>NW_010972620.1:1038040-1052134 GCF_000737465.1 Haliaeetus leucocephalus
CTAAAAGCTGTTTATATTGCCCCTGCCATGTTAAATTGTGCAATCAGTTGTCCTAACACTAAACCTGCATAGTTGTGAGCAGCATCAGTGATGCTGAAGTTGGTAGGGCTCTGTGTAGGTTGGCCTAATTACAGAATATATACACAATACATAACTCAGAGCTTCTCACGCAACAGATTTGCAGCCACATTTTGAATGAAGAGCCATAAAGCAGAACACATCATAGGGCACAGCAGCTGTGGAGATAAGAAAATTATATTCTGAAAGAATTTGCTTTAGGGGTTTCCAACAAGTGACACAGGCTAAACAGAAAGAGCCCAGTGCTTACACTGGCTGGGTACATTGTGTTGAACACTGCTTATGCACACCACCTTTACTCACATTTGGATCCAACACTTCCAACTTACCCATTCTGAAACGTACTAATAGTGGCAAAAGTATTCATGTCATGTTATTTGATATACCTGGAGAGAATAACTTATTCTCATACCATGAGAAAACCTAATCTTGTTTATTCCCTATAGGTAATTTTAAGGAAAAAAATATAACTTTTTAGTGGTTATTTTAGGAACTCCTGCAAAGACAGACAAAATATTAAAAGCTTGAAATGGTCTGTGCCTGGAATGCAAAATTAACAGAACTGAAGCAGACAGGATAGTGATGAGGTGAGATGAGAAACAATGCCTGTGGTTTATCACCGTCATTCTGCTCATCACAGAGTTGGAGGAGCTCAGTTTCTGAAATGCTGCTGTCTATGCGTATTAGCATGATGAGATAGCTTTGTGTTAGCACAGAGGTTGGCATAAGGAAAGAATTTCAAGTCATTTAATTTCTAAAGTAATTTGAGAAATCTACAGTTCCTCAGCCATCAAGAAGGGAATTATGTATTGGGGTACAAAAAATATGACCAAGGCCCAATTATTAATGATGAACTGTAATTTCACCAAGGAAGAAGCTGACATGAATTAAAAATATAACTTCAATAATATAAACTCCAGTTTTGCTAGAAAGAGGAACTTTCCCTATGGTTAAGGCATAACACTGGGTATCAAGAGATTTGATGTTTTCTGCGACTGTTTTACAAGGCAAGGTAGGGCAATTCATTCCAGCAAGCATCAGTATCAGGATCAAAGCAAGACTCCTAACGCTGTAGTTTGCTCATTAACTGCACTGGTATTCACATATGCCAAGTATGCACTGCTGACAAGCATTCAAGTAGGAAAGCAAAAGCTTTAACTTCTCTATGGAAATCAAAAGCAAAGAGTTAAATTCTAAAACGTATTAGAATTTATATTGCAATAGATATTGATTGCATAAGAAGCATGTACATCAGAACAGAAAATAACGTTTTATTGGTTCTTCATAGGCTTTGATGGAAACATTATTATAACCATCATCTTGTAACTGCACTCTAACCAATTCATTAATTTACATTCACACTAAAAGATACAAAAGTAGCTGTATCAATAAATTATCTCTACCTTTTTAACAGCTAAATACTTTTACTTCCCCATACAATGCCATGCAGTGTATACACCTACCGCTTCTGATTAACAATCTATAATCCAAATATGGAGCTTTATTTATTGGGTTTGAGTGTCCTGCAGGAGACAAGGTAGTTAATATTCACCAGGAACACCCTACAAAGATAATTCAGAAGCTGTTTTTATTGCTATAGAAATGAGAAGATCTGATGCCTCTCTTCACATGCAGTAACCTTCTGTTTGCAGGCACAAGTATTTACAAAGACTGAGAGGAATACTGGCAGAAAGTAAATGGTAAGAAAAATGTTGCAAGAAGCTTGTCTCATTCAGTCCCTATTCAATGTCAATACAGCTCTGGGAATAGTGCAGGCTGATAGAATTTTTTACATTTCTGTATTTTTAAGAAGCTAGAAACAAAACCTTCATACCACTTCCTGACAACATTTGATAATCTAATCTGAATGCATACAGCTTTCCCCACTTTTAATTCTGTGGGTGCACTTTTATGTAGAGAGGAGCCAAAAGTCAATGGCACTAAATCATGGGACTGATAAGGGCAAAGGGCAGGAGCAATATTTTTGTTTGGTTGGGGTTTTTGGGTTTTTTTTTTATTTAATGTCACTGTCAAGTAGAGAACTGGTTCTCAAGGGTAGGTTTGGCTTCAGATGAGTCAGTATCACTTGATGTAAAATATTTCTGAATATTTTAAATTATCTAACAATTGCAGTGTGACATTTAATTAGCACATATGCCCACATTAGCCCTTCAGATATATGAGAAATCATTTTGATTAAGAAGGGATTGAAAATAAATTCTGATGCAGTTTTAAAAATCTACATATTACCATGGCTGTCATATTTCCCAGATGTGCTGAAAGAGGAGAGTTTCCAGTATTTTTTTTCAGTTTTACTAGCAGGTTTCCCAGATTTGCCTCACATATCCACTGATGTGACAAACATATATTGGGGTATGACTTCTTCCAAAGATGAATGGCCACCCTCTTTACTCTCCTTGCACCCCAGTCAGGGTGAGCTGTACTGTCACTGGGCCAACAAAGCCAACCATGATGCGAGATGTTCTTCAAACAGAATATGTCTAACTAGATGATGGAGTCTGTGCCAGTCAGTGTCTCTCAATGATTACTGAGCCACTGGACCCTTCTCTGATATAGCATCTGGGGTTGTATTTATAAAGGCTTCATCAGTTGTGCCTAAGATTAGGCTCAAGTCTGCTACAGCACTTGACTTGAGCCGCATGTACCCACGTGGAATATACATATGAACAGAAAGAGGTTAAAATCAGACCCGAACCCTCTGCTCAATTTTTTTCTTCCTTGTTTGGTCCAAATTCAAGAAACAATATGAATTAAAGGAATCAGCAAGGAGGCAACAGGTGGGGAGTCTGGGCTCATTTAAAAGCTCAGATTTTGAACTAACAACAATGTAGATTCATAACATGAGTCCTGCAGCTTATGAAATAATATGTAAATAATACGCAAATGTTCTTAGAACACCTAATATGAAATAGTGAACCAGCAATCTTTTCACAATGCTGAAAAAAAAAGAGAATAGCCTGGAGTTTTAGAACTTAATGTTAGTTGCCTTAGTACCTAAATTATACCCTCTACTGCTTTCTCAGTCCCTGGCATTTGAACTCTCTGGGTAAACCATTTCCTTCCTGTGACATTATTTCAGTCATACTAAACCTAAGAGGAAAGGGAAAGGATTATCTGAGCATGCATGAACAGCACAAGAACAAGCAATTGACATAGCCAGCCAGTTGTTCTTCTGCGCCTGAAAGAATCCAAAAACTTCCAATCCATATATTCGCCTTGCTCACAGGCTGAGCACTTTGAATGCAAGTAGCACCAAGTATCGCTGAGTATCAATTGCCAGTATGAAGTGACTGAATCTAAATTCCCATTTAATGAGAATAAAAATAGGTATCCAGGCATTAAACTACTTAACTAGCTTAGATACAACATTTTCATCATCATTTCTTACAGAAGCAGAATATTTGGAAATGAGCAAAGTGAAAGGAACAAAGAGGGAACAGTTGGTCATGCTGCATTGCAGCTTTGAACAGAAGAGCAGGAGATAAAGGTGGCTATACAGACAGGAAAAAAACACTGCAAAGTGAGTCAAATGGACATATTTTGGCTTGGTTTACATTTTTAAAACTTTCTTTGACCTAATATTGAAGGTGATCTTTGCATCTTTTGCTTACTGGTCAGCAGAATACAAAATAAACCATTCTGAAACAAAAAGATATTTATTTTGGCAGTTAGCTGCTCTTGAAGCAGTTCAGTTCTCGTGATCCCTGCTCACATGGAGCAGTGGTGCACTTCAAGCAGAAGGCAAGCAGGTCAGAGCTGCTACTTACTATGTCAATGTACACTACTTAAGGCAATCCAGTACAGCTGCACTACTGTAACAGAGATAATCAACAGTGATAGTCTTACAGAAATAACAGATACCAACAAAGAGAAAACTATTGGCTACTGTTTTCATTGCATTACCTCTCATTTTAGTTAATAAAAAGCATGATTTATGGTATTAATTGTTGCCTCTCTGCTCTATTTTTATTAAATATACCCTATGATGTAAGCTATTTCACAAAAGCCATTTTCATGTGTGTGTTTGGGGAGGAGGGATTAGAGAGGAAATCATCAGTATATGAACACTGATGTAGCCCTTAGAAGTTTCAAAGGTTGTAGCTGTACATTATTCTAAAGTGAAAAACAGAATTCATATTACAGGCTTAAATCACCTAAGCACATATCAATAATGAACGAAAACACACTACAGACAGTCAAAATTTTGCTTTTTATGTTTTTTAATGCTTGTTTTATTACATCTCAAGCTGTTTTCAGCCAAACAACTCTCAACAGTTCCTTTGACAACTATCCTAGCTGCGTAGCAGTTTGACTGAGCTGAGTAGTCTGATAAAGCTTCTTCTGTTTTCATACCTGCGTGCCACACTCTTATTGACTATAGGTTTGGACCTGAAATGAAAGTCAGGGATTAAAGTCACAAAGATGCTGAGTTTCTCTTAGTGACCAAAGCTCTCCCTCTTAGTTATTTCTGTCCCTGCATCACTCCTTCTCCAGAAGTCCTTTGGAGCTCACTGTTACTTCAAAGCTTCTCACCCCTTTCCCTCCTGAGATAGCTCTTTAAGATCTTGCTTGGAACAAGGTTTAACCAGTTGGAAGCATCAGGTTGGCCCTAGCAGCTTATTCAGGAGCAGTGTCTGCAACACATTAATATGTTCCTCCATGCTGCAGGCTCTTGTCTCCCTTCAGCCACTGCCACCCACCCAACCTCTTCAAAAGCCCCATATCAAAAACCTACCACTTCTACACAAGAAATTTGCTTTCTCACTGACTCAGCTTTTCGCCAGAACCTGAATTTTAATAATATGAACACAACTTGATAATTTGCTGCCAAGTAATATTTAGTCTAGAATGTTTATTATGTGAACATTTATGATTTGTATCCCATTCACTATGCACCACTGTTCCCTTTAAACATATGATGGACAGACAGAGACATGATCTTGAAAGAGGACCTGTACGGCAGTGAAGCCTATCCCCACATAATGCTGTACCTGAGGGGTATAGGCTGAATAAAAGTGAGAATTAAGTAGCATCAAACACATTTTCCACAACTAGAGCTAAGTGCCAAAACACATTCTCAGACCGTTTTTTCGGACTAAAAACTCCGGAGCTGGTAAGGAAGTGACAGAGGGGAGAAATTCTATGGCCTAATCTAGAAGGCTCAATCAAGAGTTTCTTTATTTGAAATTAAAACAACTTTTGGTCAAGCAGGGATTTATCATTTTAACCCAAACGAAGTGAAATATTTTGTTTCAGCATCCATTAAACTAATTTTAATAAAAAATGCATTTAAAAATGCGCATTTTAAAGTAAAACACTTCAGTATTAATAAAGAGACACTTTTTTTGGCCAAGTTATTTACTACATGTAATACAAATTTGCATGCTATTTTGTTCCAGTTTTTCCTTCGTAGTTGCTGAATGCAATGACTTCATTATTCTCTGGGAATAAGAGACCTGCATAATGATATTCACAATCAAATCCAACCATATTAAAATCACTCAATCCAAAAACACTTGTGTGAATAACTACATGTTCCAGAGCATTAATAATGATTTTTTTTTTTAAAAAAAGCTATAAAGATATAGTAATGGGGAATAGGAACATCACTTTTAGCATTTAGTAGCACTCACTGAAGTCCAATAGCAATAGTCACACGCCTGTAAAGCATCTTGGACGCTAGATGAATGGAATTATTAATGGCCTCTCTGCAGGCTATGAGAGTACAGTCAGGCTATTAGATCTGTTCTCCCATTAGTGAAAATTGGCAGCTAATGAAAATATAACACTTTATATCTAATGATACTCTCCTCTGTTGTTTTTGATTTGCAAGGCTTCACAACACTTGGCAGGGTGCCACAAATCCTTCAAAGTTGAAATATTTCTGAGCTGACATTTACACCTCCATTATAAATTCTAAAGAAGTAGTAAAACTTTTCACTCAAAATAGAGTAAAATGTTGAACTGCAAGATTGCAGAGTGAAACATTTCACCTAATTTAGGATTTCATTTCCCCCACAATCTCATCAATGCAGAATATTTAGAATGTGGTAACTGGCATGGCGCTGTCCTCCAGCCAGAAGGGATCACCTCAGGGATCTGCTCAGTCTTTGCTGAAGTATTCTCCAAGTAACTTTGAATTGGTTAACACCGATTCCTTTTCTGCCCATCAACAGGAGCCAAAAATCTCTTACAAGAAATTTTGCTTTAGTGGCTTTCAACTTTTCCCTGCACACCAGGACACTCTCAGGCAGTATAAAGCTCAGTCTACTAAGCTGATTTGTGCCAGCTTACAAGGCCAGCTAGTCTGTCTCCTCGCAGCCGTGCAGCAAAGCAAAACTTTATGTAAAATACTCCCAAGATAATTTTGTGTAAGTTGCTTTTTAAAATTTCCATCAGTGGAGATTCTACATATGCCTCAGGCAACCTATCACAGCACTCAAAGGTCCTTACAATTAGGTTGTATTTCCCCACACTCAGCCTAAGTTTCCCTTGCTACAAGTTTAAAAATCTTTCCTTTCTGTACATTTCCCAAAGACATGAAGAGCAGCTTGCCTTCATCATACATCTTTATAGCAGCTGCTTACATGTGAAGATCACCGCCATGTCTCCCAGATTTCTAGATTAAACAGTTCAATTATTTCTATCTTTTCTCAGAAAAGGTGTTTTCTATACCCCTCTCACCATCTTTCTCACTCCTCCCCAACTCTCTGAAATTCACGTACATAAGTAATCTTAATCAGTCACTTATGAAAACACCACTTGTAAACCCTATTACTCTAGCTTATAGCAAAACAATTCCCACTTACTGCATTTTATCTATATGCTATTTTAATTAAAATTCAGTGGTATTTTAACAAGGAAAATATTTAGCCATTTGGACAGTAAAAGCTAAAAGTGTTTTGTAATGCAGACAAATAAACAAATACAATATACAGTGACTGTAGGAACCTGATTCACAACAAAGAAACTTTCCTAATCTAGTTTTCTGCAGAATCATATAGATCAGTCAGAGTTTCTTGCACAGCAATGACTTGTGGTCCAATGATCACAAATTTACCATTTACAAGGCAAGGGAAAAACATGAACGGAGAGTACCTTAAAACCCATGTAAGGGTGAAAAGCTTAGTTCAAGTGCCACATCTGATGACACCTTTGTCTCTTCTATGAGGACAATCTAATTGGATCACCTGAAAGCAGTTACTCAGGAATCAGTGAAGCTTTCTTTCATCATTCAAGTGTAAGTGCCTGATGTTCATTAGTGGATCACAACCAATACTTTAACTACGGACATATGTGTTGTCTTTAGCTTTCTCTCTTTGTCCACTAATTCTTGTCAATACAGATATGGCACTCAAACATCCCCTGTTCAGTACCAGTACAGTGCTTACTACAGAAAATGTTACAAGGCACACTAAGTGTAATCCTTAATCCACTTTTAGCATCAATAATTCTGCCAACTATTTCTGAGTACTCACTTTTCAAAGTCACCAACAGATTGGGAGACTATAAATATCTTGGTTTACCGTACCAGCTACGAGTGCATTCTCAGCAATAAGAACGTACTTTTTATTAAGGTCTTTGCCATAAGAAACACAGTTCTGCTACAGCTTGACTGTGCTTACATCAAAGTATAAGAATCAATTGTTTTGAAGAGAAGTTTCCCTCACAAAAAAACCTGTCAGTCTTAGTAGCATTCTCACTATAAAACATCCTCAGTCACGGCTGGGAGAAAATAAATACAAACTGCCAAAGTCAGCGAGTAAATAGGATTCAATGAGAAGAGACACAAAGTCACCATTTACTCCTCAAAAATCTGGAGCAGATGCTTTGGCATTTACAATAACATCCTTTTTTAGCATGTGTTCAGCTGTGAGTTTAGCCATGGACATCAACTGTAAATCTCATCTTATTAACAGGACAATTAGAATTCCTGGCTTTAAATCCCCCTTCCCCGCCCCGGAACTCAGGGAAGACAAATGAAATAAACTTAGTTCCACAATCTAAAAGTATTGATACAACAGGTTGTAAAATAGTCTATCTTTTGCACAGACCGAAGTCTGCACAAAATTCAGGTGCGCTTTCTCCTGAATAGCTGTTATCTAAGTCAGTAAAATCCTACCCTAGTTTCAATAAATAAAATAAGAAAACAATGGAAACGGAAGCTTCAGCTCAGTGGAACAGCAAGTACCAAGTGTCTCTGTTAGCTTGGTGATATTTCATAGATATTAGGACAGGCACACAGTCGTTTTGTTGTGTGCTTCATATTACAGAAGGTATAATAGGTATTTATGGCCTTCTGTTTTTGCAGTAACCTCTCAAGGATGCAGAGCTGAGCAAAGTTAAAATTTGGGTTACTTTGTGATGTATCAGCTGCATTCAGCGAGCTACAGAAGCTCCATGGCATTCTAATTCTTCCATCACTTCAAAGGTATAACAGACTGCTGAGCACTGGAACAAGTCTGTTGCTTGCCACTGGAGCTCAATATGCAACCTTTGATATATGTTCTCAGATCTAAGCACCAGAGAGGCTAAGGGTTTTTTTATAGCAGGGCTTTCCCTTAACTGTTCATTAACCCTACTCAGTGAACTAGACTTCCACCTGGGCCACGAAACTAAATCTTTCCTTCATTTTAGTATCATCGAAATTATGGTTTACACTACAGTACCTATTTTTAAACAGCTTAGTAATCAAACGTGTTGATGTTCTCACTTCCTATTATCATTACTATTTGTGAAACTAACACTGAAAAAGCTCCAAGCATATTCAACATTCAATGAGTTTGGCTACTGTCCACATACCTCACAACAAAGAATTTATCACTTAAATGAACAAAGGGTGAGAAAAAGAAGTATTACTCTCCCTTTCTTGATGAGAAATTAGGGTACAGAGGAATAAGTCCAAGACTTTCAAGATCAGAAGCCAAAAATCAGGTTCTAAACAAAGTCAGAATTACGGGATACTTAAATCGAGAATGTAGGACACAAATTGAGTATGTAGGACACAGAAAGACTAAGAAGCTCATGTGGCCAAATACCTACTTCGCTTTGAAATGTTCAGCTGGAGAGCCTAGGCTTAAAAGGTGCTTTGAAATCTTGGTCCAACTGATTTGTGTAATTTGGCAGCATCTGTGTCAGCATTAGGAAATAAATCTTAACGTCTCAGAGTGGCGATTTCTTCTCAATACCATTTTGCTAATATTACCTACAGATCTCTGACTGCTCATGATTCTCAGCTCAGTCTGTCCTCCAAAAATCTGGTAGATATGACAGAGAAAAGGCAAGCGCGAACTGTGAGAAAAGTAAAGCAGAGTGCAGCATTGTGGAATTTCCTCAGCTAATTGATTTTCTGTCTGTGTTAACAAGACAATACATAGTATCATTTACGAAGGCAACATATGCAGAATATCCAGAAGATCACAACCCATGACAAAGAAAGCTACTTGAAAGAGCTTTCCATACTAAATCATTTCATGCATATTCATAACTTGATTAAAATCTTAATATTGTAAACTTGTAAGAAACCCAACATGCACAGAATCAGCTTTTATTTACTTAAACCAGAGTCCGAACATGGCGCACACATTAAAGATGTCAGCATTAGTCAATACTGTACACTCACATGTGTGTAATACATATGTATGTTAGCCTGCAGATAAACATTTATTCCCAAGGGAGGCTGCTAATGAGACTGTGCTGTAGGGAAGATATCCAATTACTCTGAATGACATTTATATTTTAATCACATCACACTCACTGAAGAGCTCAAGGTTTGATGAAGCAATCCTTGAAAGACTGTCTTTTAAATCAATTAGCTCTAGAAACATCAGCAATATGCTGTTGACAAGTCATTGGGCTAAATATACTACAACACATGCAAATTCTTCTATCTTCCTACCAAGACAATGATGTGGTCTTCTAAAACTTCTGAAACAGATGAAAAATTTTTCCTTGTAGGAGACACCTAAAGCAGAACAACATGTATTTTCCTAAGAAACTAAGACATCCCTGCTGGCAATTACAGGCACACTCTGAGCTACCACTCAACGAATTTTTAGGACAGATGAAGAACATTGTTTTAAGGGCATCACTCCTGTGTACAAATACCGGATTTGTTCACAGATCTTTTTACAATTGCCTTAACTCAATAAAACCAAGTCAGTCAAAACAATTTGCTTTCATCGAGCATTCAGTAAGTGACAAATGCCACTGCCCATGTGGAGCAGATGAAAGACTGGCCACGTGTAACATGCTTTAGCATTAATCAAGCATCTTAAGATGCTCCAGGTCATAGGAATAAGTACAAAATGAAGAAAACAGAGATGCAAGACCCTAATTCAATCATTCTTCAAATTAGTGTTTGATTTCTTCTATAAACATATACACGCTAACAGTTGTTATATTAAACAACAGACCATTTCTACTTCTGAGACCTTACATGAAAAATATCACTTTAAAAAAATCCAGTTCTGTAATCAGATAGATCTTAATAAATAAAAAACTAAACAAACAAAAAATACGAAGTGAGAATTGATTAAAGTCAAGGTTTAATTGAAAAAATAATTGAAACTGCATAATGCAGTAACAATGTAATGGTCAAATTATAGCGTGAGAATGTTCTTTGCCTAGTAAGTAGCAAACCACCTACGCTCGTTAGGATCGTTCAGCCCAGTCAAAAGGTGTAAGGCTAAACATTTTGAAAACTAAAAAAAACATGAATTTGTTGATGTTAAGGAACTGGGAAAAATTGTAGGGCAGAACAGAAATATCACTATTCTCCTTACAGTTTGTAACCTGTGTCTCGAGAGCTATTTTGCTGACGGTACTAAAAGAACATCTATTTACCTTTCCAGTAAAGTGTGCATCAAGCATGTTTTTGACTGCCAACAGTTGTGTTTGGGTTTTGTTGTTGGTTTTTTTTTTTTCAACTCCTGCTTCTGAATTTCAGGCAGCTGTAGTTCTAATAAATCTCTCCTAACTAATCCTTCCTTCAACAGTAGTAAATCCTAAGGGCTAAAATGCCCTTCAGCACAGATCTTTGTGAACACACAGAAGCTTGAGTTGCTTAATTTCGATACCTAAACCAGTCTTTAATTGCTAAGAACACAACATCTAGAAGTGAGTCAGTTGTCATCATTATCCTCCCTGAATGTCTGTTGAATTCATCCCAACCAATACACAACCATCAAAAAAGTGTATTATTACTTGTGTTGATTTGCATGATAGAAGAGATCTTAAATAACAAGTATAGATTTTTGCCTTTGGTGGGATGACTAAAGTTGATAATTATGGTAACTGGGGGGGAAAAAAGGTTGCCAGTCTTAAGTATAGAAAATAGGGCTGTTGTTGCTGTAAAATACATTCAAATTGGCAATACATTCAATTTCAGCAATCATCAACATAAGTTTTCACACCTCCATTTTTATGAAGTGACATTTATCACCAAGCTAAACTACAACATGGAATATGCACCTTTTTCTTTTGCATTTTATGGTACAAAATATGCCAGTATATTACTCTGAGTTATATTAATCAGTAGGCTGAAGATAAAGAGACATCTGGGAGGCACAGATGGTTCATGATTGGCAAACAGCTATGGAACCATTACCTTCAAGGTCAGACTTTTAACACTACAAAGGTAGATAGTGACCCAAAGCCATCAATACCTTTTCAGAATGAACCAATTCTTTTCAGTCCAGTTCCTGGTGGGCAAGTTTCTATGTCACAGCTGGCATTAACAACAGAGATAATCTCAGACCTACTAGCCTCAAATCATTGATGTTAATGGCATTCCTTTCCAAGGGAGGTGGGAACTGTACACCCTTTTCATTCCTAGAAATAGGTTCTGCAGTAGACCTTACATTGCTGCTGCATGGATTCCAGTTCCAGGGCTTCCAAATCTACCAGTAATTGTTCATTGTTGAAGAGATATTTCAGTCAACTCAACACTCCATAAAAATCCTTACCCTTCTGCCTACAAAACCACAGAAAACACAGTATTTAAGCCCCTAAAACACTCGTATTTTGAAACTTTTGTAATTGCCTCTTTAGAAAAACTAAGACAAATATTGAATACTATTTCAATAGCAAAAGATTACTTTGGTGTTAAGATTATCTGAAGACAAAAATTATTCTTCTGGTCTACCTAGAGATTATATTCTTGCAACCATTACAGGCAAATAAAGTGCAGTTCTTCACGAAACTAAGCACCAACGTGGATTTAGAACACTATGGTGTTCAGTACTTTTAGATGTCAATGACTGCTCTAAATGACCTATTACAGTGTCAGAATTATTCCCCAGAATTCAAAGAAGGCAGGAGCTGAGCTATCTGAAAACTTGAGAATTGCTTGCACAGGCATTTGCCATTATGGCAACTCTACCAAAAGCTTTTCCTTTAGCCACACCTCAGCTGATTTTAGAACAACAGTATAAAGAATAGTGAAAATTACAGAATCTTTTAAAAGAGGAAATGAAGACAGAAAACAAGCATAACCAAGAAATTACTACTTATAATGGGTCATGATTACATTACATGGTAATAAGCTATATGAAGAGATGTCTTACTGGAGGGTGCAAGTGATGAATTACACACACAATCATAATAAAGAAAAGGTTCTGATGCAGCATCAGATTCTGAGGTCTTTGCTCACCTTGTAATTCCATATATTCCAGAAAAGAGTTCTGCTGAGAGGAACAGGTCTACTTTCAAAGAAAGATGCAACTGAACTGAAAGGTATCAAAGGTACCTTACAGGTTTTTGAAGATATCAAAGTTTATCCTAAAATGAAGTGGACTACACTTACCAAACATGTTGCAAATCAAAAGGTTTGCATCAATATTCAAGCAAAATGAGCACCCAGAAAAAACTCAAATACCAGTAAATCGTGCAAGTTATTCATTAACCATGAGAGGATCAGAAAGGAATGGCATCAAAGCATCCCAGTATCACCAGCTGTAAGTCAGTATCACGGCTTAATAGATGCCCTATACTATTACTGCCTGCACCTGCGACCAACAGCATCCATCGTTAAGTAGACAAACAAGTAAACAGTACCAGAATCGATCCGGTTTCTGTGATACTTCCGAGAGATCACAAAGACTGAGAATACTCAAACGTTAAGCAACTGAAATGCAAACTTATATGAAGAGTGGAACTTTTCATTGTTCAAATGCGTGGAGAACACAAGCTGCCAGGAAGAAGAAACAGGTACAGCCCTGAAAAGAAAGGGGGAAGCCTGCCTGAAGTACACAGAGCAAAATAAAACCTAACAGCCTCCTCCTAAAGAAGGCAAAAAGAAAGAGTGTTCCTGCAGCGATAGCGGCACATCTTTCGGCAACCCGATTGTCATGACTTTCCTTCCCACCCACCAGCGTGCAGATATGCTTCTCAAACCCGGCTGCGATCCATTACATCTCACGTTCAGGCTGAGGTCCTTCCTCGGCTCCAAGCCGGAGCTCTCCCACCGAGGGTCCCTGCCCCAGAGCTCGCTCACTGCGGGTTCCCGCTGCTGCAAGCCAGCTGTTGAGGTGCGTTTACAGCCTCGGCAGACGAGACCTTACAGCAGGAACTATAATCGTCCAAACGAAACCACCAGCAGGGTTTGGGGTTTTTGGTTGGTTTTTTTTGGTTGGTCGCTTGCTTTTTGCACGCTTCTCTCGCAAACAGTAGTTTCTCCGACAAAAAAAAAAATTTCCCGCAGGTCTTCGGCAAAATCCCAGGGCAGAGAGGGGGGCTCCCCGCTGCTCCTGCAACGACTCACCCCGGGGAAAAATTCCTTCCCCAACCCCGGACGGGGGAACGGCGGCAGCCCTCCCCGCCTCGCTCCGGGCTCCCGAGAGGGCCGGCGGCAGCCTGGGGGGGGCCTCCCCCCCCTCACCGCCCGAACCCCCCGGCCCGGCGATCCGCGCCCGGTTGTGAGGAAAGACTCGGGCACCAGAGCGGCCGCGGGCGACGAAGGAAAGTTGAGGCGGTCTCGGCGGGCACCCCCCGGGG
>NW_010972620.1:1052144-1284122 GCF_000737465.1 Haliaeetus leucocephalus
CCCGCGCCCCGCCCCTCACGGAGGCGCCGCGTCCCGTCGGCTGCGCGGGAAGCGAGGAGCGGGTGCTACCGCCGGGCTGACACGGCACAGGGGGAGGGTCCCGCTGACTAACGCCGTGTCCCTCTCCGGGGGGAGATCCTGGGGATTTCCCCTCCCTCCCTCCCTCCCTTCCCCTCCCCGCCCCCGCGGCGCTGCCGAGCCGGAGCCGCTGCCGCGCCGTCCCACCCCGGCCCCTCGGGACCCCTCTGCGCCACCGGGCCCGGGTCCCGCCGGCCTGGGGCGGCCCTTTGAGGCGGCCCCTGGGCTTCTGCCCCCGCCTAACGCTGAGGAGGGGTCCCGGGAGCCCTTCGGTGCGGCGCGGAGAGGGTCTTTTCTGTCTGCTTTAAGGCAACGCTCCCCCGTCCGTAGCTGGGAAGGAATTAACCCGCTGGCCGTCAGCGCGAAGGGCTGGCGCTGCGTCCCGTGGCACAGCCCCGCAACGTGCTGGATTTTCAGACCTCCTGGGTACGGCCCGGCTCCGGTGAGGAGCGGGGCTGGCGTTTCTGTGTTCGGCTCTGGTTTCGTAAGGACACACCGCGCTCCCGAAAAGATGGAGGGGGAAAAAAAAAAAAAAATAGCCCCCAAAACCGGGGGGGGTAGCACCACTAGGCACAGATACAGCGGCTGTTCACGAAGACTTAAACTGCTGGTCGTTTGTGCAACGGGCAATTACATACCAGACCACTCATGCTGACACTGAGCTTGGCACGTTTACTTAATCTTTGCATAAAGCATTAACAGCGTTTGAATACTTCCTGCAGTATGTATATAACGGGCTTTCCACCCATTTAGGCATTCCTGCCATTTTCAACCCTACATCTTATTGTTAATGCAAATAACCCAGCACGTCACTCCTGCTTCGCTTTGTCAGATTCTGCCCAGTATGTGATATTATAGCCTAAATGTGCGTTTAGTTCAGCGTCCGCTCGTTCCCAGAGCCGAGCCCAGCTCAACAAATGGGCAGAGGAGGTAGTTATGTGGGACTGCAAATTGCTGGGATGGGAGAAAGGCAGGAAAACAACCATGGCCTTGGTTTACTCCTGTGATTCCTCCAATCCATCCTCCGTTCCTCCCAACGGCAAGTTCTGAGCCGCCCTAATCCTTGTATTGCTTTAGCCTAGTTTTGCACAGAGTTCATTTAACTTCCTCTCTGCATGGAGGGATTGAATCCTGAACATCTTTATTGTTCAGCCTTAGGCCACAAAATGCAGCAAAATAATTGACATTTAAATGTATTTAATTATATGCTTTCTTGTGGCCTTGGAAAGCATGTCCTTCAGGAAAGCGTTCATAGCTATTAATATTGCACATAGTTACAAAATAACCATCAGTATTGCAGTAGGGATCCAATTCACTTTACTACATGATTATTGCTAGAGAATTAATGCCAGAGAGGCTTTATTAAACCTATCTGCTTAATATATCCACGAGGCATCAAATAGAAGCTTTGAACTCTGAATCAACTAACACATAGTAAAGCTTTTATTGACCATGTTTGTGGAAGAACAGAGGCATAAGCTTCCATACTAACCTTATCTACAGATAACTACACCAGTGCTAAATTTGTTGCAAGGAGTGTGGCTGAAGCCCAGAAAACACAGGTGTGTGACTGGCATTGGAGAGAACACTTCAAATGTTAGTGTTACTTAAATGAGATCTTTCTCCCTCGTATGCCTTATTTCACTAGTTTTCAAGACAGAGCTTGGTCAACTATTTATATTCTGGATTTTTTTAAATGTGATTCTGTTTCAGGAGACAAAGCTAAATTGTGAAATCTCCATCACCAAGCTAGTGGTGGTGGTGGTAAACGACGTCCCCTTCCTTTGAGGACACTCGATTGGTTTGTCTTCTATTGTCAAATATTTGTACTTCCTCTAGTTTGTGCCCCCAATGACTGGATGTGTGCATGTACATTGTTGCTAGGTGTGCAAAAGAAAAATCTTTGGTTTCATGAATAGTCCTTCCTTACAGAAATAACCTCATAATTTGTGTGAATCAAGCCAGTCATGAAATGAGAAGCTGCAGGGACTATCAGATAGTGCTGGCAGTCTGTACTGCAGTTACTGGTTCCACACAAACTGTGGAGGAGGCAGGTGACAGAAGTGAGTAAGCTGTGTTTGCTCTGCTTGAGCATGTAGACGCCATGTATATAGTGTTGCAAGGGGAAAGAGTTACCAGCCGCACATCTTTTTCCCTTTTCATTTTTGTCCTGAAATTGCATGTATCTCTTCAACTGTGTTGCCTTAGCCTGTGGATCCTTCAGCCCCTTTGACTTTGCTACAGTACCTTCACTACTATCCTGCTACAGAAGAGGGGATTTTCCTCACAGATTTGTACTAGCACTTGGAATCACACAACTCTTATCAGCAGAGCTAATAAACAATACTAGTTATAAATTAGAAATTAAACAAAATTTGTTCTGCTGCAGCTATCTGCTTGCAGTGTTCTGATTCTCCAATATGTATCAGCTGATGGTGATTTATGAAGCATAAATACTTCAGATTGATTTTTTTGAAACTATACCCAGCTTGCAGCTGGCTGCTGAACAAAACTTGCTTTGACTTTTAAACCAAATATGAGTTATAGGGATAATTGGCAAGGAACAGATTTCAGGGTACATTGTGGCATAAGCTACAACCCTGCAGTAGGAGCAGTGCAGAGTCACTCTGCTGCAGCAGATTCGCAGAGCAAACCACAATGACCCTGGGAACAACCCATTTTCCTATTCATCCCGTTCCTACAACAGGCACAGCAGGTGCTCTCAATGCTGGTCATCTTAGGTGTGACTGCAGAGGAGAGAGAACTGATCCCACTCGGATGGAGGTAGCTATCAAGCCTTTTAGGTGGGTAGCTAGGGTTCTCAGGGTTTTTCTCTCACAAGGATTAGTCTCTATTTGTACTGACTCCAGTTGGGGAGCAGAAAGGAGAAAGCTACTTGAATTCTTTCCTTAGCTGTATACTTAGAAGGAAGGCTGAGCCACCTGCAGCCTACTTTCAGCCCACAAGGAGATGTTCACAGGCAGAAACAGCTGCATAGCTGATACGGCTTTTCTGGAGGTTACAGCTCCTTGCCAATGCAGCAGGATGTGTGTGTGCTTCTTACCTGCCTTGGGGCAAAACCTTGCAGCTCGTGGTAAACTGAGTTTAAAAAAGCCTGATTTTTCCATCAAAGCAGATAAACTCTATCCTATCAAAAAGCTGTGGAAAACAACAAACTTGCAGCAAAAGGGACGTGACAAAAGCCTAAGTGGTAGTAACAACTGAAACTGCAGAAGCTGTTTTTTCGGATTGTTTCCTAAGAGCTTGTAACTCTTCTGGGATCCTAAGGACAAAAAAACCTCACTAGAAATAATGTTGTCTGGCCCATTCTTAGGTCTTGTAGTTGTGGAAGCTCATAAGTCCATGGAGTTTTACGGGCTGATGATAGCTTTAATTCTGTATAAAGAATTCTTAAAAGTCTAACTTTTTTAGTCTTATGTGGCTACACGCACTGGTTAGTCAAAGTAAAATCACAGGTCTGGACCAAAACACTTGTTAGACAATGCTGCCATCTCCATCTATGTATTTTTTACGGGTTTGTATCAGAGACAAGTATTACCTATAAAAATTGATAAATCAAGCATTCCCAGGTTGCCCAGGTGAAGAAAAATTTCACTGGTGAAAATTCACAGTGAAAATTCACTGGTAGTGTTTCAAAAGTTGAAGAAAAACATTTTGATCCTAAGGAATGCATCATCAGTTGGGAGAATTCATAGGTTACAGGAGGGGAAGTGATAGCAGGATTAAATTAAAGAAAGAGTATTGTTCAGTTACTTCACAATTCAGATTAATACTTTTTAACAACCTCTGTTGTTCATATCACTGCAAAAATGTAGAAGATCGTAAGTCATATTTAAGCCCCATTGAAGTTGACAGGAATCTTTCTACTGGTTCAGTATCTGTCATATATCTCCAAAATGAAACATAGCAAAATTATCCTGAAAAATTCCTATCATTGTGCTTGCTCAAGAAATTCCACTTAAAACTAAATTTCACAAAATAGCTCATTATTATCATTGATAGAAAACAAAGGATGTTTTCTATTAGGACTTTACATTTGTTCATTCTTGAATCATTTAAAGTAGTGATTATGCTCACTCTGCTTTCAAACTTTTTTGGACAAAGTACATTTTTCTTCTTTTGTTCTTTCAATGCTTAGTATTAGTGTCTAATCTATGAATATAAATACAAATACTTTGGTGTGTTTTTTTTACAAAATCACATAAATTAAATTATGTCAGAAATTAAAATAAATTTCAAATGGAAGAGCTACTTAGATCCCCAAAGTGTACCTGTTGGTTGGAAACATGTAAAAGTGGAGTACCTCCTGTATTTTAAATTGTGTCACTTTCTTCTTCTTCTTCTTTTTTTTTTTCTTTGAAAGAAGAATTTCGTGGATCTAGGCACTTTTCAGAAGTCCAAGTTTTCATTGTAAGGATCACGTATGTAAGGGTCAGCACTTGCAAGATTGGGGCCCATCTGCATAGTAAAACTAGCCCGTTTCTTAAGTAAAAGTTTTCTCAGACTTCCTAACTCTGGGTTAGCAGAATGCAGTGGAAGTTGATTGAGCTGCACGCTGAGTATACCTTACACATGGGTTTAGGTGGCATATGTGTGCAGTCAGCTCTTTTACCCGAATGAGGTAGCAAATGGGCAATTACAGTATCAGTGTCCCTGTGCTACTCCACTACTGTACAAAAAGTGTTGTCCCTGTGAGTAAGAGGGATGTCATAGTCCTGCTGAGGCAGTGAGACTGAAGGCAGCGGGCAGCCTGAGGACACAAGCGCAACTTGAGGACTTCATCCTGTGCAGGCAGGCCCTTTTGTGTGCCTGAACACCTAATGAAAACCAGAGGGCTTTGTATAGATTTAGGCGTCTGCCCAAGTCAGTCTCATTGATTCTGTGGTGACATTATTAACCATGTGAAACTCTTCCATTAAGTTGAACTGGTGCGACCGGTTCACATAAGTCAGTGAACAAAAGCCACAGCTTTTTCTTTTTCTTCCCTGAACTTTTTCCAAAATGTTGTAGTTCCATAGCCCTCTTCTGTCTGCCATTCACTATTTTCAGTTATTGAACCTAAACCAAAATGACGACAAATTAAGAGAATAAGAAATTTGGAACACATATAAGCACATAATTTATTTCTGAGAAAATGTCTATGTATATGTATGAGTACCTCATGGGAAACTCTTAAATCTGCATAAGTCATTTCTTAATCACTAGACCTCATTCCAGAAATGACTAGCCTATATTTTTTGTTGTTAATTTCTGTGCTACAGAGCACATCTACAGAATGCTTTAGCTGACTGCCCAGAGAAAGATTGTGTGACAGGTTTGTACTACATTAGGTAGGTCAGATCCACACACATACTTCAGAACCATGTTATTTAACAGTGAAAAATAGCCATTATTTTGTGTTATTACCAAATTACAGTTAATACCAGTAATTACTGTTATTACTAATGAAATTATTATTCCTTGAGATCTAAAAGGTTCCCCAGAAAAGAAAGCCAAACCTAGAATTTTAAGATACCGTACAGAGAAGTTTATCTAGAATATCTGAAATAATCATGCTGTCTATGGGCCAAACACCATCTCTCTTACCCTTTATAACTTTACTGAGGCTTTCTACTGAGTAAATGCCTCACTGTTGAAACCATGAAATCACTGGTTATTATTACCTTTATATATAAAGGGGAGTATCTGAGAGCTGAAAACCTTGGTTTATATTTCCTCATGATGACGCTGCTAGTGTTGAAGTCAGCCAAGAGTGTACTTTCAGGAACAGCCTTTCCTTTCAGAAAGTAAGAATTAAGCCTCCAGCATATAATAATATCTTACACAGGTATTAGATAGTACTTACTATATAGCTCAAGTTTAGTGCTACCTCTAAGTGATATAGGTGTTTTTGTAGGACAAAGAAGGCAGAGCATTGATTCTTTGTAAACCCATATAAGGTGTTTGGAACAAGCCCTGAAACCAGGCAAGGGTCTCACCCCAACACATATATGTGAAATAATTTTGTATGTTTTAAGAATGATTCAAGTGATGTTGACTAAAGCTTGACAATTTTGTCAACTGTTCATAGTTCTGATGCAAAATCAGGTACAGCTTGGCAGCCAACTTTCATTTTGGAGTTGCTTACACTCAGGTTTGTTCACGTGACATAAAACTGACGTGGGTTCAAATTCATTCAGATCATACACTAAGACTTGTCTGGATGAACAAAATTTCCAGTTTCCCATTGCCTAAGTCTGTAGACAACCACATGATTAAGCAAAAACAGCTGGCCAAACAATCAGTAAAATCAAGCCTGGCATGACAGTTGAGTAGCTTTTTATTCTTCAGCAGTTGCAATCTATTAAAAAAATCTACTTATTCTTTCAAAGACATAAATGAAAGGCTATTTTAGCTCTTTTCTTACACTGTCTTTATTTCTGTCAGTAATTTTTTCTTTTACCTTTTACTGCTTCTCTTATTCTTCGTCATGTCTCCTTGACTAATTAAATCTAGGTCACCATGGTAAAAGCCCTCATTTTCTCTTCCTCTTCTGCACACCACATATCCGGGTTCCCTATGCATTCTCACAAAGTTACCCTGATGTAACTGCTTTGTGCTGATTGACATCTGGAGCAATCAAGACTGAAGTACAGGCAGAGCTCTCTTCTAGGGGAGTGGCAGCAAAGAGCTTGAACTTTAACCGCCTTTTGCCAGTTTATGTGAGTCAAGAATTTTAGCTTTCTGAATTGGTTAGACTTGTTGGAGTAGTGGAACACTGCCAGCACAAAATAGTTTAAATAGTTTAATTCAGGAGATTTTGTCTATTACAGGTTATTAGCCTATTACAGGTTAGTTTGCTAATTTTGGTAATTTAATTTTGTATGAGATGTAAAAATTTAATTTGCACCAACTAAACCTGTTTCTAGGGCTTAGCGGCAATCTTTGCCTAGTATAGGACAAATGTCTTCAGGTGCTGCTAAGCATTCAGAAATTAGCATATGTCAATGAAAAGACAGACTTTATTCTAGTTCTAATCTCCAACAACTTCATAAGGATTGACTAGGGGAAGAAGTGTCCCGGTCATTAGAGAAACCTAAGTAGCGCTGCTGGTCTTACTGGACAGTTTGATCTATACTGCACACCCAGATGCAGCGCACAGCCCTTGGCTGTAGATTTAGCACTAGAGTAACTCCAAAGTCATGGAGGATTTTGTTAAGGAAACCAGATTCAAGACTGAGACCTTTTTATTTATTCTGTACATGTCTACATAGATGGATATGGCAGCTGGGAAGTTCCCATCATCAGTGGACTTGTCTGCTATTCCATATATACTGCTGACGATTTCTTTCCTAAGTACCTACTGGTACTCTGATGGACAAAAGAAACTTCAGAGGACAGAGCTCAAAGGGATTACAAACCTCAATCAGCACGATGTAACCATGCACATCTTAATTGCCCTAGATATCATATAGAAACATTTATAAAAGCAAATTGTTAACGTTTCTGTTTAGTTACTATACAAGTGCCTACAATTGGCTCATGATTGTGCCTAATTAAACAGTTCTTCTAAACGTTAATGTATCAGCATATTTCAGTAGTTGGCATTTAATGAAATTGTGTCAAGTATATAGCCTGAAAATTTATTAGGCTTGAACGTATGTGCTTGGAGCCATCTTGTGGCCCAGAATTACACTGCAATACATGTGCTACTGCCCGTCCCGGGGCACGGGCAAACCTGGCCAATACCCCCTGCACCCTGGGCATCCCACCCCACCAAGGCAGCGAGCCCCGCGGACTCCACTGTAGCTGCTTTCACTGGAATTTGTCTCCTGAACCCTGGCTCACGTCTTTCAAAGTACGTCATTTATAACTCTGCTTGACCACGATGGACTGGGACATATTTTCAGCCAGCACGCTGTTGCACCTAATAATCAGCATGTCAGTGAAACTTGAGAAGTCTCAGTAATCAAATTCATGTATATATGAAATTGGTATATATTATTTATGAGCCAACTGACATTTGCAGCACTGTAGCTTTAGTACTGTATATACTGTGTATATTGTTGTGGGGTTACAGTTGTAAAAGTATTAATGCTCCCATAATGAACTTGTTATAAGTTCAAGGCTTTAACATTTACAATATTTAGTATTCTGGTGCAGTATTTAATAGGAGGCTGTGACTTAAAGCAGACAACTGCTATCTTTAGTCCTAAGTAACACTTTGTGCCAAGAATGGCCTTATTGACTTCCATGAAATGGTTGTGTAATTACTTTTTGGTTTTTTTTGCTTGTAAATGTAGTGTAAATGTGTCAACAGTTGCCACAGTCATTTCAAATGACTCTTGACCCAAAAGGGAACATAATGAAGCAGACAATTAAGAGTTAAATAGAAAAACAAGCACAAATAACATGAGTAGTGCAAAACAACATAAGATGGCCACTTGGGTTGGACAGAAGTTTCAAAACATACACTCCAAAGTTTGAATATGGCCTGATGGATGGTTCAGTACTCAGTAACAATAAATGACCATTTGTTCAGGTTTCACTTGGAATTTTTGAAACTACTAGCCATTTCATCTGGATTTTGTGTAATAAAGAAGCCAGAATATTGAAGCTACTCAGAGCAGGATTTTGTTCTAACCTAATTCTATTGCAAATAGCTGCGGGAACAGCAAAATGGGATGAGGGAGTGTATTGATACAGCTTCAGACTGCATTCCCCTTTAAGCATGCCATTTGTTGCACAGCCTTAGGAATCAGACTCCATAACGGCACACTCGAGTGCACAGGGATCTGCATTCCCAGCACTGGAGGAACGCTGCGTTCCGGTGACTGTGCTCACTGCAGTGCTATCTGAGAGCTTCAAAAACAATGTGTCAGGGGTTTCCCAGCAGGACTCATGTTTTATTGCTGTTCTGTGTGTTTCCTCAGCCACCGATCATGTCAGTGATACGTAGGAGGAGAAACAGGATTTTCTGCTAGGTGAGAATAAAACCAGTTTCTAAGTTGTAGCTGTGAGCTACTGCAAAAGCCATTTCTAAACCCGGGACTAGGAAACGACACCAAGGACTTAATTCCTCTTTAAATTCTGTGATGTTGTGAGATTGGGTACATTCACTCACGTTGCGGCAAAAGGAGCAATTTACTTTATCCTCCATCAATGCCTTACCTTATTGAATGCTGAACTGTCCAGTCAATAACTGCAGAAGTGGAAGAAGCGCTCTTAATTCCATGATCGGGATACATCAGCGATGTTTTATCAGACACATAACACAGGTCAGAGGAGGACAGAAACATCCTGATTTAGTACCAGTTGCCATGAATGCCACTGAAGGCAAACCGAAATTAGATTTGAACACTTTATGCTACTTGTGAATGAGGTGGCAAAACTGTGTTCCCCAGCTTGAACCCTGGAATTCATACTTCATAGCACGCACTTAGTCATAATTTAGGTGCTTGTTTAAATACAGAAGTCATTGCTGTCTGGCCTATCTAGCATGATGTAGATTTCTGTCAAATAAAGATATATGGTTTAATTTGTATGATTTCCAATACATAGTAAAGGATATATTTCACCAGTAGTCAAGAAAAGGAAGTACAGGGCAAGCGTCAAGGAGTATTACCTTTTAGATGCCTAGAAAATATATTCATAATTTCATTATTTTCTGCAAGGTAGGCTGGGAAAGCCTGAGAGAGCTTGGTGCTTATTTTTACCTGAGCCACACTGTGACAGCCTCAGTACTTTCCTTCATTTTTTTTGCCTTCTGTATTCTCTATATTTAAAAAATCAGCAGCTCTGCCACTTGAGTAGGCTAAGGAGCTGGTTGGGTGTGTATGCATGTGTTACTGCTAATTTTGCATATCTTGCTGTAGTTCCTCAAAGCAAAGACTACTAACTAATTAAACACAGTGGCTGGGTCCCAGCTCTACAACACAAAGCAGTCTGTGCTCCAAGCGAGTTTGATCAGCAGCCATTCATGTTGCCTAGCAGGGAAAATATACACCATTTATGTAATAATCCTATAGTTCTGGACATCAGCAGCTCCATGAGTTGGCAAATCTAAATGCACTTCTCTAGGTAAGCCAAGGATTGACTGCCGTACATAAGTGGAAAATGGTAACAGTTGTTGATAACGATGAAGTAAAATGATAGGCAGCTGATTTAAATTAGCTCCACCAAGCTTGGTGCCATCCCAGGCTACAGCAATGTGGATGCTGGCTGCTCTGGGTATGTAAGGTTTCATTTTATGAGGTAACTGTGTCTCCTCTTAAAAGTAGAAATAAGCAATTCTGTTGCTGGGCAATTTTCCCTAGGAAAGCCAAAGGCAAATGTTAAATATTTATTTGACTTTTAAAACATATTATGAAACTTTATGTATTGATTTGTAAGCAAAGATAATTAAGCAAACTAGAGCAAAATCAGTTCATACATATTTTACTTTCTACAATTGCAGACAGATTTTAATTTAAAGAATAAGCTTTTATACTGTTTGATGGTAGAAAGCAAGCTGTTTAACATTACACTATACCAATACTGCTGTGTGTAAATATTGAACAGTAGAACTATTTTTGCCAAAAGGATCTCTTTCTGCTGTGCAAGTACCCACAAAAGGATCCTATTGCGGATTCAAACACAAATTACATGGTTTTGAAAAGAATGTTGATTCAGACTAAATGAAATTGTGGGTTTCCTACAGAATTCCATATTCATTGAAATAGGTTTTGTGTATTTATCATAATCAGTGTGGTACCACAGGAGTAATAACGACTAGCTACTTACTGTTGGATTTTAGGAAAGAACCTAATATTACTCTGAATGTTTAGTCTCCGCAAACAAAAAAGAACAGAGCATCTTTGTTAGCAATTCAGCCCACAAATATAACAGGCTTTCTGTTAAAGTTTCCAAGGCTTTTAGTGGAAGGCTTGTCATGTTCTGTGCTCTAATTTATTCTAGAGGGAATATTTAACTCAACTTCATTGGAAGTGGGGTACAAGAAAGCAGTAGGTGCTTACTAGAGTTAAGTTAGAGGCTCTTTCACTGGGCTGGTACTGTAAAGTTGCAAAGATATACATTAGCTAAAATGCTTTAAAATCTTTAGGAATGCATTTAGTTAAGCACACTGGAAAAATCCTGTGTAAGCAGTAAAGCTCTTTTTTTTTTTTTTTTTCCTTCCATTAAGTTGACTTCACTAATTATTCTGAGATTTTTTTTCCTTTTCCTACTGAATTTTTTATTTAAAATACTAGTAAGAATAAGAGAATTGCTACTTTTAGAGAAAGATATGAAAAAACAATGTCTTCAAGAGTCTATTTATGCAATTTTTACTTGAATAATTCATCGCTTTGGTCCCCAGTGTTGTTAATGATAATGTATGAATGTGGTAAGTAATCAGTTATGCTGGATTTGTGTTGAATATAGCAAAAAAGAATACATGAACATATCAGACTGCTTTCTAATTATTACAATTCTTAAAATAACTTCCTTTTCTTAGGATCCTCAATCTTCTCATTTTTTTCTTCAGTTTTGTAATTTTCTTACTAGTTGACTATTAGAACTTGTACCATCTTGTCTTGTTTTCTGCTAGTAAAAAATACTGAGTATTTTCTAAATAGTGGACATCAAATATTCATTATTTGTATATACCAAAATAGAAGGCTAACATTAGCAACAATAATGAAAAAAAGCATTTTTTTTTTTCTTTTAGGTGGTTCTAAAACTGTGGATCCCCATTTTGCCCAACATTCCTGAAATCTGGACATAGTTTTTTGGATACTGGCCTTCCGTCCAAGTTTCCTACACTTGGGTGGAATAAATTGAATGAATGAATTCTTGGAGCCAAATTACAAGTTCAGTTATGCTTACTTTTCAGTCCTCTGTGATTTTCTGATTCTCTTTTTCCATGTCTCTTCTGATTCTTCCCTTTTTTTCTTCTTCTTCTTCCCCATTCTTTTTGGTTTCTTTTCCTTCTTCAAAGAGTTATGCCTTTTTCCAGCCCCATTTTCTTGTTCCAGATAATCAAAGCATATTTACTGGACTGCTGTGTAGGTATTGGAGAAAGGGGATAAATTACCAGCTGATGTTTTCATGCTGGTATTAACATAGTTAATAGGAGTGATCCTTTTCATGCTCAAGAACTGGAATTGAGAGAAGTTTAAACTTATAGTGGTAGAAAAATATCAAAGCATTCTCACATCAATATAATCCAAAAATAACCTCAATTTCTCGTTATTTCTGAAGCGACTATGACTTGCCCTCCTTTGTAATTTTCTGCAACACTAAAGAGCAGTTGAAAGGCTATGTCTCTCATTCCTGCTAGAGGCAGTGACAAAAGAAGTTCTTTAGATTTGTAGTAGCAAACAAAGGGTTTAGCAGTGTAGCGGAGAAGGCCACTTTTGAACAAGGGAATCAGGTTGCGATTTGTTTCAATGCTGTTTTCAGTCCACAGATTTGGGCTGAAAATTCCCATCACCTCTTTTAGGACTAGGTCCTTTAGATCCTAGCCCAGAAAACATTGGGTTTATTATTTCTTTGCTTTTAAAGGAAGCATCTGGGTATACTATAAAATTAATATTTCATGGTATATTTGTTGTGGTGTAAGGGTATAGATATTTACTTTTAATGAGAAGACATTAGCTGCAGTTTGACAAGCTATTCATTGCCATACCACTGAATCTTCAGTGGTCTCTGAAGTACTGGCAATGTTCCCACTTATTTATTGTTGTGTTTTTATGACACAACAATTGTGTAACCTAATTATTGTGAGAATCTGATTAGTGACTTTTTGAGAAGGGCATGAAGGTTTACATTTACCAGGTTTAAATTTAAATTTACATGACTAGAGTGATAGAAAAAGCTCAGTCTTTGAAGAACTGAGACTGTGCTACCTGCTGTCTAGGTAGATGCTGTAGTAATGGTAATCCAAATTAGCCCAGTTTCAATTTATAACCAAAGCACTTTCAACAAGTCATGCCGAGCAGGGTTTTTGAAAGAAAGTAAGAGTTCACTGGTTTCCAGCTCTAAAGGTGTCAGTGGGGGATCTGAGTCCTCCTCTTGTCCTCCAACAGTAAGTCACAAGACAGGCATACGTCCATACATCTTTGCATCAGACACATGATGGAAAAGAGTCCACAGCACAAGTTTCTGCAAGGGAGAAATCCATGTTTCTTAACTGTAGCACAGAGCTACAACTTTCTTTGGATTTTCCATGTCTTTCAAGCTCTCTGCAGAATCAGAGCAATGCTAAATTGTTGTCAAGAGAATAGAAAAGTGAGGCTAAAGCTTGGTGAGTTTTCCTTCTTGCCAATAAACCTGTTACACCAACTTACTTTGTATCTAGAGACAGAAAATAAGGCTCAGAAAAACATATGTGCAGCCAGTCTGGGTGTTTAAAGTGCCTGATTCACTCTCTGAAATGTAAAGTGCCTTGAATAAAGAAATGAAAAAAATAGAAGCATCAAAAATCAATCAAAAAAATTGTAGCTCTGTATAGATGGTAATGATACATGTAGATAAAAATGAGAGAGAAAAAAGACAAGTTCAGCTCCTGAGATGCAACTCTATATTGCCATTATGCTTTGCAATTTTAATTGAGTCATCCAGTTCTCTTTTACAAAGCACCTTCCACAACAGTCTGAAACTTTTGATGTTCAAGAGATCAGACATAAACAAAACTACAGTCCTGTGCACAGTGGACACCTGTTTTACGCTGACACCATGCAGTATTTATATTAACATTTTAAAATTTAGAACACTCTCTTTACTCAAAATTGAGTTTTTTTCAAAACAGCTCCAGGCTGAAAGAGACAAAACCCCCCAAAACCCCCACGTTTAAAGCTCTTTTTTCCTTTGAAGATAATATCAATTTCAAAGGTGCACAAAGCCATCACAGTCTAAATTGAGATGAAGCTACCAGTTCCTAACCAAAGCACCATAGCCTCTGGAGTTCTTAGCCTTGTAAGAATTACTTGTAATCCTTAAAAGAATTGCAAAAATATTAAATAACATACTTGATATTACAGAATGTATCATATATGCTACTTTGCATATATACTTATTATGAAAGTAATAGCTCAAATTGTTGAATGAATCGAATGTTGCCATGCCATATGGGAAAGCTATCTATGATTTCATTTGCTGTTATTTACTGCATAATTTTAAATCTGTTTCCTGCAACATATCTGTAGTAAAATAACTGCCATAGCAAACGCTGTAATACCTACTCTCAAAAGCTTGCATTTTGTATTGCCATTGTTAGGACAAAGGCAGCAATGATATTCAGTGTTATTTCAATTTATGATTTAAATCTTGGGTACTTTGCTCTCTCCCATAAGTCCCAAAGAGCTGGGTTCTTTCCCCAGTAACCTGTGTGTCTTCAGGCAAGTCAATTACCTTTAGTGGGAGCCGAGAAACTCCAAAGTGGTGCTGAGTTCTGGGTGACCTTCTCCAGCCAGAAGTTTGAACTGTGAAACATGAACAAAAAAATCCCCGTATTTCCAAGGTATTTACACATGTTAAGCAATCTTAGGGCTTGTCACAAGTGGGTCACTTTTATTAAAAGATAGGAAGATAGGGTACATTTTATAGATATGTAAAAACAAAAGGCAGAAGTTGTCATTTATAGGTGTTCAAAATATAATTGCAGTAAACTTTAATGTTATGGTTTTAAATTCCTCTCTTTCAAAAAGTAATTGAAATGAGCAGGTTGAAAGTCTCTATCAAAACTGGAATATGTAGGGTTTAGATTCAATTAATTTCTTCATTGAAAGGATCTAATTTCTGGGAAGTCTGTTTTTATTTTTCCTGCAAGGCCAAAGAGTAGAAACATTTTGCTTCTCAGGGGAAAGGAAAAAAAAAAAGAAAGAAGAAAATAAATTGTTTTCTGCATAAACATAGAGTGTCTGATCAGCTTTAGTGAAACAGTGATTTCTCTATGAAATACCAGCACTTCCCAAGTTGGCAGATCTTGGCATACATATGGAGAATGGGGACAGTTTAGCTGCTTGTGCAGCAAATGACCTCACATCTGATGAAAGGGGCATTACAGTGAAACATTCAGCTTTCCTTTCCTTTTTCAGCATCTCCCAGCCCTTGCTTCTATAGTAAGTTGACTTTGCGTGCCAATAGCAAAGCAAATGGGAGACTGCCCCTGCAACAAGCAGATTTTAAGTCGTGGCATAGTGATAAAAACTCTGAAGGCTGTCATCAAATGAGTGGAATAATGTCCCACAGAGAGATGGAATTGCACAAGCCACACTTTACCTCAGCAAGACTGTGCATCTAAATGTAGGGATCACTTTATGGGATACTGAAATGATTTTATATTTCCTATAACATTTCTTGAGCAAAAAAGAGAAGCTCAAAAACTCTCAAGTTATTCATTTCAGGATTGGGCAGAGTTGGAAAATCTTAGGGCTAAGGTGCTGTGCTTTCAGCTGTGATTGTATCAGTGGAGCCTCTGAAAAAGGAAAACAAGTTATGTGGTAAACAAAGGGGATCCCAGCAGAGCAAAATCTTACTGTAACATCTGTGTTTATCTTTTAGCTGTTCTGGAGCTCTTTTCATGAGGAACACCTGGGAGAAAGTTTTGAAAACAGGGCAATATTCTAATCCATACTAGTATGTGCTGCATATGTATATATGCTAACAGGTAGCACAGCCTACTAGGAGTGGGGTTATAGCGTGAAATGGTGCTGAGCATTTGGTGTCTGTTTTGTGTATCGGGGGGGTTGTTCCAGGCTGCATCTAGGCTGGTGCCCTGAACTGAATCCCCGTGAGGGCATTCATTTAGATGAGTTTTTATTAAAAAAACTCATTAGATAAGTTTCCACTTCCCAGATTAGGTGGGTCTTCCAGTTAGTTTCATCCAAATAAAACTCAGTTTCTGTGCTCTGAGACACAATGACATCCAGCAAAATGTGGTAACTGGAAATGATCAGGAGATTCTCTCAAGGAGCACACTGCTGGTACTAATACACTAATGAGGACACAACTTCAGACACCAGCTGCAATAGTGAGACCAGCTAATGTTTATGTATTGATTCAGGCTTTCAGGTTCCCAAACCTCAGAAAAGAGTCATCACTGCACTGGAGTGCCTAGCAGGTTATTCACTGCAGCTGGCTTTGATACATTTCAGACCCTTTTGCTATGACACGATCCTTTGCTGACTCCATCCACTCTTCCACAAAAACCGTGCAAGGTACCAGAAAGGGATATCACAGACAGTCCAACAGAGCTGTTTGTCCAGTCACCAGGCTGGCAGCTATCGTTCATTCACATTCTACTTCCCCAAATCCCTTTTCCTGTATTTATCTATTGATCATATGAGAGTGTGAATGCTAAAATATATGTTTGAGACAGCTGGAGTGACTATTTGAAGACTGTAAAAAAAAATTGTTTCTCCTCGTTTACATCTGTGCTTCCTATGCTCTGTTTTTATACTGGTTCACTTCTGAAAGGAGGATGCCTTTACTAGCGAAGAAGAGCCAAGAAGTAGACCAGGAAATTGGGAATAAGTTCCAGGGCTATATACAGGTTAATTCCTATTTTCCATCTAACCTTGTGCAAACACCTTGCTTACTGTGTAGCATTGTAACTGCACCAAAAACTGAGCTGAGTAACAAAAGAGAAGGAAGAAGTTCATAAGGATTTATTTAGATCTCCTGTTGATCAATGCATACCTATTCTACTAAGAATTTAGTAACTACAGATAAGCAGGACCTATACAATCTAAGAAAAGCAAGACACCCAGGCATATCAAACAAAATACCTCTGGCTGAGATGAACTTCCATATGGGATGGGATTTTATAGCGCACACTGGCAAGAATCCATCAAATGAAGGGGAACCGACCTGGAAGATCCTACAACACATTACTGTCAAGTCAGCTGCAAATCATCAGTTCTGGAATCCAGAAGGGAAGCAAATATGCTGTGTGCAACTGATTACATGGGCCAACACTAAAGCTGAGTTAGGAACAGGACATAACACAAATCTCTAGCATGAAAACTTAACTAAATGAGGACTGGATTTCAGCATCTCATCTGTCTACTTTTGTGATCTGTTATTGGCAGCAGCCTGGCCCAAATTGATCAGGAGCCTTCTGAAGGATGTGAGATCTCAGAATTAGAAGTGGGCTGCAACACAACATGGCTAAAATTTTTTGTCATCTGGTAATAAAAAAAAATAAATGCCAGGAATCTTTTTTTCTATGATGGTCAGAGACATGTATGAGAATGAAATATGCAGCAGCTACCCAGATTATCTCTTTTGCAAAAGGGAAGATCACGCTTGACTACAGAGAGGTTAAAGTGACAGGTCAGAAGTGGCTCAGGAGACAAGAGGGAATCTCTCAGAGACATTTAACTAAAGCTCTGGGATTCAGAGTCCAAATCCCTGAAAGAAGATGGTCACAAATGCTACTCTAATGAGTTCTAATGCCAATTATAAATGGTGTCTTCTGCTTGGTCATGAAACTGCATATGGCAGTGCAAGCAACACATGGGGTTTTTAAATTATCTGGGTTTGTTCCACACACAAAAAGTACATCCTTATTACTTCTTTTTATGAGATCCACCTCTGGTACCTTATGCTTAATGATCAGTGCAATGTAAAACATCAGTCACTGCTGCAAAAAGGAACACAAACAAGCCATGTTACTCTGCTGATTTATACCTAGTGTGGCTGAAGAGTAAACCAAGGAAATGCCTTCTCCTTGCCGTATTAGAAGCTACAGATTATAGTAAGCACATTTTCAATATTTACTCTGTGCATCTTGGCTCAGGGCTGTCAGTGTTCTTAGAGTAAAGCCTCTTGCATGTATTCATAACTTAATTCCTTACTGAGACCCCTCAGATCCATGTCAATAAATAGTTTCTTAAGATGATGTTACTATTTAAGAAAGGCCTTTGACTTTTCAAATAAGAATATATTTTAAAAATACATTGAAGAATGCTTTCCTTTCATGTTCGTGGGACTCAGTGAGAGGGGAGGGAAAATTTGTGTAGGTGTTTTCTCCCTAGTGTTTCTAACCTTTAACATGTTCGAAAATGCACCAGTACACAAAGCGACCTACCTAAAATGCTTTAACAGTTGCTCAAATGTTTCTATCTTTTTGTCCCCTCCTGCACTAACCCACACACAGTTCAATGATCTTTGTGGAAAAGTCAGCTGAAATGTAACAGAAAATGATGTTCCTTTTATGCTATTTTACGAGATGAATTTCACAGGAAATTCTGTGGAGTCTCTTCCCCTAGAATATTTTGCTACTTTATAAATAATCTTTGTACATACCTATTCCATTTCTATGCTACATATGTCCAGAGTAAAATCAGTCTTAAGCCTTCGGTTTTTTGCACTTCCATACTGTGGCAGACTGGAGATGGTACAGCAGCTGATAAGCTAATAAATATAACATGAAAATACATAATACATTCTATTGTTAGCACTATTTATCGATCCCATTACAAACAGCTCTTAGAGAATAAAATTAAGTCAGTGTTGCTGTGGTGTTTATATGGTGTTCACATAATAAGGAGCAGTCCTCGTCCAAGAAGTTTATATCTATACTGGCAGGTCAGAGGAGAAATCGGGAAGGATTGATATACTGATGTCAGGTATCAAAAGGGCCAATCTGAAAAGCATTCTTCATTTAAGCCCTGTTGACTTTCCTAGAAATTGGGATGCTGAAAAAACCCTAGCTCTGAATGTTTATCCAAGAATCTGAATTCAACATGGTATTCATATAATATCAATTTGTCATCTCATATGTGGTGTGATTTAAGATGGTCATTTACACTCCCTTTATAGTCAATGTAGAGAAAGTTGCATCTTCAGAGAGGAGGTCATCCTGTCTATTTTTGGTACAGATTTTATGATGGGATAAACTGCTTTATGAGGTACCTATATAGGGTGATATGGTTGAGTATAATGCTATTCAGGAATATAAAAATAAAGGCAGGTGAACAGAAGCTAATTAAGATATTTTAAGACTTTAGTTCTCATGAGGGTTAAAACGCTTTCTGTCTTTTTTTTTTTTGTGATTTCACTTTTGCTTTGTTTTAAGCTGTCCTGACAACATTTTTTAGTAAGGCTGAAAAATAATCCCACTGGGAAACATACTTAAAAATATGCATGGATTCTATTCAATGAAGTCATCTAAACAATAAGATCATTAAACTAGTCACCTATGTACATGTACAAGATATTATATGTTACTTAGTCTCATGAGCTTGGCACTAAGAGTGACATTGCATTTGGAAGAGGTATTTCAAGCTGACTTACAACCTTTTAACAGAGAATGCAATCAAGCCTAGAGACTTCTGCTGTATCACAGATTTTAGCAGATCCCAGACATTATTAGCTATAAGCATACAAAGGTTAGTTCATAAGTCAATGGTAATGATTAAACGTTGCTGTAAAAGGAGATAGAATTTTAAGAGTGTACTAAAATTCTTTCTGAAGATTGCGCTTTTTGACATCAGCCTATCCCTCCTCTGGCAGAGGCACCATTCCAGCTTTAAATCTTAGGCAATTGCTGCTTCTCATAACTTGTTGCTAAGTTCACAGCCCCTGTTTCTCACCAGGACGCCCAGCTTGCTTCAAATGAACATAAGCCTCTGTTTAGGAACCCTTTCTTTCAAAATAAATACAACATAAAAGTGGCACCAGGCAGAATTTTGCAAACAACCTGACATTTAATACTCATTTGGAACATGTTATTTTAGGATCCTTAAATCAGAAGGGAAAAAACCAAAATTAAAAATATGTCTCTGCTTTTGACACTGCCTATCTCCTTGTCCTCTTCTCCAAAAATGTCAACTCCCCCTCTGTAATGTTCAAAATGTTTCCCTAGTTTCCTGACATATTAATTCTTACATTCTGAGTGGCAGTCATGCTGTTTTCAGAGGTTCCGTTCTTGTCTGCCAAAGGCTAAAAATATGTCTGGTCACCAGTGCATCCAAGGTAATCCTATTCATATGTTGATGGTCCTTGAAAAGCCCTTCATTCCAACCTGGCAATGCCTACAAGTTACCTAATTCCCTTCAATTCTGCTTTTCTAGAATAGAAATTTTCCCTTAGTCCTGACAGCATCAAAGTACATGGGTAAAATGAGCCAATGCAGCAACGTTCAAAAAGATGAATGGGTAGAATGAACCATATCCATCTTTCACAAGAATAATGCTAAAATTCACCACCCTGTCCCACAGCTACTCAAAAATTATGCCACTGGTTTAAAAATAATGAAATTTTGAGCATAGAAGCTTGGATTCTTTTGTATTCACACCAGAGGCTTCCTTACTTACAAGTAGGGGTTACAGACTCTGCCCTAGAGTGGGATGGTCCAGCACAGTGCAGTGAGGGGGCAGAGAGGGACACGAACAAGGGCAAGACAAAAGAAAGTTATCTTGATACTGGAATATTAATTCCCGAACGCTAATGCTCTGTATTTGACTTTTAATTAAAAGAGAAAATTTCCTGGTGAAACGTGAGAGGGTCCCAAGCATATCCCGCCCTCTTCCAGGAGGGAGGTTCCAGGCCAGCACAGCGGAGGGCTGCCCCTTCCCGCTGGGAATGCTCCCAGACCCCGCTGCAGCCAGCCCCTGCCCCTTGGGAGCTGCTTGAGCTACAGCTACGTAGTAAAAACCAGCTTTGCTTACAAAAGACAAGAATGTGTTGTGTAAAAATGCAATTAAGGATATAGCCCTGAAAAAAAGTAGTTGTAGTACACCCGTAACTATGATCTCTTAGCTCTGACAAATCATTACAGAAACTGGTGTTAAAAAAACTCTATAGTGTTACCAGAATTGCACATTGAACTGTCTAAAGGCTCCAAATGGTTTCTTCATGAAGCACTTGCTCCTCACATACTGGCTTCCCCAGTAGCAGCTTAGGTCTGCAGTGTTACAAAAATCAGTTATCTTCCACGTGTAAGCTGCTGTTCTGTTCATCCCTCCCTTGCCAGGGAGTGAGACTGTGTCAGAAAACATTGGGATCCCACAAAAATGAGTGCAGGTCATGAATTATTGAAGACAAGTATTAATATCTACAGAATGAATAATATATGTTGAGGCAAAGTCTCATTATTTTTCAAACCTCTTTTGTAACTTGACTCATTGCTCTTTGCATGTGAAATTATACTCATATAATCTACATTACAATCAACTAAATATTATTTTCACAAATCCAAATGTTAACTCACTTTTTTTTGATACTTCAGATTAGCTCCATGGAATCCTCCGCTGTAGAAGGAGTCATTATTGTTCCTGGTGGACCAGAGATGGGTTTTGAACATCCCTAAAGTTTTAGAGAGAGGAGATTTGAAAAACATTACATTTGGATAATTTACATTTAAAAGGTAAAAAGAAATTAAAGATTAGCCAGGGAGCCATGACAGTCAGTCTAAATTCTTTTTTGCTGTGCAGCAAGTGCTATTGTAGTGATAGGTACCTGAGGATAGTGGGAAGATAAAAAGAAGTTAGAAAGAGGGAGTCACAGGATGTCAAGAGGTGATAAGGCTGAACAATAATACATTTGTTAATAGTGACATTAAAGCTTTTTGCTTTGTCATATACAGTTCTAGAAGCATGACTATGTGACAGCTTCCCAATGCAGTATTTTTGGCTCTTTGTGGAGATATAATCCTCTCAGAAAAACTACCATTGCTCTGGATTTAAACTTTTGGCAAGGATCCCAGGAAAGAAATTTTGCAAGGGACTAAATTATGTAGGTATTGAATCAGCAGATAAAGAAACACATTTTTAGAACCATATGTGCTGGTACAGCAGAGCAGGAAAGAAGATGTCACATATGAATATACATTTCTATTAGACTTTTCCCTTCAAATGACATCATAGCCTCTATTTTCAAGAATGTACACTACATTTTGTAACTGCAGTTGCCTAGAAGGTGAAGAACAGACCATGATCAAATTATTCCATGCACAACATCTCCTTGAATCTGTGATTGCCTCTCCTTAGACCAGCAGTTACAGAAAGGGCTGAGATGGCACAAGGTGTTTTTCCTCTTGGGTGTGGAACTCAGGTACTTCAGGTTGACACATAACAGAGGCTGGATCCAGATACAATAGAGTGTAGTAATCTGAAAACAAGAAAGAGTAGCTGTGTTTCCATCAACATTAGAAATGTAAACATTTTTATTTGAAAGAATTTTTTTAAATCAGAGTTAGCAGAAGGGTTTAATTTACTCTATTTTAAAAGTGAGGATTCTCATGAGAACTCCAGCTGAAGTTTTCCTGTTCCATGGTTGGTAGGCGAGACTTCTCAAGAACGCAGATTTGAATGATATTTGTCATAGGTTGTCAAGGTCAGGTTAGATGGGGCTTTGAGCAACCTGATCCAGTGAAAGATGTCCATGCCCATGGCTGGGGGTTGGACTAGATGATCTTTAAAGGTCCCTTCCAACCCAAAGCATTCTATGATTTTATGATTCTATGATTGGACTAGGTGCCCTAAGGTTGGTCTGCCTTTTGAAGGGTAGAAATTCTTCTAAATTGCTTTCTCATACTCACGCCCAAAGAAGACCACATGATGTGACCACCACAGATCCGTGAAACACAAGTCCACATTTCTAAAGCAAGCAGCATGCAAAGGCTGTCCCAAAATTGTCTGAGAAGACAACAACAAGCCCGCTCTGTTACCAAAAGGGACCATCCCATCATTCCTCTTGATCCTGCTTCCACATAACTACCCTTAAGTTATTGCTAGTATTATGTGACCCACAGGGTAAATTTCACTATTCAAATGAAAGTGAACCATTTAATTTTTGGAGGTTACATTTTCAGTCTGATGATTCACACAGAACTGCATGAATACTAATGCTTGCTCAAAGAAGCAGAAGGGAACTTGCAGTTGGAGGAGGTCAAGTTAGATAACCCCTTGAGACGATGAACCCACTTATGAAACTGCACCCTGATATTCTCAAAAATTCCTTTATTCTGAATACTAAAGCTTTGAAATGTTGTGCATAATACATGGCAAGTTCATATCCACAGAAAATTTCAACTAAATAATTTCTAAAGAACAAGAGATTTTAACACAGAGATTCAATCATTACATCTTTCATTAAAGAAGTGGTAAGATAGTGTGCCCTGTATCATCTCACATCAGAACCAGCAATAAAACATACAGCTGCATATTCCAATTCAGGAAGCATTGCAATTTTTATGTAGCTTGATTACTGTTAAAAAAATGTTATGAAAATGAGTAATGTTTGATGGACATACTGGCTGATTCTGCTTGTACAATGACTGTGTACACTCCCTGTAGGATGATCAAAATAAATAAATGCAAGGACCAATATAATTTCCTGAAGTGCAGTGAAAAAGTACAAATAATATTTCAAGTAAAATCTTTGCCTCCCAGCCTTAACTGTGCTGTGGATAAAGAAAAATACAATAGCTGCTCCAGCATGGTCAAGATTTCTGTGCTCAGAAAACAGCTGTGAAATATCACTTTTCTACTGCCAAAGAAAATGTTTAAAGTAACTTTTCTTTGTAATTGAGCTAATGTAAGCACAAAGTGCTTTCCCCACCCTGTTTTTAATAACAAGCTAGCTTTGGTTTTGTCTTCTGTCTTTTCTTAAGTATCTAAATTATAAAATGATAAAGTTATTAACTTGCTTTCTGTGGTGTAATGGTAAATCTTAAAAAAAAAAAAAATCAATTCAACACCATGGTGTTCTAGGCTGGTCCACTTTTCTGTTGCTCAAATGAAAGTAGATAAATTTATGTAGCCAACTTAGCCCTCAGTAATGCCACTACCCTGTTTTGGTCCCACAAAAATGTAATTACTTTTTGAGTTACTGGAATTCAATGCTCCTCAAATCTAGGCAGTTACCTCTGTAATAAACAAAACTAATTACGAAGAAAACATAAAAGCATGTATATAACATTTTGACAATGAGATATAAAAGGTGCTTTATAGTAATACTGAAATGGAAAGCTAATCCCATAGCCAAAGTCCACTGGTTAAATTCCAGGAGAATATTCTGTATGCGGAGCTAACGTAACACATAAGAGTAGAACCACATATAATTTAATAGAAATAAAGTAACTAGAATTTTATTTATTAACGAACTGTATAGTTTAATAAATTATTATAAATTAGTATATATTCAAAGCCTTATTATTGTATACACAAATTAATACACTTTTAGAATATAGATTTAGTCTCTTGTAATCCTTGTCAAGTCATCAGACTGTAAAAAGTAAGAAATGAGACCCAAAATAAGAAGGCACAGGTTTTTATTATTGAAACCCAATCAAAAGCAGACTGCAACAAATCTGGGTATAGCTTTTCTGTATTGCCACACTACAATGTGTTCAGCACCAACAGAAAAGATTTTTAAGAAGGTAAATTAAATAAAACCCTTTTCATGTCTTCAGATGGGAACTCATTGTACTGTTTTAACAGAGGCAGACAAAGAATCCCAGCATTATGTTTAGAGTTTAGCCAGGTCCTTGAAATACATGACCTCTGATAATTCTACTGTTATTTGCCTGTTCCCATTTTGAAAGATCCATCTATACCTTCTAATATATTTTCTCTTTTGTTGAAATTAATGATCCAGCTCTATAAAGATTTTCTTGTTAACGTGCGCTAGTACAGTGGATATGGATCTCCCTGAATCAAGGTAAATGTTTTATAGCATCTGGTTCTAAGCTGCAGATTCTTTTGAGAAGTGGCAGGAATCTGGGACTTTGTAGTAGCTAAGCAGAGTGGGCAGATCACTTAATCACTGAAACCAGATTTGCATGTTTGATTTTTGCAGTATAAAGGCAAAGCACCTAAGAGAAGACAGCAATTCAAGAGATTCTACTATCTCTGTAATATACAGTAAGTTACCTTGTTATACAAGGAGTATTTCAGTAAAGATTGGTCATTTGAATTATTTGCTGCTTGGACTAACTGAATGGCTGGAATTCAAGATCAAGTTTGTTGGACTCCGATGGACAGACAAGTGATGTATTATATTCATGTGTAGAGGAAACGAGACCTCTGCCCCTTCACAACATATCCAGTTTCAGGTCTACATATAAAGAGGGTAATAGAATAACCAAAGCAGGTAGGAAAGAAGGGGCCAGTATACTGATAAGCACATCAGCTTTTTAGCATGATGCTAGGAGGATAAATGCAAATTCTTGTCCTTTTTCATGGGAATTAGGGGAATAGTTTGCCTCTAAGACAATGTTTTATCGAGGCTCAGAATTTCCTTGTGCTGATCCTTCACCAGCACAATTTGTGAATTCCTGTGCACTGGTAATCCCCATCCTCAGGTCTGCAGGAACCATAGCTTTACTGGGAATTGTGTACTATACTCAAAAGTAGAGCTGGTTCTATTTATCAGTTCGGTTATTTCCTCAGACTTCCCTGGAAATTCCTTCAGCTCTGCAGTTCATCTTTCCTAGTACCTTTCCCTCCTTGAATTCCATCTGGCTCAGTATTTATTGATTTGCTAGGAACATTTTGACTTAGCTTCTCGCAGAACAGATCAACTATTCAAAAATCGCTCTTGATTTCCTGCTTATGTACATATGCTTCTTCCTATCTCAGTTTCCATTAATCTGTCGGTATCTCTAGATGTATCCCTTCACCAGTTCTTGTACTTTGTGGTTTCAAAGTTCTGTGCACTATTTGTCATGTCGTCCCTGCTTTTCTTCAGGCACTGTCTAACCATCGTTTGCTTTCAGGTTTGGGGTTTTTTGTTTGTTTGTTTTGATTTGATGATTCTAACCTTAATTTCTTCGGTGCAGTTTTGTTTTGTCATAGCCCTTTTGGGAGGATTCCCACCTACAGTGTGAACTTTAAGATCTGAATGTAATGCTAACTGTTCCATCTTCATCTATCTCAGTGTTTTCAACTTGATCCTTGTGCTCTGCAATTCAGTAGAATTCCATATTTAAATATGTATCTTAATGCCTTTGACACGTTGGAGTAAACTTTTTTTTTTTACTTCTCTCTTTTTGACTGTCAGTTCGAACCTGTCAGTTCCACCACAGAAGCTATCAGGAGCTACACAAAGTATACGCATTTTGTGAATTAATATTTACAACAACAGGCAGTGGGAGGTGATTTTCCTGAAAAAGCTTTCGTGCTAAATACAAAGTATTTGTGTGTTAAATTGCCCATCAACAAAGAACTAATGCATCAAAGAATGACCTTTACTTGTTCATCTATGCCATCAGTCTTAATTCAGAAACCCAGCAATACCCTTAAACAGGATAATTATGTAGTTAACCTCACTCATAAATCTTCAGTGTAAAAATTAGGTATATGGGCTGAATGATATTTTAGTTTTCAGTTTCCATTTTATAGCATTTTCTTAGGCTAACAAGAAGAAACAGAGGAATAGCTTGTAAATTCAGGGGGCGTCATCCTAAGCCCTTGCTTGAATTCAAATCAAGGCCAAAAAATCTGTGACGGAAATACCTCACATTATTTGCTTAATTTTGCAAAAATCTGAATACCATTTTAGTGAAAGCTCTCCTGTTCTTCTGCTGTAGAGAGCTTGGGATTGAAGTGTCACGGCAGTGTATGTGTAACCTCAGCTCCCATCTCCCAGTACGTATTCTGGGGTTCCTGTATCCATCTTTGATGAAAGAAGGCTGATCACGCTTCCCTACAGAAATACACTTTCCTGAGAAAAGGTATCCAGAAGCAAAGGGGCCTCCTTAAAACAGCGTATAAATATTGAAGGTGTGTAACATTTGATGTTTCTACCCTATAATAATGAGATTGTTGTTTGTAGAGTGCCTCCTGAAATACACATTACTGCTGCTCAACATGTAGTCCACCAAGGGCATTGTGAACGAGCTAAAGCACAGGCTGAGCACCCAAGGAGCCACTGCATGTGTAAATGCTGTCAGCTTAAGGACTTTTACTTCCTTAATGGCTTATTCAGGGTTATGTCAGTAAAGGAGAACTTGATTAGTAGAAATCAAGGTGCTGTCCTATGCTGTCATGATTTACAACTTACATTCAGACAAGCTAGCAAGATGCAAAAATAGCTTTAAATCATATCTATTTTTCATCTTAGATCTGGGCAGGAACCAATGTGGATTTTTTTCTGCAATTACAAATTAAAATAAGTTTTAAAATTTGCTCTAAAACTAGCAGACAACTGTCCTTTCTGAAAGGTTGCGCTGACAGCCAGGGACTGGCAGAATGCAATTTGAAAACATCCATGCAGAACAATGTCATAGGAGCTACTGTCCTGAGAAGATTCCCTTCCTTTCAAAGTATGTCTGGATAATCTTTCTCTACTGCCCAATAGTTATTCAGCGATTTCCATTTCTGTGTCTGTGCCTTTTCATCTTGTCCAAAAGGATCTGTCCATCCTTTGTGATCAGATTCAGGAATCATTCCAGAGGTAGTGTTTCTGATTACAGGCACGCTATCTTCATATGTGTATATTGCTGCAGCTATTTCTTTCATCTGCCTTTCCTCCTCAGTAGACTCTAAGACGTTTAGTCTTAACTTAGAAATTCTGACCAAGTCAGTTACGGAGCACTGGACAAACATTAGCTACAGAGTGACTCTAAGCTGATGCCTAGTATAATTGCTTTTCACAGTAGAAATGCTACACTTTCTCTTTTCATCCCAGAAAGAGTAGCATCCTTCCTTCTCCAGCTGAACTAGTAAAATCAATACAATTGTAATTTCACTGAGTATCATGTTCTTGCAATTATGACAGGCTGCATTCTGCGAAACATCAGAACACGATAATCAATGCAAAGAACTCCAAGTATTAGACCAATTCCCTGTTTTTCTGTAAGTAAACACAAACACATATACCATTTGTCTCATTCAATGCAAATTCCATTAGATTCTACAGAGAGTTTGGGCTCCATCTGCAAATGCAGCTGATTGTGCTTTCCTCATGTAGATCTGCTAACTCCTACTTTCAGAGAGCAGATTTAATCACTGAAAATAAATTACTCAGGAATTAGCTTCACAGGAAAAACTGGCTCAAAAATTGATCAATTTTATTGTTTCAGAAAGTTCGTAAGTGTCCCATTTTTCCCCAACAGACACATCTCTCGGAGAGATATTAACTGTAATGGAGCAGGTTAAATTATTCATATCTTTATAAGATGGGCAGGCTTATCATGATGTGAAATTGGTAAAATAGGTGAGCTATGGAATCTATGGAGGGTCATCTATCATAATGTACTAGGTAACCTTCACATACATGCCCAAGTGTCTTTGATTAAGGGCTTTTCTTCCATAACTTGTGATAAATGCAGGAGTATTAATATTCATTAGCTTGTTACTGAAGACAGAGAACATATTCCAAAACAGGAATTGGGCAGTAACTAGAGAGAGAAAACTTTAAGCTTTCGGGTTAAAAAAAAAATTAAAAAAAAATTAAAAATTGCCCACAAGAGAGAAGAAAAGGGAGTTAGTTGTAGCAATGCCATTATAAGAGTGTTGTAAAAGCTCTGTAGGAAAAAGGTTATTTATTCTAAGACTACTAAATTAAGCAAAGGATGTAACAGGAAAATGGCTTTAGTAGTTGAAGTCTGCAGAGTTCCAGCAGCCCATAATATAAATAGGGACCCAGTCTGTTAAAAAAAGATATCTGCTACAACTATGACATTTCTTCCCTCTGATTTTGTGTAGCAAGTGTCTGTAGCATTAATTAATGCAACAACATGTTGTTTGCCAGAGATTCATACACTTTTAAAGAAGGCCCTCTAGGCATATTTGGAAAAGTTCCACAAACTGATTGCTGATTTCTCTTTCTATTCCAGAAATAGGGGTAACCTGAGTGCTAACAATCATTGTATTTGGAAAGTAAATTGATTAAGCTAAAGAAAACAGAACAGAGAGTGAGAGAGATTGAGACTGCAGGAAAAAAAGGTCATCTGAAATGATGCTAAAAAAATGTCCGTGAGACTGACATTCCCTTCCTTTGCTCAAACATCTGTATGCTGCTTTGTATTTTTTATAAAAAACAGTTTGGGAATAAACATTGATACAAACACCCATATTTTTCTGTGAATTTAAATTTCAGAAGCAGACAGGAGAATTAACTACTTTTTGTTTTCCATTCTCATGTTTATAACTTAAAAGGTTCCAGTTACCTGGCTAGACATCAGAAAGAATAACATGGGATATAGGTGATCAATTACTCATCAAAACCAAGGAACAAATATCCCTCAGGATATAAACTTCTTGTCTATGTTGTTCAGCTTTTGCCTTTGGGAAAATGAATGCATTTTCAAAATTTTGAACTGTTTTTTTCAATGAGTAAATTAAAAAAAAAATTAAATTCAGCAAGGCTCTTGCAAGATCAAGCCAATATGAACATTTTATTGTGCAATGAAATTCATTCTTTAGCAGAACTTGCAGATAATATGTAAAGTCCTACCAAACTATATACAGGAAAGATTGATTAGCTAGTAGCTGTAAAACCTTCAGCTACACCCCTATCAGTTTGGCTCATGTCCTGCTCTGTTAAGTCAACGAGGTAATAGAGAGAACCTGATTAAGGCAGAAGCTGTTTGCATCCTTATGTTAAATGCTTTGATGTTACTCCAAGCAGCTGTGGTAAGCTGAAATAATTAGTTGAGGTCATCTCAGTTGTTTACTCTCCAAAAATCAGTTTCTGCTTCATTGAAAATTTTTTTTTTCTTTATGGGCAGAATATCTGTATTATCTTTTTAGCTCTTAGCCTCCTCTTCAGTCCCTGTACACACAGGACAATTCTGGAACATGAAGGTTGGTGGTGTTTAGCATTTTAAATCACTGCTGCTCTCCCAGCTGTGCAAAACATATTATTGCTATTCCACCAGCTACATTCGGCTTTACAGTTCTCTTCTCATGTGGCTTCCAGAAATCTGAGGTGAGATTTCACATGAAATTCATCCCAAAATCAGAGGGAATCTGTTTTGCTAAAGCCTCATGCAGAGCCTAATGGCACCAATGGAAATATTTATTTTGATTTTCACAGCTTTTGTATCGCATCTCCTACCTATCCATACAGACATTTCATCTTACTCTTCTGGCAGATGGTTGCCCAAGAAACAGCTTCTACATTACTACTCTTGAAATACCAGGGAAATCTATTCCCACACAAGTTCTAATATTTGGGAGTTATTCCTCCAAAATAAACTCTTGACTGACTCTTTCTAGTACCAACTCTAACTGCCAGATCTTATACAATCCATTAAATTTCTCTTTTCTTGTCATTATAATGGCTTTCTTTTTTATTTTCTGTTCATTATGTATTTATTGTTTAGAAGATAAAGCTTTAATCTTTCCTTTCCCTCATTTCTAACAGTTCAGTCATGCTTATCCAGTACAAACTTGATTTAATTTCTTAGCAAAAGCCACAGGGAAATTGAGGAGGTGCCCTTCATTAGTCTCTCTTGTAATTATGTTTCTAACTCCGCTTTCTAAAATAGCTCTTAGGTGCCTTCAGTTCTGGGGCTGGTTTGAATCTGATCAGTGGCTCATTATCTGACATTTTTTTAAAACTGCTGAAACAGATAAACTAGCCTAACTTGGAGACTACTTAGTGTGTGTCCAGTAATTTTAAGTAGGAGAAATTGCAAGGAAATGCATCAATTCCATGATGCATTTGTTTTCTCTGAACATTGTGATATTACTGCTAGTGAATAATAATCCATACAGATTCAACCACTTACAATAACAACGCTTAACTCCATTCCGTCCATCATAAGGGCAGTATATACTCAATTACATAGGCAGAGTCAATATATACATTTTCTAGTATCTGGAACAGCTAATATGCCCCTTTAGCTGACCGATTGACTATTTTCATGGTCTATGAGGGAGACGGCAGTATTTTTCTTAAGTTGGCACAAATTTCCAGTCTATGGAACTATCAGTTCTTTCTTTATCTTTCTTTTCTGTGTCTTCCCTTTGAACATAACCCCTTGGAAAAGGGGTCTGTTCCCCTTGATGAGCAAATCCAATTTAGGAGGGTACATCAGGACAGAAATTCCTGAAATCTATATGGCTGCGTAGGGAGACAACAAGCATTAGAAGTAAAACCCTTTTGCTTTAAGAAAGAGATCATTGCTGCCCAGAGGAATTCAAAATATAGAAAAGGGATTAAAAAAACAACCCTCAACAGAAAGCAAATCTGACCTCCTGACCTTCTTTCTCCTGGACTGATGGAGAGTCCTCTTGGTCAATGTCATGAGTCCTGAGGAATACATAAGACTAGCATCCCTCAGGTCGCCATTTGGCCGTGATACAGACTGGATCACTAAATTTTTCTGTTCTCAAATGAACGGTCTTTGCTCTCTGACCTATACGATCTGGTGTGACTCTAAAAATGAGGGAGGAGGCAGGGGGTGGTCAGCCCTCACATTTCTTGTGAAGCAGCCATCAAAATTGCCATTTATTTGTTTCCCTTTCTGTAATGGCAAATATCCTACCATTGGAAACGGGACTGAGAACATTATTACAGTTTGCCTTGAGGTTAATTCATCAGATCAAGAGCACTATAAAAAAGATAGTAGCTCCTTAGCCTACTAACTCTAGGCTTTGTACAAAATCCAGCTCCACAAGCAAACCTGAGTGTTGGTGGCTAATGGCATATAATACATGCACAGTACAGCAGCAAGTATACAGGTAGTACCTGCTAGGATTTTCAAAGACTGTCTTTGCAGCTGCTTCAGCAATAAATTAGTAGTATCATTTGGCTCATGTTTTCTCTTCTACCTCATCTGACCCAAACTCTCTGACATCAGGAAATTGTGGGTTAAAGAGTAGAGTGACTTAGGTTTATCCTAGTCTTTTCTGCTGGAGCTATTCCGTAGCATATCTGATTCAATATTCCCTGCATCTTTGAGATGCATCTCAGACTCAAATCTGTGCCATGCCCTGAGAGCACTCCAACCCGTAGGCTGTAAACTCAATTGTAGATATCTTTATTTCATTCCAAACCACCGAGTACTTAATTAATTTTACAAAACCCTACAGCTATGGCAGATTAAGCCCTCTGCAAAGATTACCTATCGTCCTCTGAGAGCACTTTCCTGGGAGGTAAGGAATGTGGTTTGGACCTTATTTTCACATGTATTAGAGGAAGACCTTCTCTCACACCTCAGAGAAGTGTTTTAACAAATATGCCACATAAGCAAAGGGTCCAATGTCCCTTTACACTACTTAATGAGTAAACTACACAGGAAAAAATTACTTAAGTGTTCACTTAAGAGAGAGAGAGACTAAAGGCAATGATGTTCCCTTGGTTATGGTCTATACCAGCTAGCTAGCTCTTGGCAGCTCCCCATTCAAATTGTTGGCTCTTACCTTTCTGTTAAGCACTTGAAGCCATTGCCCAGGGATCCCAGGAACCCTAGGACTCAGGGCTTTCATCAGCCTTTGTCTCCAGCTTTTCAGGACATCAGTTCTGCACTTTCTCCCCATGTTCTGATCCTTTACTCTCATGCCACCAGTTATCTCTCTAGGTCTTATCATTCACTTACCTTCTTTCCCAGATGCTGCACACAACTGGAACAGGAATGCTAGAAAATTACTGGAATTTGCATCCTACCGATAGGCTCACATCAACCCTACAAACCACCCTAACTAGGTCATCAATCCTCAGCTCTTCTTTGACACATCTGAGCATGTCATCTCTCCCTCTACCTCAGCTTTCCCCATCCTCAAGCAGGATCTTACTGCCTTTCCTAAGAAGTACAACAGGATCCAGTATTACCTTTTCCTGTCTCCTACCCTATCATTATCCATCCCCCTTGCGATGTACCTTCTCTCCAGATATACCCCTTCCTACCTTTTCAACCAAGTATCAGCGACAACCTTTCTACCCATTACAGTCACACACAGGGTGAGACATGGTCAGCCCACGTGCTGTAACTGGCAATTAAGCTGCACATGCTGTCTACTCATTTGTCTCTGTGAGTAAGTATGAGCCTCAGCAAATCAAGCAACTATTTCAAAATGCTTTTTTTACTCCACTAGGCAAATGAATGAGACAACCTGACCCAATTATAGCCAAAAAGATGCTACCATGTTGCTCATAACAAAAAAGTACTACCTTAATCTCAAAAGAGATATCTATAATTAATTCCTCCACTCCACCCTGGTCTTTTTCTCATCTTCCACTGGAGACCTATTAAGTCTTTTAGCCAAGTCTCAAGCTCCTGTTCTGATTCATATCACCTGATTCATATCTTTGCTTCACCATCTGCTTTTCCACAACCTTAAAGGACCCAGGCGTCCTTTCTAGCTGATGCCTTCAGACTGGTTGGAAATCTTCAGAAAGAATTTTCCTGTCTGTCTGGTTACCAGTAGAAGCCTCCCTAATTTCCTGCTAACTTATTCATCCAGCACAAAGTGAAACTTCATGCCACACTGGGTCATAAATGTCTTTTGAAATTTGAAAAGGATTGTGGAAAGGGAATTTTCACAGCACTTCTCCAGAGTATGCTCTGACGTTTCAAAATCCAGTGGGGAATACAGATACCCAAAATGTGCAAAAAATCCCAGTTCCATAACTAGAGACAAATTTGGATGTCTTCCTTGCTCGGAAAATTCGGAGAAGTACAGTTTAATCTGAGAGTGATTTGCATCTCTCTCGGGTCACCTCAGTTTTTTCAGCTTTTACTTAGCAATGCACAGTTTACACCCATTTACAGACATCTCTGGCTTTGGACCAGCAAGACTCTGTTAAGAGGTGATCGAATTTATATTCATCACAGAAAGCAATTAAGTAAAGGCAAAGCATGAGTAAGGACAAAGCAAAATACAAGGATGGAAGCAACAGAAACAGAAATAATGCAAATACCCTGTTCAGTCCCTTGAGTCGTCTTGCCTGTGGCTATACCTCATCTCTTTTTTTCCCAGGGACTGTCCTTACTCTCCTGTTCTTGGCAAAATCTATACTCATGATTTTATCCAGATGTTAATATATTAGAATTGAACGCCAAGAGCACTACAATGGGATAATACTGTTTTTAATCCCAAATGAATTAACTGCAATTACATAGAACAAAATAATAAACCAATTATAAATGTTAGAAAACGTAGAATAACATGATTTTGGTTTTCCTTTTCTCTTAGTCATCTGATTTCATTTTTCATCTTGCAAAGTACCATTTTTCTATGTCTGTCTGTTTCTAGTGTTAGTGTATTGCTATTTTCACAGCCAGCAAAACTGCAAAACTCATTACTCTCTTGGTTTTGTGCTTGCTTATTAATTTAGTCTAAACTATCAAAAGGCATTCTACTGGAGCATCAGTTCAACATTAGGAGCTAAGCTGATCAAAAAGTAGGGGTTTCCATCTTTAAGGAAAATTCTGTTACCAGAATAAAACTTACATTTTTTCCCAGAATCGAAACCAACAATTTGAGTTAGAAATGTCCCAAAACCTACAGGTTCTCAGTGAACCTGACATTTGAGAGCATTAATTTAATTGGGTATGTGCAATGCATTTCCAGGGATTTCTACAAAACACTCCCACTGCAGACTGGCTTAAAACTGTGGCCTGAGGCATTTTATGATTAATCTTTTGGACCTTGTTTTGAATTCAGAAGGAGTTCATTAAACCCAAAATGTTTTGAATAAATTTCCAAAAAGAATTTATTTAGGTAGAAATATCTATTAACAGCTCAAAAAAGAAGTGCCATTAGTTGAAATAGGTGGCATACATATATAGCTTTTTTAAGAATTATATTGTCAACTTCACCAGTGTTTCCTAATAAATCAGAGATGTTTTGTCATAATCGTTAAAAAATGCCATTATAAAGGTTGAAATGTACTTGCAGATGAAGCAAGAAGAAAGATTTGCAATTTCTTACTAGCAAAACCAGAGCCTTTTAATGTCAAAACTAAAATTTTCCTTAATACTGAAATGTTGATTAAACCAGTTTTCAGCAGAAGTATTTTATGCATTGAAAATCACGTGGGTTTTTCGGTTAAAAAAAAAAGCAAAAACCAGTCCAGTGACAATTTTGAAAACTTGGTAATAAAGTGAGTTAAATATTGATTAAATATTGCAAATGATTTAACTTCAGAATTCTTTTCAGATTTATCTTCATCTTTGTTTGTTTGTTTCCCTAGGTCCAGCAGCCTATAAACAAAGTGAAATAATTCAATACACACTTTTTGCATACTTCTTCCCAGAAAAGCAGGTCAAGATCTAAGTTAAATCCAGGTGTGAATGTGGTGTAAACACCCTTGCTTAGGGAAGGATTTACCTAAAATTAGGGGATCAAAGACCATTCCCTGTTACCACTGCCTGGGGCTACACACGCACCGGGTCACGAGATAGAACCGAATTATACCAAATTCTTGCCAGCAGTCCTAACTTGAATCTGCATTGCGACTGGATCAGGCCTTGCTGTAGTATTTGCTCAGATAGCTCATTCATAAAGTATTACTTATACGGGTAGAAAACACCTAATAATAAAACCAAACAAACTCCAGAAATCTTGTCCTCATCTGGCATCTTCTGTGGTCTAGCCAGTACCAGTGGAAAGGGAGAGATTGTATCATCGCCCAGCTGCCACAGCCACAGTGCTAGGAATAGTCCCCAATTTGCTATGTACAGTAACATCACTGTCTACATTGTACAGCAAGAGTTTAAATGAAATAAGTTTTCAGGCAAGTTCTTTCAGTGCGCCTGTCAGGTGTCACACAGGAATATAAGATACTGAGATCCCCACAGACAGGATCGACAAGGAAAGATGAGGTCCACAAACACTACATGAAATGGTGATGTAACTTCCCACGGTTAATTCTAAACAAGGGAAGGGCCAAGATTTTACATCAGCTGGGCATTGCAAAAGAACTCAAGTTATTCTGGACACTAGAACTAAATGGAAATGTTTCTGACTTTCTTCTTCCTCCAACAAGCAGGTGCAGGTCTAGCATGACTTCTTCCTATAAAAACCTGTCCAAAAATATATTACTGCAATAGGGTGGCATCCTGAAATGAGGGTTTATTTGCCAATAAATAGTACCTTCAGATCAATGCAAAGTCTCTGCACTGGGGTCTCTTGAATCTGCACAAAGCCTCAGTGGAGTCTGCAACTAAATCCCAAGCTCGAGGGTCTGAGCAGGAGAGAACCCTGCAGCTGGAGATCCTGGCCAGGACTTCCATCTGACTTCACATGTCTCGCTCTGGGTACTCCTCTCTTTGGAAAATCATTGTGATTGTGAGTATCCTCATTGTTATTACCTGTGATGCAGAACTTCCAAACAAAGGCATCAGAAGTAAACAAAAGTAAAAATGTGCCACTAGATTTGATTTTTGGTGGCTTTTGTCACATGTATAGGTGTTACAATTTTTAAAACTATGGGTTTCTAATCATCATAAGTAAAACTGTTGCCATTATTACAAATAGAAAAGAGCTTCAGCATTGCATAGGCAACATTACTCCAGTAACTTTGGAAAGGTATAGCCCTGAGTCTACCAGTATTAGTAGCTGCAAGTTTTTCATATATACTGTCTTGAGAGAGCAATGAAAAAAGTGTATGACAGAGCAGCTTCAAGATGAAACAGTACACCATACTCATTAGTTTTTCACCTGTTGCAGTCATTTGGAGTTTAAAAGAATTTTGAAATTGAGAGAATTAAAAACTCTTCCAGCTGCCTATGAAAGGCTGATGGGAAATTACATTCTTCTAATTACCTTAAATAGTTTTTGTTTGGTATCCAAAGGCACTGTGCTACATTAAGAAGTTGTCACTCCCTCCATAACCACGAAGAATGGAAGGCTTCTCCCCAAGTTTGAGCGGGCAATAGGAAGGTCAATATAGATTCGTTACATGTGGAGTAACGGAGCGTTAAGATCTGGTTGTGGCTAATGCCAGGACAAGGTGCTGGAGGTGCTTTTGTCATACTGCTACGCTGAATAATGAAACCCATTCATTCGCACTCCTTGCTTTGGGGAACATGAGGGAAGTATATGCTGACATTTTGAGAACAGCTAGCATTCTCTTTAAGATTTTATATATTTGCCAAACAAGTAATTAAGCTATTTTGGAAATGTGCTGTAATGACAAAAAAAATACAGTGGAAGGACTCAGGTAATGAGTGTCGTGTGTTGCTGGGAATGGGTTGACTTGATAAGATTTATTAAATTGTAGATTAAGGCTTTAAAATTCTCTCAGTGTAAAAGCACTGACAGCACTGTAATTTGTGTCCTAAGAGCGTGAAAATGGAACAGTAGCCTTTAAACTCTCCCTTCACAGCCACCTTTTTCCCATGTTTGTCAGAAGATTGTCTAAATATTTCAGAGGTTAGTCACATCCTATAAGCTCTATGCAGTTCCTATTGCTTTACTGGGAGATTAACACCTTTGACTATGTTTCCTGCTAGTAATACATCCTTGAATATTTGCTGTGCTCGAATGCAACTTTAAGTCAGAAGTACTAAATGTTTTGAAGAGGAGAGACATCTTCAAAACAAAGATCTAAACAAAGCTCGTTTGAGAAAACAGGGCAGGACTCTGTGGCCCCTGTAGTCAGGGATTCAGAGCTGAATGAATGCAGATGCCTCGCTAAATAAAATTGAATTTACTGAAGGAAAGCTATGGCTAGAACCCCTGCATACTTCTTGGTGTCTGGAAAAAAAGTTTGCCTGAATATGATTTAGCAGATGGAGGAGCAGGAAAGGGCTCCATGCAAAAACAGTTGATTAAAAGACATTCATAACATGATAGGGAATTGAATTAATGAAATATTGCCTGGAGTGTGTGAGCTGTTAATATTATTTTAAACAGAAGCATCAAGAAGAGAGCATGCATAAAATTATAATATATGTATATTAATGTATAATATAAAATATTCATTAGCATACAGAAAATTAAAATAAGATAGCATCTAATTAATCTGTTTAACCTCTAAATTACTAATTAATCTCATTAATATAGTCAACATTTGCTGACAGATAACAGAAATTAACTGCAGTTATTTCCCCTTCTATGTTTAGGGACAGCTGTGAAGTCATAGGAAACATAGAAATTTTAAAAGATTGACTTTTCCCTGTGCTTGTAAATGGATATTTCGAAGATGTCTTGATGAATAAGCAGCTAAGAGCAGCAGTTGCCTGGAAGTGCAGGAAATGAGCCTAGCTGAACAGCAACACAGAAGTAGCAAGTTCGGTTTTCATATGGATTTATTACCTTGTTATTTGGGAGGTCTGGAGCCAAAGATATGGCTTAGAGCTTATAAAAGCAAATTGGTTTTCATACTTTCCTTCTTCTATATATTTAAGAGTGATTCTTTACCTATTTTTCTGTCTCTACTTAGTTGTGCTACATTTCCAAATGATTGAAGCCCATGATCTTTCAGTATAGTCCAGTCAGAAAAGAGACGAGTTCGGATTTAACAGCCCTAAACATTATGCAAGCTAGACTCATTCCTGCTTGCTGTTTGGTAGTGATTATCAAAACATATGTCAGAACTCCATTAAAAATCTTGTTTGGTCAGGAATTTAAAAATTAGCTATAAAATGCTGTGGGTATTGAAACAGCATATCATAACTCAGCTTAATGAGGTACACCATAAATATGCATGTACCATGTGAAGACCCCTACCCAATTATTACCTTTTTCAATAGCAGCTCTGTACTAATATCTTTGAAGAGGAACTGTTGAATCTAAGGATGATTTGAGCACTAGATACAGTATCAAACTTTAAATGAATTTTTACACACCAACAATTTCACAAACTTCATTCCAGTTTTCCATTCACTGAGTCATTACAGGAAAAGGACCACCTTAGGCAAGAGACTTCAAACTAAAGCATTTTCACAATTTCTCAACATTTTTTTCCTCTTCAAAAATGCTGATTTGGCAAAACAGAGAGGAGATGAAAAATTTCACAATTCAAAATACCTTGTAATTATTCCTGTCTTATAATTATCCCTAAAAGTGCTTGGTGTTCATTGCATGCCTTCAAAAAGCCCTTGTTAAAGTTTGGATACTTTTTTATTCTGGGGAGTAAAGAAAGAAGCAAATTCCGTTAGATGAAATCCAAAATTAATGCCAAAAATTACCCTCATTCACTATGATTTAAATACTCCCAGTCATTTCATCATCCCTAGTGGTGTAAGTAATGTCCTACTTTGCTCTGGATGGAATTAATTCCCGCACAGCCTGAGAAGTGATCTGGGATCTTTGAATACACTATGCCAGATGCAAAAGCGAAAGGTAGATTGTTGTTGTGTCCCCTAAGGATCAGAAGCTAGGGAAATATTCATGTTCCATCAAAATGTTTTTCTTCTGATGCAAGAAAAAAGTTACTGCAAGATTAAGCTCTTGATGTATCAACCGTTTCAATGCAAACAGAACTTCAAGCAAGTAATATTATCGGTGACTTCAGTGGAATTGTTAGTTGCTTGAATTAATCTCTGAGTTTATATGCTTTTTTAGAGCAAAGTCCTAGAGATTTTTACATACTTCTTTCTCTGTATGAAGAAAACCTGGATTAGATAAGGTACCTATGTTCCATTCAAACTACAACCATTAAGACATTTAAATTAAACATGATCAGTCAGCTCCAATTTAAACCTCAGCATTTGTAGACTTCTAATTATCATACAGTATGCAAAACTCATATACTAGTTTTGTTAAAGAAGCTGTGCTCATTGGCCCTAAGTGTCAAAAACCACATAATGTAGTTCTGTCCTTGTGTAAATACTCCAGGAAGCTAAACCGGTAACTTTGATTAAACAAATAAAATTGTCTCATTATTGATCTCTCACATCACTAAAATGAAGTGGAACCTCTCTTATATCAGCAAACCTGTTCTGGTCTCTCCAGTGAGGGAATATTTTGTGCATCTCTAAAATTGTATCAGTTCCAACGATGAAACTTGGGCAGCTATAGCAAGACCTAAAGAATCAGAGAGGAAAAATATTTCTCAGAAAGCTCCATCTGTTATCAGTCTAGAAGAGGACTTGTAATTTGTGAAAAACACCAGAGTGCTCCCTGAAAGGGTACTGCTTATGTTCATCTGCTAATGTTTCCAAACACTTACTATAAGCATTTCACTTACATCTGGGAAGCAATTACTAATGCATCGTGGTCTGCTGTTTAACAGCAGTGATGCAGCGAGCTATTGACAGAGAAAAACAGATTCATCTACTAAGTCATTTGCTATCCAGCAGCTGCGGTAAGGAAATTCAAATATGCAAGACAAAGCAACTAAGATCTATTATTTCTAATGGGAAATAAAAAAAAAAAAGCAGAAATAATAAGATAGGTTTTGAATGAATATCAGTAGTATTTAAAGGTACAATGAAAACTCATTAATGTGGGAATGCAGCTGTGTGATGCCAACCAAGAGCTTCCCAAGACAGGTATCAAAGGGAGAACAAATACTTTAAGGCAGTGGACTGAGATGGGTCATCAACTTGGCAGTGGCTGGAGATGAGTCTCTTACAGAAGCACATACACTGCAATTGTTTTGTCTTCCAGTCTTAATTCAAGAGTTGGAATGAATTGATTTGAAAGGAATTTATTAAAACTTGTAGGAAAAGACTAAGATGTAGATAAGGCGAAACAAGCAGAACAAGGGCAGCTTTTTAAAATTTTTTCTTTGTGTGCAATGAGCCTGTGGCTAAACTAACTTGTTTGCAAGTATGTTTTTTCAAGTTACTTTAATCAGCAACTTCCAGAGCTTCCTAAAAGCAGGAATGCCTAAATACTCCTAAATACTCATAAATGCCTAACATAATTGGGTTCATTGGTTTGATGGAGGAGAGAGGAAACATATCCCAACTATCCAGACACGTATCCCAGCTATCCAATCTAAGGATTTATGTCTACACAACTGCAGCCAGAGAGGGGGTTATTACAACAAGGCTTTTTAACAAAGAGAAGCATTTAGCAGGGTCTAAAGCTATAACCAGAGCTAAAACCACTGTGCCATACCCTTTCCCTCAGGTATATCAGTTTTAGATGAATAAAGTTTCATTAACTTCACTGGACCTGATTTAAGTGGAACACTGGTTTCTTGGCATTTGAATCTAAGATGGACCTCACTGAAAAGATTTCTCTATGCAGCTCTTAAATACTGCACCACAACTATAAAAAATTGAAAACTCTAGTACCCTCCTGCCCATCCATGAACAAGTAGTGATTTAAACTTGCCAGTACAGTCTGCCATATCTCTGCTCCTGTTGTATCCCTGTATCTGTACCAGCCTTTCTGGTGCCAAAGTGCAGACGGAGTGGAGCCAATAAAAACATTGTGTAACAGAAAAATATTTCATAGTTACTGCTTTCGCATTGGTATAATTTCACTGGCATTAATGTAATTACCTGTGATTTACTATGGTAAAAGGATACAGAATTGAATGCAACAGATAGATGGGTAGTCTCCAATTTATGACACAATCCTTTCAAATTAAGCAAAAGGCAGCTGAAGTCTTTCCTTACTTATTTTAGACTGTACACTTTAATGGCACCTTATAAATATTTATGAAGTTCATTAACAGACATATAATATTTGAGCTTTAATTGTTTAAGGACATTAAAACTTCATTTTAATAGAGGTAATATAATTTCTGAATTCTTAGCGTACCAGCTCCAGACGTTGCATTTTTAAAACTGCCATCATGGGGTCAGAGGGTTAGCAAATGTAATTTTCCAGACCCATCTAAAATATCATTAATTCTGTCCCTTGCATATAAAATGAGCTGAGTTATCAGAGTCACAGTTTGTTTAACATATGGCAAATCCTTTAGACTCTCATCTTCTATTCCTCAAATAAACTTCTCAAGTTGACAAAACCAATTAAACTAGAACAACACGAAGTCGTATTGGGAAACTACATTCAAAATCACAAATGAGGTTAATATTCCATCATACTAATGGTTTCATTAAAGACTACTAAGCACTAATGTGCTTGATTGTATGCATCAGGGAACTTATTCTGCGGGATTCCAAACCAAAAGCCATTTTGCCATCTTTTTCATTTTATATTTACAGAACCTACTGCCCCATTTACCTGCAGATACTGCTCTTGAAAGTCAGTGGATTCTGTTCAATTCTTCATGGGAGAATAGGTCTAATGTGGTTTATTTCTTCAGCTGGAATAGGTGGAAGAAATTTTGACAGGTTTGCTCTGTTTCATTTCTGCCAGCAGTTAAAGAAATACATTCTCTGACTACTTTGGCAAGCTTTTATTGCACCTGGTTTAAAGAGGTTTAGAGGTGCTGTTACTTCAAAGTGTTGTTTCCACAACAGTAAAACAAAATATAGCTCTTTCTCCTTTTTTTTGTTGTTGTTTTGCAGTGCAAAGAGGAACAAAATTTAGCAAACTCTTATTTCAGTCAACAGTTTCAGTGAAGAAACCTGAAGAGATTCCCTCACCCTTAAAAGAAATCAACAGAAATGTTTATCACACGATATTCCACCTGTGTCCCACACTTTTGCAGAGTTCTGCAGCAAGTGGTAGCATACCCCTGCTAGGATAGCCAAATTTTAAAAATCAATTTGCAGTGCTATTGGGGAGCATAACCTGTGCTTCTTTCTAAGGTAGATCCTTCAATGTCCTTAGTGGCGTTTTTTCTGGACAAATTCTTATTGAAATAAACTATATCCTCTTAGAACCTTTTAAGATCTGTGGATCTTAAAGAAAAAACTTTGAAAATCTAAAAATTGAAATCTGTCATCAGAGAGATGCCTGTAATTGAATAGCATCTATGACAGAAATAGAGCTGGCGGTGAGATTATGAATTCTAAAGGATGGCTATATATTAACACACTAATGTTAATTAGTACGTTACTAATTAAGTAACATACAGCCATTAAAATAATTTTGGTAAACTAAACAGCGTCTGACTAGGTGGAAGAGGTAGAGAAAACTCATGAGCAGCCAGTATAATCAAAAGTCTGGCAGAGACCAGCTCTGTGAAGAAGGTTTCAATGGAATGAAATGAACTGAGAGAAAGTTATGCAGTAGTTATTATTACTTTTAAGATCATAGAAATATTGATTAGAAAGGATCCCTGGAGATCATCTGCTCCAACTTCCCACTAGAAATGGGCCTGTTGCAAAGAACAGATGATGTCAACCTTGGCTTTATGAACCCACATCGTAGAAACCTCCATGGATGGGAGATTCCAGAACCTTTCTAGGAAATTTTGTTGTGGTACCACACTACTTCACTAGTGAAAAGGTTTTTCCCAACATGTCCATTCTGAACCTCCCAATCTGCAACTTAGCGCCATTACCCTGTGCTGTACCATCCACCACAGAAGGCTTTGGCTCTGTTGGCTTTGGCATTCCCTGTCAAACAGTTGAAGGTTGCTCTTAGGTTACAAAGTCTTCTCTTCAGGTTGAACACTTGCTTTCAGTCCCTGACCATCCTTTCACCCCCAATTACACCTTTCCTGGTTTCTTAATATCCTTCTTTAATTGGCCTCGGTATTGCACATGTAGCCCCACCAGTGTCAGGTGGTGAAGGATAACAACTTCTGTCAGTCTTCTTGCCATGCTTCTCCTCACATAGCCACACCTGCAGTTTGTGACATTTACAGTGAGAGCACACTGGTTGATCGTGCTCAGCTTGATGGCCACCATAAACCCCATGTCTTTTTCAGCAGGGCTGTTCCCATCCTATACTGATGCACGGGCTTACTCCACCCCAAGTGCAAAACGTTTTGGTGGCATTTCACAAGGTTCTCATTGTCCCCATCCTCAAGAGCCCTCTGTATTGAAGCTCAAGCATTTGGCAATTATTCCTCCTCCTTTAGTATCATCCACAAATTTATAGAGGGTACACTACATTTTTCTAACTATGACTTTCTAAATATGCTGCAATACATGGTTCTGCCTTGCCTATTACTTACCCTTGTCACTGTTATAGAGGGAATTGTCTTGCAGTCAGAATCCAAGTCACATCTGCCAGGACGATCACAGCTGAGTCAAGATTCCCTCTCAGTAACCAGCCTGTAGGCAAAATAAATGTTAAGCCCAAGAAGTGACAGCACTGAGTGACAGTTTTAGAACATTTTGTTAAGATTTTTTAGTATGGAAGGTAGATATTGCAAAATTAATAGTGGAGCTAAAAGTTTCAGGGAATTCTTTCAGCTTCTTCATATAATTAATTTAAAACATAATAAAACCTAAAAAATCTAAGATCTCTGTTTCAGTGTCTTCTAGATGAAATAATTTTGGTTTGAGTTTAAAGCTATGTTTTCATTTAGAAACTGATGAATGAAGAGAGTCAAAATGTAGAAGTGTCTGTTTAGTTGAAAAACTATTTCTCGCTTTTTTAAAGGAAAACTGTTATCCCCAAACTGGTGAATCTGCTATTGATACAGATGCAGTCATGACCCAAAATCAAAAGCCTATCAAGGTACACTTCAAGGTTCCAGGAGACATCTAAGACTCACAAAAGTCTTTTATAACCATGGTAGTATCCTCTACCATCTCTCTTTTCATCATTCTCTGTGAGTGTGGTTTTTGTACATCTGAATATGACTGAATACAAGTCAACAATGTAATGGCAAATTGTTTCTCTAAATTATAGCAACCTTTCTCAAATTCATAGTAGATTTCTAGTATGGTTTTACTGATCCTGTACAGATTTGTCCGTTTGTGTCTATTTCACATGCTGCTTACACAAGGATTTCAGGGCAACTAACCCTTGGGAAGGTGTGTGAACAAGAATCCTCAAAAAGGAGAAATCCAGGTGCAAAAGACAAAAGCAGAGACTGACCTGTAGGCATTGGAGCTGAGCCCTGTGCAAGTGCCCCAGACTTCACAGATACCCCAGATTTGTTTCTCCATATGGCCTGTAATCAGTGGGCCAAAACACTGCCTGTTTTGAAACTATGTCAATCTCATCCTACTTCTAGATGGCATTATAGCAGCCTTGCTTTCTATACCAAAGGGCCGGTCTAATTCAGAGTGAAGTTTGGTTGACAGATAAGAAATAAAACAAGACAGATACAGTCCTGAAAAGTAACAACCATGATTACTTTAATGGAGCAATTCCAAAAAAAACAGTATTCAGTGGTTACTATAGTGGAGCAACTCCAATAAACGTATTCAGTGGTTGTATTTAATTGAACTCTTAGGATTTGTCTGCATTTGGAAGTTTACCAAAATAGCTAGTCAAGAATAATTACCATGCTAGGCTCTCTAATTCAGCTTTAAAGTGTCTTTTTCCTATTCAGTATAACCTATGCTGGAACTATGCCTGAAGAGCTGTTTTGGAAGAATTCTGAGCAGATAAATCCTTATAATTGTGTAAGAGCCACATAATGTAATACACAAGGACAAAGCAATGAACATCCAGCCCAGAAAAGATCTCAAATTTTTATTTATCTCTATCAAAATAGTCAAATGTGACTAAATTATGCACAATGAATTGTGAGTTAAAAAAAAAACTGAGAAGTGGCATCTCACATACCTCAGATCACTCAAGTTCTTAAAACCTACAAGCTTTGATTTAACTACCTTTATAAGACTTCATTAATACTTGATAATTACCTTAAGATGACACAGATTTCATTTTATCTGCAATTTCTTTCATCCAGTTTGGCTACTAAAGTTCATTTCTTGGCATGTGTTTATTCAAATACCTTAAAAGATCACTATCTTTTGTACTGAGAACATGTCCCTGTGACATTTATAGGCCATTCTTAAGCAGCTAAGGCACTGCTAGATCAGTGAAAAAAAATTGTTAATATATAACCCATCCCTCAATGTCTCCTGGAGACAGAATAACAGGGGTTGTTGCTGGCTCATATTCAGGTGAAAGCCTTTAGCATAGAGGGACCTATATTTACCTACAGAGACTCTTTGGGATTCACAGATGCCACAAGTCAAACCGGGCACAGAAAAACACAGTCAAGGCAGATGAAGAAAAAAGTCAGACGGACTCGAGTCCATGAAGAACTTGGAAGAGAAGTATAGGTCTCGCGTGTTTATTTCTAGCATTGGATCAGTGAAGGAATAAGAATACTGGCTGCACAAGAGACAGTGTTTCAAGAGAAGCAAGTGCAGGACTCCTTAGAGAAGGATGCTTAATAGCCAAAGAATGCTTAACACTGGCAAAGCAACTGAGGGGAACAGTTTTAGAGCATTTTAGTCTTGATTTTGTTTCGATTTCTTGTAATGATGTTCAGAAACCTTGGCAAATTGACACTGAGAAGTGACAAAAATTTCCTTGAAATAAAGTATAAATATGGTGCCCAGTGGCTGGAGCTCTAAGACAGACCGTGCCCAAACTCCAAGATAGTCTTGCATATCAAGAAGAGATCCCATTATATCTGGCATAGCAGTGAAGATCTAAAGAAAAGGAGCTGAACCTAGAGGACTCAGGGAAACTGCAAAATAATTTGGTAGCTCTTTGGACATAAGTCTGTATCACTCACATGGATCTCCTGTTCATGCTTGAGAACACCAAGGGGAGTTCACCTTCTCTCTCATCCCTCAGACCTCCAGGGCTTCTTCCCTGGTCGTCCTGGCTGGAGACCGTGGCTGTGTGAGAAGCAGCATGGAGAAGGCAACAACAGAACAGGAGAGCCAAAGCACGGAGAAAAGTTCTACAGATCAGTGAATGTAATAGGCACCCAGGTGCTATTTTAGGAAAGAATAAGGAACGGTATCATTCTGTAAATGATTTGAGTGCTCCATCCCTGTTTTTATTTTTAAACACTTGTTACTGTTTTGGGGAGTTTTATAAAACAGCGAAGGGGTGGAGTAAATGAAATTTGTGTGGCTCGCTACATCAGTTCAGGGCAATAACACATGCCAGTTTTAGTCACATGATTGCATTTGGCTTCACTGCAGTAAATCGTGTCCTGTCACTACACATTACATACCATTATACACCCAGTTGGCTTTGATGCTTTGGAGGAGACTAATTCATCTAGTTAGTTTTACAAGAAAGTAAGTTGATTAATCTAGCATGGGTCACAACATGAAGTCTGAATGCGTGTGTCCATTTTTATGGATAATCGCGGGATCATATAGGGCTGCAGGAATCTCAATGTATGAAATCCATTTTGAAAAAAAAAGCAGTGATGCTAACAAAGGCCAGGCAAGTGCTGCCACTTTCTTCTAACAGTCCACTAAAGCTCTGTAACAAGAAGTAACCCCTTTCCTTATTATTCCACATATGTTTTCCTCTTTCCCAGCCCTTATGAAAATTAGCCAGAATGAGAAGTGGAAGTTCGCTAGAAACTATGGTACTAATTTCCAGGAGTAGGGTCTCCGTTTGCTGAACACCCCTAGCCCCAAAGTGCCACCCCATCTACAAACTAAATGTAAGCGCCTGCAGCTCAGTTCATTCCAAAATGCATTGCGTTACTGCACTGCTACATCTTTAACACAACTATAAATAAGCCTTGGCTGCTGCTTCTTGTTTTTTCATAGCTAGTGCAATGAAACTCTGCAGTAACAATTCTGACAATGCAAAGGAAGTATCTCAGCTAGTATAAATCAGGGTTATTTCACAAAAGGCAATGGACTGAAGCTAGTTTATGGCTCCTGGAGATGGGGATCAAAATAGTATTAGCGTGAAACCTGCTGCATGGAGCTATTTAGAATTATTTGTGAAGTACCTAATCCCCAGAAACTTCTTTTGTGGTTATTAATCACAATATGCTTGTTATCCTGACCTGCTAATAGAGTGTTTGGGGAAAGATTGCACTCCTAGTACAAAATTCTGCCTCATCTTTTCATACTGTACATGGTTTTATTATTTTGCTTTACTGTAAATGACATGAAATCAAACAAACCCCACTTTAATATTATATCAACACGGAAAGCTACCTTGGAAATCCTGTGGCCCACTGAGGTTCTAATCAGCCATTCTTTGTAAATTTACAGAAGTGGGAGTACAGATGTTTGACTTATTATCACCAGTTTTGACCACTGTAGCATTCACTTCCAGATGCACAAGTTCAAAGTTTTCAGCTTTCCCTTTTTAAAAAATCTAGGTCATCTTGAGAATGGTATCAGAAAATTCTTACCATTCTTGGAACTATTTCTTTTATAAAATGTCAGATCACCACAAGATATAGTGAAGATTATGGGATCTATTTGAAAACTAATTGAAAGAAATCCTTTTGTAGACTCCATAGTTCACAGAATTCTGTAAGGCGGATGCTGAGGAAAAGGCAGACCTCAAATTTCGGTGTCATCACAAGAAATTGTACTTTGTAAGTGTGCCTACTGCTAATAATCACTGCCAGGCAGATACATTCTCAAATGCTGGAAAGGGACATTTGGTCTCTGGCTGCTGAAGTGAAGACATTGCCTTCTGAAGTGCCAACATCTTTCATCTTTCTCCCACGATACTAGAGTAGTTGGATGATTTGAAAATGTCTTCCTTCTAAGTGGGCTGCTGCTTTCATACCCATGTAAGTGTCTGAGGGTTCTAGCATAATAGTGAAGATAAACTGAGGATACTGTGGTATAACAAATTCCTACAAACAGACACTCAATTAACTTGAAAATGAACAGAAGCTACTGTCTTAGATCCTTTCTCTCTTTATTACTAATTTTTCCCTTCCTGGCATGTCTTCATTTCAGAGCCGATATTGAAGTATATATTAAGGGTACAATTTAATTCTCATATTATGCCTATTATATAATATCAGAGAATTTTTAATAGGTCATGAACTACTGCATGATAATAATCTGTGCCTATCTGCAAAGATTTTTACAGGAAGTCATAGGACACAATAGAATATAATTTAAAAAAATATGAGTAATGTTTTACTGCAAGCATATGTTCCTTAATAAATATATTATCCTCAAAATTCAAATCTGTATTTGGGATTCAGTCCTTCTGGATAGCCAGTCAGTAAAGCATGATCCATGATTTACGCTAGATAGTAAGATAAATTCAACTGATACGATTGTTCACGGTATTTTCTACTTTACATTTGACAGTTCCATAAACATACACTCAAATATTTCTTCCCTCTAATGAGAGAAGCAAAGCTAATCCCAAATATTCACAAGGCAAGAACAAAATACTAAACTCAAACTCTGAGGTGAGTTATTGATAATAACTCTTATTGAAATAAATTATTGAAATAAATTTTTATTGAAATAAAAACTTGTTCATTTTCTCAAGAAGTTTTGCTTCCTTGCATATATTTCTAACTCAAATTGAGGATCTGCTTCCAGCACTCAAATTAGCATTACAGTAATTATTTGTCAGTGCATTCATCTTGCCTGAAATTTTATGAAAAGTTTTGATAGTGGATGCTAGAGTGAACCATAATTTAAGTTAGAGTCCAAATAGTGCAGCTCGTACAAAACTGTAGCAGAATTTTTAGTCATTGAGTAACATGCCATAATGTCACTGAGCCACCTCTATTGGTATTGCACTATCTCAGTTCTGCCGATAGGGAACAGAAGCAGAGTAGCTAAATGATTTGTTTAAAGACAACGGTGCAAGTCAATGTGAAATAGGGAAGGAAGTAATTTTATTCATCCCAGAGTCAATTCTGCACTTCCATGTGCAGCCTCCAAATGAATTTTGCAAGTCCAGTTACAAAACCAAAATTTTCTACCTGACAAATACACAAATACACTGCTAATATGAGAGTCCAGGAAATGGCAGAGAAATGGGAAAAACTTTTTACCCTCAGAAATTAGCTTGAAGAATGATAAGAAAGCAAAAGAAAGCTGGGTTATCTTCACTTTGGATTCACAAGTTTCTTGGGTTTGAGTAGATTGATCGTTGCATACCACCACGTGGAACGTAAAAAACATAGGCACAGAAGTATGACATTGCCTTAAAATTGTGAGGCTTAGTGAAACCTGGGATATCAAGGAACTTGCACGTTTCTTTCCTGCTTTTTTCTATTTTAATAACTGTTTTATAAGTGGTATAGACCAAACTACATTGCTGGTCACATTTTCAAAAAGCTTTCAATCCATTACGTTAGGTTGGTTGGTTTGGAGAACAAAACATTTTCTGTCAATTGGTTTATTCTTCTTTCTGTAGCGTAAAGTATTTGTATTTGGTCCTTGTAATCTTTTATGCTTATATAGTGACAATGTCAGAAAAACAAAGTCCACATTTGTAATGAACGCACCAGCTCATGGTTGTTTCTCCATGATACCCGAGCCCCCATTTTTGTGCATAGTGAAAACTTCGTGCAAGCTGAAGCTGTGCCACACACGTGTAGAATAATAACAGCCCATTTATTCAGGTTTTGCTGACCACAGAATACTAGGGAAACGCTGAGGATAAGGTGAACATCTTACTTCGATGAAGTTGTGACTGTCTTCTGCAAGTCCTTTTCATACTTTCTAAGGCCTTGGGTTTGGTATGCTGGCTGCTCAACTAACCTCCTAAAGGACGTACGTGCAAAGCACCTTTCCTATGGCATTGAGCTTTTGGGCTGAGTTTCATCTGGAACAATTCTGTGCCAGAATGGGCTATTTTTCATTTTGACAAGTAGAAAGGCAAAAGAATGTAATAAATGGAAAACGTTCACCTGACACAAATCTTTCAATGCAGTCACACAATCATAGAAATGTGTGGTTGGTAGAGACCTTAAGAGGTCATAGAGTCCATGTCCCTGCGCCAAGACAGGATCAGTTATGACCGTCATTAGTGATAATTATTTCTCCAACACAGCAGCACTGACAACACCACACCTTGACCACACAGTCTGTACCAAAGCTGCCATATCCTCACTGTTAGAAAAGGCCTTTTTCTGAATGTCAAACTTCAGTCTTTCTTGCCAGAATTTCAATCCTATTCAGCATGAACAGGGAGGACAGACTAGTCCTGTCCACCTTGCAACATGAAGACTGTGTGAGTTGTTTCTTTAACAAGTTGGGGGGGGGCGGGTTATATATTGGGAGATGCCTCAGTTTGCTTTAAGTTTTCTCTTCCTCAGGCTAGCCAAACCCAGTTCTTTCCTTTTTTCTTTTTTTTTCCTTACAGATTATAGTTTCTACACTACTGATCAACCCTCTCACTTTTCTGTAGACTTTCTCTACCTTTCTCAAACTGCAGTGGCCAAAACCAGACCAGGTGGGATCTTGTTTGTGATTGAGGGACTGGGAGGAGAGCCAACGATCCTTGCTTTTACACCCCATTACAAGTGACTCCTTTTGCAGAAATATGCTATTATTAACTCACGTTCAGCCTGTGGGTGACTTGTTCTTACTCCATGCCCTCTCAGGAGTTCCCATTCTGTAATTATACAGTTGACATTTCTGTCTGCATAGGAATTAGTACGTAGGACTGTCCTTGCTGAACTCTGTCCTAGCTGATTCAGACCATTTCTTCAGACTATCAAGATTTTAAGTTCTAATCCTGTTCTCTAATACAGTTTTAGTCCACGTTCCTCTGCAATGCCTGTAAATTCAGTAAGCACACTATCTATTCCATCAATTAAATCATTATTGAACACACTGAAATCTGACTTCTGCAGACCACTACTTGGTACATTTTGACCCTGATTCAGTGAATAAAACCTACCCAGGAAAAGTCCAGTGGGCTGTTTTGTATCCAACCTATAGTAAACATGCAGACATTTTCTGTATTTAGGAAAATGTCTTGTAAATTACTGACAAACTCTTAAGTCCAAATTCATGACATCTCCTGGTTCTGCTCTGCTCATAATGTCCATTACCTTTCCAGAGAGATACATTGGTTTGGCTGACATAGTTTGTTCTTGGAAGATTCACACAGCCTATGACACACATGATTACATGCCAGGTATTTCACAAAGAGTATGTGATCATTTATAAACATCATAAAAACTGAATGTCATAAAATGTCATAAAAATCGAAGTTTAGCATATATTCTTGGAATTTATTTTCTTAGAATCTATCATTCTTTTCTCCTTTTGCTGTAAAGACAGAAACTATTTGCATTTCTCCTCTCTGGAAACACTCCTATCATCCTTTCAAATGTAATTATCTTAACTGCTTGCAGTTAACTGATGCAGAAAGAGTGTTGAAATACCATCCTTTTTGGTATCATGGACTGAAAGCTTTTGTTCCTCATTGAGTAGATCAGCATTTTCCTTGGTCATCTTTTTACTATTAAAGCACATCTGAAGTGATTTCTTAATCTTTCCTGGTAGTTGTATCTTACTTTACAACTCAACCTGTATCATCTTTACATGTTTGTTATTCTTCATGGCATTTGCTCTTAGTAACCTGGACTTATTTTTCTTTGCCTGTTTGTTTTCATCTTCTATTACAGGCCAACAAGGAATTTACTAGCCTATTCCCATTTCTTTTGCCAGGAGCCTAAGAATATTTATAGAGGAAATAAACTAATTATCTAATCCAGTACTTTCCTTTTGAACATTGTCACTTATTTACTTACCACTTTATAAAATTTGTACTATGTCCTATCCTACCCAAATTAACACATAATTTCACAAGTGATACTGTATCAACTACTACAGCAAAAAAAAAGTTCAATTTACTGCAATTTCTTCTATTGCCTTTTTTTGGATTATAAATGTTAATATCAAAGAAAAATATGAGATTATTCTAACAATATACTTTTTGTACACTTACATTTTTTCTCTTTTTTCTATTTTACTTCTATGTTTAAGCTGTTCTCTCCTACAAATCTCTTTCCAAAGCTTTGTCTTCCATCTAATTCAAACCAAACGACTGGTTTGGGTCTTATCACTTCTCCCTCAACTTCTTTAATAATGTATGTACTGCATTTTTCAGTTTCCTGCTCCAACATGCACTCCTAAACAGAAGTGTAATAACATATTTCTTGTTCTTAATGCAGAGTCCTGCTCCAGGCTTCTGTTTTCAGAATATTAGGATGGAAATTATGCAGAACTCCCACTTCTCTGCAAGTAAACAGAAATTTCTGGGGCCTGAGGGTAGTCAAAGTAATACAATTTTGTTCATATAGTCTCAATTGCCCTTAAATCAACATCCCATATTGTATCCTTTCTCTCCTTTAGATCTCTCATTTGATCAGACACTTGATTATACTGTAAATAGTTGCATAAAAACATCAAATGAAGATGTGATTGATACTGCCAGCAAATGAGGCAAAGCATCACAGACAGAACTTCATAAGTTTATAATAAAAAGAAACTACTCTTACCTTATTCCCTCTACAAGCAAGACATTTAAACATAGTTAACTGTATGTTAATAGTATTATAATTCAGAAGCAGTAATCTGATGAAAAGAAAAGAAATATTCCACCAAGAGAAATATTGAAAAACCACAGTGCAAGTTGCAGGGATCTCCCTCTCTTCTGAGTGAGGGCTGGTCAGTGAGATGTTGAACAAAAAGCTATTCATCCATCTGTAGTTTATATTTTTTCAGTACTCTGTTTTAATTAACCTGGTACTATATCTCTACATATTTATAAATTTATAAAACTGGAATGGACTGAGGTCTTCCTTAGTATTACACGTTGTAATTCTGGGGGCAGTACCTCGTCTCTGATTGCAGTGCATTCCTGACACTTTTTGCCAGGATAGTTTCTGACTATTTCCTCTTCCCTGGCCTCTTCACCTGTCTTCTCTTTGCCCATATTCTCAATGCCATTATCTTCACAGAGACACCAACCTTGCTGAGCACTGAGGCACGCTGTCAAGAACCATGTGCATCCCTTCCCTGCCACACAGCGGCCCCACTCCCTCCTTGCTTCCTACTTATTTCAGAAAGTATTCCGATATATTTCCATACCCTTCACAAGGCCTATCCCAGCTTGATATTTGGTAGTTCTCATTTTAGCCCTAGGCTGTTTGGCCCATAACACATCTGTATATGGTCCAAAAGCATAGACTAAAAATGAGCCCACACAATATCAAAACCTATTCTACTAGTTAACAACAACATTCTTTTCATCCTTCATAGCCTCCAGTCTTGACTCTGGATTTATTAAGAATAAATAGGAATGTGTTATGTACCTTACCAATTTGGTAGATGCTTGGGCAGGGGGGATTAACCAGAGAAAGCATTATTCTGAAGAAAATACATTTTATGCAAAGTTAAATGTATTTGTTTCAAACTGTTATATTGGCAGAAAGGCTTTAAGACAGCTAAACCAGAAAAAGTCATTAAGCAACCGTCATAAAATCTCACAGACACTAACAAGGGTTAAGAGTTTCACTAGATTAAGAATATCCTGATAACTTTCACACAGCATAAAGTCACTGCTTCAAGAAAGCATCGTGGGTTGGGTTTTTGTTGGCTTTTTTTCAAAACAAATACCTTAATTGTGTTAATTTATTTTAGGAATGTAAAAGATGCATATGAATAATTCAGTTTTCAACATCCAGTATTCGGTTTAAATTATTGTCCTTTTCAAGGATAGAGCTTTCCATTTTATGCATGCCAAGAGACATGATTAAAAATATAGGAGCTACCTACGTTCACAGGGCACTGGAGGAATCTACTGCAGAATATTTTTGTCACATTTACTAGCTCTTAGCAAGGTGATTAGCTCTGAGAATAAGAGCAGTGTTACTGAAAAGTATATTTCTCTATTCCCCGGTCTTTTCCATACTGCCTGTTGTGGAAGTTTCTTGGCAATGATTGTCATTCAGACTTGGCTTTATAGTCAAAGGGGACCCAACATGAGGTCAAAACTTTGACCTCAGCACCGCAGTCTGGAAGTAGTAATAAGAAAAATGCCATCTGCTGATCACTTCATCCCCTCTCCAGTGCACAGTTTCTGATTACCCAGAGTGCTTGTTGTTGTCTTCACCTTGCTTTTGCGTGCAGCTAACATGCTCGATATTTGAATGTCCTTTCCTAGAAATGTAATCTATTTAGTATTGCCGTCCATGACATCAGGCTGGATCAGCATCTTAAAGACTACGACTGGGAAGCAGTGACTCTGCACTGCCCAGAAATACAGTGTGGAGCTGTGAATCAGAGCATCTGTGAAAGCTAACAACTAAAACGACTTCATTTTGCCTGCTAAATTATGTGTCAAAGCTTCCAGATTCCTATATTGCAGCTTGAACCCTGGCACAGAACTAAGTGGTGCTTCTCTATTTCTCAGTATAACAACAAGAATTTGGCTCACTGCTGCTTCGCTTTTGGGGCTCTCTTCCCCGGGGCATTCACAATTGTCTCAGAATTCACAAAAGTTTCCTTGAAATTTTGGCTCTTCCATGTGGGGAAAAAAAAAAAAAGTGATTTTTCATGAACAGTGATTTTAAAGTGATCTTTCTTGGGAAATCAGACCTTTTCTCTTTTGCGAGTAGCTTTTTTTACATGAGAAAAAGAACCTTTAAGCAGCTCTAAGGATGGGGCTTCTTCACACTAATGTCTTGCCATTTGCTTGTGCAATTTATTTCACATAATTTAGCACCTATTTAGCAATGGCATTATTTTAGATGTTATTGTGTATTGTGCTATTGTCTATTGGTTTGCTGGCCAATAAAGCCAAAATGCCTCATGTCTTGGAATCTAACAGTTCTTATTAATTTAATGTTACACTTTAAAATCGAGAAACTGAAAGAAATTATCAGAACAATCTAGCCCACAATTTCAGTGCTAATGGCAAGAGAGATGGCAAGAATGGGCCCATAATTTTTTTTTCAGGTGTTGACATTTCAAATTTCAAGAACAAAAAATTCCTTCAGATTTGTGATTTCTTAAAAGACCCTTGTGTTAGTGATCTTTAACCCTTACACTAACAAATGCAGTGCTGGATGAAGTAAATCTTTACACAACTGCACCTATTGAACTCACCCCGCAGCAGAAGTTGGAATAATCATACGATTCTAAGTGCCAACCAAGAGTTTGTAGAACACTCCATAATAGAAATTTCAGTTCTTCGTTCTGGGGGGGCAGCTCAATGGGTCTGTCAGCTAGCATCTGAGGCTATTATTGTTTTATTATTATACTGGGTTATTATTGCAGCTAATTATATTGGTAAACCTGTAACCATTGATAACGCCACAAATTCAGGAAAAAATCGAACTGATACCAACTTGAGAGAACAGAATTCAGCTACTGGTCTGGAATAACCAGCTGAACTTCCCTCTGTAAAATTTCTGCAATCAAACTGAAAGGCAGAATGGTAAATTCTTGGCAATGTATCTGTGTTTTGAACGTGTATTCAATACTGTGCACTCGTCCTGTCCTTTATAAAGCACAGCTCTTCCCATATCTACACCACTTACTCATATTAAAGCCTTGTCCACAAGCCTACATACAGGAAGAACTGGATAATGACCCAGTTCTGCTATTGATTGAAACTTTAAAGCTCTTGCTTTTTCAGTTATTTGTGAGGTTCTGTTTGATGTTGTTGGCTTATTTGTGAGGTTTTGTTTGATGTTATTGGGTTAGTTTGAGTATGTTATAAGTAAATGTTGCTGGGTGGCACAATCTGTCCTAGAAATATCAATAATGTAATAGCTGCAGTGAAAAAGAGCACATTATTCTTGCGGTACTTATAAAGTAGACACAAATCATTTTTATGTGCTATAGTTAAATATAAATTATAGATAAAAACATCCCTTTTATTTACAGAAATATATAGAAGAACAGACCACATGCTGAGAATGGGAACTGTCCTGGCCATCTCTCTTCCAGTAAAAAATTACTCTTTACAGTACATTTTCTCTTGATTTGCCCAGCCCCTAGCTAGGTATCTCTAGTGCTATGGTTCTCCTTTAGAGATTAATAGGCTTTACTAGTGAGAAACTTCTCATGGTAGTCAGCCAGAGTCTCCCTTTCTCCAATTTACCTGATAAGACCTTGATCCATATTGTAGCTCAGGGTGAAAACTGTAGTGCCCCAAGTTGCCTGGCACTCTCTTATTCAGTGCACTGACAGCCATACTTTCAACTTGCAAGAAAATAATTTTCCCCTATGAAGTTCAGCTTTAGCAAGTCATTTGCTAAAGCATAAGTGCAAAAACCATGGCAGGGACACTGTTTTGTGTGAATGTTTCTCAGATTGGATACACTGCTTAGAGAATATTCTTTTTTGGAATGGGATACTCACAGTTATTATTGTTCTTAAATTTAAGTGGTGCTTCAACCTAATAGGGTGCCTTTTCCTTGGTACTATGTACTTGCACAGCAAGAGATGATCCTCACTGCAGTTAATATTTATCATTTCCAGTGAAACTCAGGAATTCCAGGTACAGGCTAAGACTGTGCTGGACAAAGTACTGTAGAGAAAAAGAAGAGAAAAAGTCCCACTTAGCATTGTAAACAAACAGACAAAAAGTGAGAGTAGGAATAGAATAACATCATTAAAATGATTTATCCAATGTCACGCAGCAAGTCAAAGGAACTTTTGTGAATAGGATGCGGATTTTCTGATTCTCACTCTTGTTCTCTGACAACAATATGCTGCTTTTCCCAAAACCACAATTTCTACCACTTTACTTTGCTTTTTTCCCAGCTTAACTTCAGATGCATGAATTACAGAAACTTTGTCCTGCCTTTCTCCACACCTATACACTACAAAACATGAGATTTGTAGATGGACTGAGGCATGTGAAAATAGCTGTAACGAGTAGACAGTTAAATTACTTTTAAGAACAGGCACGTCTGAAATTTTGAGGACATAATGGAGTGCTCAGATTTATGCCAGCTGAGGATGTTGCCACGCAGTGTTGCAGATTTGGGAATTATGTATAATGCCAGATCACTTGAACCGAACAAAGAATTTGACTATGTTTGCCTAGCTTGTTCTTAAACACCTCAGCTAACAGAAACTCCACAACTTCCCAGGGCAATCTACTGCAGAATTTCACTTGCCTTACTCTTAGAAAATCTTCCTAATATCTAACTATTACTATCCAGCTACGGCATGGAAATTATAATAGAGGTTTTAATTTCCCCTGTGAGATGCGAGTATAAGACCCCAGAAATCTTACAGCAAGGGATGAAGATGATCACATCCTTAGTCTGCTAAGAAAGAAGATGGCAAAAAAAGAGTTTGCTTGTATCAGTCCCTCGAATACTGTAATCTCATGCAGGGGTCATAGGAACTAAATTTTTTAAATCACCTCTCTCATTTGCACAGAAAACGTTTATACTAGTAAATAATTAATTACATGAGATTCTCTTGGCAATTTTCGTTACAAAATTCATGATTAAATTATATTTCACGTCTTGGGAAATAGCAAACAGTTAACCAAGGTCAAGCCATGTTTCAGCCAGTCCAGAAGGAAATTTATCATATATTTGCTAACTAAAAATTATGCTAAAGTGAAAAAGCCAGACACTCAAATACGAGCTACTGAAAGAAAGTAAAATTACCTCCAAGTCAGCCCTCAGCCAAGACAGAGAACCTAGAAAAAAATTCTAAGTGCTGGCAAGCACAAACTTTGTGGTCCCTATGCTTTCCTTACATGTAATGTAGTCAGTAGGTATGTGACCTTCAAGGGCTCTTGTAGCAACCCCACTGAGATACTGTGAGCTGATACTTCCTGGCCAATTTGATTGGAGTATTCAAAGGAAACATTAATCTGTGTTCAATAATTAATATTTGGGTTCTTAATTATTCTTTGAGACGTGAGTCAAATCTGAGGGAATTCACACATGCAGATACTGCCTGGAGCATCCCAGCTGCACTGCCAGGAAAACATCTAGCCTCTCTACTTCATGTCCACTGATCCTGCTCGAATTGTACCGATGCCGTCAAGACACTTCGAAGCTGCTGAAGAGCAAGGACTTGGCTGCAGAGGATCTAGAAGGCATCCACTGCATCATCCCTTCGCTGTACCTTTTAAGATGCCTTTGGGGCAGTTCACCTCTGGAAGTCAATGTTTCCAAATCTCTGTGGGCAACATTGGTACCTTCAAAAAAAAAAAAAAAAAAAAAGACCAAACAGCCTCAAAGAAACAGCTGCTGAACATGCGGAGATCTATTTGCTCCAACCGCAACGAGCAGGTCTGGCCTTGGAAACAAGTCGGATGGTTACCCAACATAGCTTATTCTAGACTTGCATTTTATTTGACATTATGAGTTAGAAAATTTATTTTTAATCTCTTAAATGACTAGTGAGGCTGTGACCTCAGCACATGACTCTAAGTGTTACTTCCAGCGTAGACCCACTGTGCTGCTGCTGCAATCCAGAGGGTGCGGAAGGGACCCTGAAAACAGAGCCAAGTGCCGCCCGGGCACTCAGAGCAATAACGGAGAAGAAACAGCAAACTCCCTGAGGACAGAGATAATCAAGCTGTTTTGATGGAAACGTTTGGCTACCTAATCGGTACCAGTCTGACTGCTAAGCACAAAAGGCTGATTATCTGTAGGTGGCCAAGCTTCCTCAAGAAAAGCTGCTGCGGTTACGGATCTGAAGAGCTTGTGGTTGTTCAAGACGGAGGAAGAAGTTACCACTAGAAGAGCTTCAAGGTAACAGAGCTAGTCAAGATAACGCTGTTGAAGGGAGGTGTCTCCAGATAGTCCCAATTTGGCTGTACATCCCACAGAGGTATTCACTGCTGCTGGTGCTAACGTTATCTCTAGAATTATACTAATTACCAGCTTTGTTATGCTAAACAATCACTTTATTCTGGTAATGCTGGCGTAATTCTAGATTAATTAGCTCAGACTTAATCGGACCTAAGGGAAAAATAAACTGAGAACACACTGACAAACAAGCATGATTTAAATTGTAGAGTTTGTTTTCAGAAATTGGCTAATAATATATTTTGACTTCTGCTATCACTGATGCTTTCACATTTGAAAAGCCATTTCCTTCCATTTCTTCTGATTTTCTGTGCATAACTTTATGAGAGGAAGGGCAAAAAGATCAAGGAATCTTTAAAAAGGAAAAATTATCATGAGTTATCATCTTAGTTCAATCCTAAAAAAAGGGTCTAGCTGTGAATCTGAACCCCAAACTGTCCCATCGAAAAGTTTTTCAGCTCCAGAGACTGGTTCCAGTTTCTCTCTCCACTCTGCACATCAGAGTCTGGTAGATGTCAATTTTTTCTAACTATCAACTCTTATAAATCCGCCTTTGAGCTGCTTCCAGTTGATGACTGTGTTAAGAAGTGGCAAAACTTTTCTCACAGGAATAGTTTCAATGCATTTTGAAGCCAGCTAAAACTCCACACGCTCCTTCTCAGCCTGCTTGCTTCCTTTCCCCCTCCCCTTAAATGCTTTATTTTTAAGGTCAATGCTTAATTCTGCAAGGAAGTTAAGTTTTCAAATAAACAAAAGAAAAATAAACTACCTGCGATGAATACGCTGGGGCTTTTCAGTACTTCTTTATTTTTGTTTTTCTACCAAAAGAAAAACTAATTGTTCCACAGTCCAATTGCCTTGAGCTTTCTGCCTTATGAAACCTCTGTTATTAAGCGGTTCAGTTGTCAGAAGGATTTAATCCCTAATCAGTCTTTGTAATCAGGTCGTGCAGACTGCCAGACAAATGCTTGACTTTAATTCACTACATTTTATCTTGATGTCTGTCTGCAGCACCAGATGCAATGCACAGGGAAAGAAACAATGCTCCATCTGGGACACCTTCTTGCATTTCAGCTTTGCCGTTAAGTTTCATCAGCTAACCATGATTTTGTTTCCTTCTGCTCTCCCAACTGAGATTTTAACAGTTGCCCTAATTAGTAGTTAGACTTGTTATTGAACTTAGTTTTCATATGATTTTAACTTTCCTTAATGCCTAAACAAAGTCAATGTGCTAATACTATTTTCCAGCTAAAGTATCACACTTCCATTTGAAAAGCTCTTTAACCTGATATTTGTGCTTTCCTTATATTTTCCATATCGGTCATTACCTGCCTATAAGCATCACCGTTTCCCCCCACCCCTGCTTTATAGTATGAACTATACTATTTCAGTATTCAGCTGTAGGTGTTCTGGTTTGTCTGCTTTTATGAAGCTTGGAAAAAAACATTTTTAACCCAAGAAAATGTGCTTTACTCAGGCTGAAACATGAATCAGTGTTTCTTCTCCGGGTCTTTAAGTTCTTCCAAGTCAATTGGTCCAAATCAATTAATTTTCCCTCTCCTGACCCTACAGCTTGCTCTTGAAGTTAATTCCTTAAACTTTATTTCACATGCAGTTATAGTACATCTTTGAGTCCACAGATGAATCTGAAGGCATACATGTAGTTGCAACCAATGAAAGTTGCATGGCTGTTTGCCACATTTTCTTAGTTCACATGTTCTTAGAGGTGTGTTATTGCATAAACATTATTAGAGCTTCATCTGGTGGAACCACACGGCGAGATGAAGAATTTAGATTTTATGTAAAAACTGTTTCTAGCTTATATAAATTAAAAAAAACACTTGCAATTACAGCTGATTATGCAGAGAACCTGAGATGAACCTCAAATGTATGAACAGTCTTTGCATCAGACTCCTAAAGGTCGGTGCTCCTCCAAGACCAGATTCGTTCATGATGTGCGTCTGATGCTACTGGAAGTATATTATTCCTTGTACTTTGAATTGTTTTAATATAACCTACACCCATAATTCAGACACAATTTATTTGAAAACATAGTCACCATGACGATGAACAGTGTAAATGTCAAAAGACTTTAAAAACACTCCCTTTTCTACAACATGAATCTCTTTCCAATTTCAATATTTTTCATTAACAGTGTCTCTCTTCTATCTCTAAATCAGCTACAGTTCTGCAAGTAATGATCACCTGTTATCAATAATATATATATACACACCCAGGCCACAGTGTCTACTCAAAATTCACTGAGTCAGTCAGCAAAACTATTTTTTTTTTTTTAATTAGTCCTACAGAAGGGTGTTTTCTTCTTTGTAACAAAAGCATGACTTTGGGGCCACCCATGATTTACTACATTGTGAGAAAACCAGACAATAATACTGTATAAAAAAACTCCAATATAACTGAAAAAGATTATACCAAATTACAAAATTCAATCCTTCAGTTTCCAGAGAAAACAGCCAAAGTGCTTTAAAACCCAAGATTTCACTGGGATTAGTGTCTATTTTAAAGTCATTATAAACAGCAGCGAAACTTCCACAAATTTTACTCAAGATCAGATACAAGTAGGCAAGTATATCTAATTGCATATACAACTAACGATCTGTAGAAATGGAAGGAACCAATCATGTACCTCATCTACCCAGAGAAATAGAGAAAATAAAGTACTTCTGCTTCTGGACTTCAGGGTTAGTTACTGAACTGTTGGCCTGTTCAGCTGGATATTCTGGCAACATTTCATTACAGAAGCAGCTCTTTTCTATAGAGAGAAACAGTGTTTGCTGAAATGTTGTTTCTGCTCATTGAACTTCTGTCACTACAAAGGAAATGCAGTTAATCTTTAATTTGCAATGAATTTAGTACTTTCAGATTAACGAGGAAGAGACCCATACAGGCTGTAACGGGCTATCCATGCAATTTTCCTTGTGTTCTCTCGCACCTCGTGTTACAGCTTAGCCTGAGCTTCTGTTTGTGAAGATATCTCACTGTTTTCTTAATAAGCATCCTTGGCATCTAATCTAGTGCTAGGATAGGTACCTGTGGCCTCACTGAGCTGTGAAATGAATCAGACACAGGTAACAGCTTTTCTGTCATCCTGGCATGAATCAAAAATGCCTCAGTACCCAAATGCTGACAGCCATAATTTATTCTTCAGAATTTGGGGGGAAAGTGCCACTGAACACTCAGCTTTCCCTTAAGAACCCCAGCACAGCCACCAGAAGTGAAGAGCCTCAAATATTAAACTTCCTATTTCAGGTGCTGCTAGAGGGAAGAGGGGCAAGAATGCTGAAGTTCGAACTTTTGGGAGGTGGAAAAATTTGCTTCCAAGTTGCTGCTTATTACAGCAACTGCTGAAAAATGGCAGTTCTGCCTGGGATTGGAATGCCTGGGTGCCGTACGTCGTGGTGATGATTCCTTCAGCTAATGGGCTGGAATTCACAGGTGCATTAGGAAGTGAACAAACTGGCAGTCTTACAGTGAGTAGGCTCAAAACTACATTCACGTGAATAGCAAAGCCTTATAAGCTTTTGCCTGATGCTCAGCCCCGTGCTTCTTTAATTTTAACCTTTAAAAAATTGAAAAAGCAAATGTGAAAGATTCCCTAAACCTTCCTCCGCAATTGCCTGTGGATGTATCATTTTCTTTTAGCTCACCTCCCCACCACCCCTTTTTTTTTTAAATCTTTTGATGCCTCATATTTTTGAATCACCAGGAGCAGAATAAAATTAGTTCTGAGAGAATAGAGCAAGGTGAGAAAAAAGGTGGGCTGCATGATATGGTTATGGACCCATGGAAACATGAGAAATGAGTCACTGAAATCGAGTGATCATAAAGAGATGAGATAAAACAAAGAGGAGAAAAAGTAGTTGAAAATGTTAGTATGTTAACTGAAATATGTTGAAAAGCACTACTTTAAAATAAACCAATTAACGATGCCTACAAATTAAGTAAGGTTATGTGGTAGTGTAACATTTAAAAAGAATTTTTTCCCCCACAGAAGTACAGTCTTCAGATGATCACAACCCAGTAAGAAAATCACCACCAGCAAAATTCACAGAGGAACATAAAATTACTACCAATTAACAGAATTCAGACTGCTACTAAGAATTGCATAAATTGAATGTAGGGAATATAATGATTACAGCTTCACCTTTCAAAAAATTTCATGTAAATCCCTCATGTTGCCTCAGACTCTAAGTATTGAATGTTTGCTACTGCTCTTTAATAATCTCATAAATTGCTTTGGGTTTTTTTGGTGGTCAATGGAAAAAAGAATACACAAGAAAGCCGATATAAACAGTAGCCTGGTGGTTAGCGCACACTCCTGGAAAATTAGCATCAGTTTGACTCCCTTCCCTGCTGAGGAAGGTCAGGCATTGCTTTGACAAGTTCTTTAACCATAACGCTATTTTACATAGGGCAAGTATCAATGATCCCTCCTGTCCTCCTCCTTACCCCATCAGCTGGGTTTTCAAAATAAAGACATCTATTATAAAAGGTCCAATTGCATCAGTTATGTCAGGATTGCTTAGAGCCAGGCTAGAGCTATTCAGACATCAGCAGCACCTGGACCCCAGCATAGAATCAGAGAATCATAGAATCGTTTAGGCTGGGAAAGACTGTTAAGATCATCGAGTCCAAACATCAACCCAACACCACCATGCCCACTAAACCACGTCCTGAAGTGCCTTGTCTACGCGCTTTTTGAATATCTCCAGGGATGGTGTCTCCACCACTTCCCTGGGCAGCCTATTCCAATGCCTGACAACCCTTGCAGTGAAGAAACTTTTCCTAATATCCAATCTAAACCTCCCCTGGCACAACTTGAGGCCATTTCCTCTCACCCTATCTCTAGTTACTTGGTAGAAGAGACCGACCCCCACCTCACCACAACCTCCTTTCAGGCAGTTGTAGAGAGCGATCAGGTCTCCCCTCAGCCTCTTTTCTCCAGGCTAAACAACCCCAGTTCCCTCAGCTGCTCCTCACAAGACTTGTGCTCCAGATCCCTCACCACCTTCGTTGCCCTCCTCTGGACACGCTCCAGCACCTCCATGTCAGAGGGCTACGTTTATTCATGTCAGATGACTCTCAGGCAGAGACCTCCTACATCTAGTTTTAGACACTTGTGTTCCTCTTTAGACTTTATCCAGAGAACTTCTGCTTCTCTCCACACCAGCACTCCCTGAACACACGGACATCCTCTTTGGACAGGAGCTGAGAGGGACATAGTACAAAATCCAAGATGTACGTTTCCACGGAACAATGATCTTTGATATCAGAAGGCATCAGATCACACCCCAGCGGATACAAAAGTGAAGAAACAGTTTTCTGTGTATTTGATGCTTCTGCTTTAAAGTGGATTTATAACTGGTAATTCCTTTGAGCCCAAAATCATGGTGATGAAATCCAGGGGTAAATGAAATCTTGTTTGGTAGAATTATCCTCTATCAGCAAAAAACAGGTCTGTTCTCATTTGCAGTGAACTGAATGAGAAATACACTGATGCCTGTTTAGGAGCAGGATTATTCCCCCGGTCAGGACCATGGCAATACAGAGACTTTCATAGTGGAGCTGCCCCATCAGCTGGTAACTAAAGGCTTGACTCCTTTCTCCCAAGAGAAAATAAAAAACAATAAGTGAGGAATGACACGGTTGTGGAAAATGCGAACGGAAGCATGCCTGAAAAATCAACTAAAAAGTGCATCACACTTGTGCAAAGCATTGAAAAATCACTCTGCTGATCAGTCAAATCTTGCAACACTCGTAGATGCTCATGATGTTTGCAGGTTACATTTACACAGCCCTGGGAACTAAATTCAAGCACTAATCACTTAAAACCTTTGAAACTTTTTCTTTCAGGAATTTTTCATGCAAACTGTTCATCGCTTAACCAGTAACAAATATTAACTTCTTTTTTAATAGCGAGGGACTTCAAGAACATCCACTGAAAACACAGTGCTCCCTGTTTTTCTCAGTAAGGAGATGGATTCTGCTGAGGAAAGAGCTGCTACAGAACCACCCGGTCAGGAGTAATGAATATCCAATCTTGTGAGTGCCAACAGAAACCAAATGAAAAAAAGCTGTCTGCCAATAATTCTGAAAATGATCAAGTGTAGTGGATTTTTTTCTCTTAAAAAGAGAGTTGGCAATAGTCTTGAAGCCTTTAAAACCTTACAAAACATTGCATTGCTAAATGACCTTGTTAGCTCAAAGCTTTTCTGTAAGCTATATGTTAGTGGTGCCAACAGAGACATCATATAAGGCATCTTTTGTAACATATTTTTATCTTACAGATTTCAAATGTGGACACTAGACATTTAAAAATAATTTAAAAGAGCCAAAGCAGACATTCACTTGAGTATGTTTCAGACTATGCAGACGGGAAAATAAAGATTCTTAGTTTTAAGAAAGGTATTTAATAAATTGGATTAATAATTTAAAACCAAGAAACTTCCTTGTTATTGATGACATAAGACATTTAGAAAAGGATGGATTCATTGGAAAATAGCTAATGAGCTCATTAATGCTCCAAGTAGAGCAGGGTTTAATTGAAATCAATTACTTCACTCTCTTATAAAAAATATAGATCAGTCTCACTTGAAACAAATATCCATAACATCTGCAATCAGAAAGAAAGTGGTCTCAATGGCTTTTGGGGATTTTATAGCAGATACAGAGACTATGTTGCTTTGATCACAGAAGGGGAAAAAGGTCCTCGTCTCTGTATCCTCCTTGCATGTTTCTCCATCACCGCATTTTTTAGATTTAATTTAGATTTCTAGAACAATTTATGCAAAAAAGTGCAAATAAATTTTTCCCCTCTACATTGTAGAATATAATTGTTAAGACAAAACATATGAAAAAGTGTTTTGATTTACAGATTAACTTTGCTTCTTGATATGTTTGAAAATTTTGATTTGCTGACTGAGAAAATGTTTCCTTTTACAAGGAAGGAGTGGAAAAGTGCACTATTCTGTGAGGATTAAACAACAGACAGCAAAAACTGAATCCAGGGAAAATCCACTATGGTAGATTAGCTTCAATTTTCTTAATAGCTAAGTCATTAATGGAATCTAACCCCGTCTCCCTCATCTCCCCCTGCATGAGTTCTTCCCCGTGCGGCGGTCTCAGACACAGGCTGCCGCTGAACACTTAACCGTTCAAGTCATGGCCAAATTGCTGTGTCTAAAGAGAACCTGGTACACACACCCATAGGCTGAGCTGCTAGGAAGCACTTTGTGCTTTTCTCAGTGAAAAAAAAAAAAAAATCACTTTCTTTTTCACTGGCACTGCAAGATCTGTGTTCAGTCCTTGCAGCAAAAATTTAAAACCTTGAAACTTAGCCTCTTTGTAGTTAGCCCCAGCTGTACAAGTTGTTCCAACTGTTAAAAGCCTACACTATTGCACAGCATCTCCTACCACCGATACTGTTAATGCCGTCTGTTTTTCAGATATTCATGGATAAAATGACTTTCCCTCCATGACACTTATATAGCCTGTTTTACATGAGACATGAGGAGGCTGCAACTCAGCTGTGTTTATACAGGAATAAGGATGTTTAAGACCACCTTTTTTTTTTTTTTACACTGGTGAAACAGAAGAACCAAAGGGTTCAACGGGGTTATTAAGCCTTCATCCTGCATTCAGCCCACACTCATACAGGCAAGTATGAAGTTTGCTCCAGGCTTGTAAATGGGGCAACGAGGCCACGGTAAGGGGAAACAGTCTGTACTCAGTCAAACACCAGCTGATGGCTCATGCCGTGGTACAAGAAGGGAATCAGAGATCACGCCGGCATTTTCGTGGTCACAGTCTGATCTCTGTCAGCTCTTGGGGCAATGCAGCTCTAAGGACATGCTCCTTAGCCACAACACAGTTGTGCCAGAGTGAGCGCTTAGAATTTGCTTTGATCTTTCCAGCTCATTGATATTCAAGAACTTCAAGGATCACAGAAATAAGGGGTTTCTTTTTCACTTGATCCATGAGAGTCTGAGACAAAGACAAAGCGATAAGACAGAGCATCCCTCCTTCCATGCAGCTCGCCGGGCAGGTGACAGGTGAAGTTATATCCATTCGATTCCGACACTGGAAACCACCCAAAGTACATAGAGCAGGCAAAAATTCAGCTTTGACATTTCTGCCTCCCGAACAGAATGATTTAAAATTTCCTTCCAAAGCAGCCAGACAAAAGGCATGGAAGCAGTAATTACAATCACAGCCTGTGAAAGCCAGGTGGGGATGGGCTAGGTGATTTATCTCACTTCAGGTAGTAGGAAGAAGGAGAAATTGTATCTCTTTCCACCAAGAAAAAGGTAAGAAATTGGCTACACAGGAGCATTAACAGTGCAAACAAAAAGAATGAGCTCAGGCAGATTCTGTTGTTTGACTACTTGGGGTTACCTTGTGGAAACTGAAATCTCCCCCAAAAGCAGCAGTCTGGATGATGCTCAGAGGGGCACTCAGAGACCCCCTGCTCCAGAGAGAGCACCAGGCTGCTTCTGGCACTCCCCAGCCCACCGGGAGAGAGATGTTTTTATTTTCACTTCTCAGTTCTATCTCCAGCTCATGCAAGAATGAAGTTACAGATCTGCCCTTTCTAGAGCTGCAAACAGACAAAAAAAAGAAAAAGGAACACTGTATATACATGGCATAAAAGCAGAGGGGGTTGCCCAACTCTCCTCCTATAGCTATAGAATGTAGAAGTGGTGTTCAACAATTAAAAATAAAACCTACCATAAAGAGCAGTTCTACCTCTACAGCCCATCCACAAGAAAAAGTTATCAGGAAGCATCCTTGGGATGAAAACCCTGTCTGCTCTTGCTGCTTTGGTTTAGGAAGCTTCTTGGACCGCTCTGATCTCAGAGTGATTGCTGCTGTTCATTATTTGGCCAGAACTATGCCCACAAAAGTACATAATTTGTGAAGTGTTGTTAGACTCCGATATCTCTGAAGCTGCAAGCCTGAAGTTAGGTATCATGAACTTGTATAAGAATGGCAAGGCTACTTTAAATGGCAGCTCTTGATGTTGAATGTACATATCCAGTTCCATATTTGCTCTCAATTTGCTTACAGGTGGCTGTTCTCAGGGGCAGGAGAGGATTGCAATGCATGGGATGCAAACTCAGGAATTAAAATGACAAAGCTCTGATCTCTGACATCCAGTACCATTTCATGCCAATTTGTAGCAGCAACTACTGCGTTCAGTGTCCCTGTAGAAATGCATGGTGCTTATCTTCACAACATGAGTGGTTTTGACCTGTAGCAATTACAACAGGGCATACTCATTAATACTGGATGATACATTTGCACCTTGAAGCCAAAGCATATTTTCCCAGCAATTTGCTAGAGAAACTATCTTGCCTCAGAGCCTTGCTGTTTCCATCTCACACTAACATATTCATGGATTCCATACTTCCAATAGGAACATCATAGCCAAGGCACAGCAGGTGCCTTGACTTGCCAGTTGTTATTGCAGAATGTAATGACAGGGCTTAAATCTATTTCCCAATTTATAGGTTAAAAACAAATCAGAAAAAACACTAGATCCAATAAAACTATGCCTGTTTGAAAGATATATAGTGACCTGTATTGTATTTTTCAATGACATAACAAGAGGCCAGGGTGTTTTCTCATGTTTACTGGCCCACGTGGGTAACAGTTGCTGGCTTTCTCAGACACACATTTTAGCAACTTCTACCTTTATTACAACCTGATTTCTTCTAACAAGAAATGAAAACTTGATCTTTAATTACTCTGTAATAAAAACAAACAAAAAATCACAGTCCCTTTTGCAAACTTCACATCTTGTTTTATTAGGCAACAATTTATAAAAAAAGAAGATAGTACTAATAACAGATAATAATAATAATTATTAATAGTAATAATAATACACTTGTCCTCCATCATTGTGGAGCAACATTAGCAAGACTCTAAAGATGTAAAGGCTGTTACATTAATCTGTATTACTTCTTAGGAAAAAAAACCCAAACACCACAACCAAACCCAATACCTCTCTTGTTGTTCTGCAATCCCTTTCAAGTTTGCAGAATAATTCTTACTTTAAACGGAAATAAGGGAGTTGAGTCAAGCCCACTATCATGAATATTATTCAGTCCGTACTGCAGGAGAATCCATAGCTCAGAAAGCAGCAGATTTATTGCTGCAATGGATCAAGCTTTTAACACAAAAAACCCCCTGCTTTTGGCATGACTTGTTAGCTTTAACATGTTCACTCTGTATTGGCTCATAGGAGGAACATTTAATGTTTACTTGATGAACAGAGAAGAAATGAAAAAAAAATGGAAATTTTGCAGTATTTGCATAATTGCAAATAATATTGCACATGCATCAAAAATTATCCTTGCTCCCCACTTCTGACAGGAGTGCAGGGGATTATTGCAACCAACTCCCCAATAATCCCTGCACTTATTTTCACCCTGCAGCATGACCATACCTTCAAGTTTCCTCCAAAGTTCCAAATTTTCCCTAAAGCTCAGATCCAGTATTCAGCAGAAGAATTACCCGGTCCCTAATCTAGATTCTAAAATCTTCTTGAAACTTGTATCCTCCTGGGCTGTTACACCACCAGGGAACGGCACATCTGAGCATCCTCCTGCCACCGCCCCCCCGACACACATCCAGCTGGCTCTCGAGACCCCACCGACACCAGCGCCACGCAGCTCGCTGGGGAAGTTCGATGCTTGTCAGTATGGTCAGTCTAGGAAATTCTCAGTTAAAATAATTTTTATCAAAAAAGAAGCCAAGTCTGCCAAAAAGAAAAGGATTTGCAAGAAAAGAAGAGTTTCCGTTCATCCACCCTGTATTTGCCATTTAGGCATTTGGAAATGAAAACATTTTCCCCTCTTGTTTGAAATTATCTTCTCTCTTGACATTTTGGGACAGGTTTTTTTATTATTATTGCCACATACAAGCTAAGTGGTCAAAACCGACATGAAATGTTTTGAAATCTTAAAAAAAGTCTCAGTTACCCCAAATTGAAACTTTTTTTCTGAATTTTTGGTCTGTGGACAGTTCAGAGATCAACATTCTTTGTCCCTCTGTGAAACATTAACAATTTTTTTCCAGTTTGGAAATTATTTGAAAAAGGGATGCCAAGCTCTATCCACCAGTTACTTACTCTCTGACCTGAGTTTACTTCCCATGGACACAAATAGTAAAGTCCATTTCTGCTACAGAAAACAATACTAGGAAATAGGGGGATAACGATAAAGTGCTATGGCTGGCTCAAATTCATCAAGATACTTAATGAGACTTTTTTATGTACATTGACTCCCCCATACTAACCTAGGGCTGCCCCTATTAAAGCATCTGGGGTCAGCTTCTAGGCACTATCTGGACTCCGATTTTATACAGAAGTATGTGTTTACTCAGCACGCTGAACTAATTTGAACTTAACTTGGTTACTTTCTTCCTCAGAAATAAATCTGACTACATCTCCTGTTTCAAAACATTTTAGAGGTTAGTAAAATATTTTAGTATTTTAGTTGGTTAAAAAAACCACCTGTCCTAAATAAATGATGTTCCTCTGTGATGCATAATGAATGCAACAGCATTCCCTATAATGAACCATCCAGGTCTATAAACTGAATGTTGCTTAAATGAATTATTTTCTAGCTTCTAATTCATCAATCAAAGCCTAGTAAGTCTCTAAATACAGCCTGTATTATAGAGATTATAGCATACCTTAATGATATTTAAATACAAGGGCAAAGTTCTGTTGCAACTGTTTCTCCAACTGTCATAATTTCCGCTGAAGGGTAGAATATTAATAAATGACAAACCAACCTCAAAACCTTTCCTAAAACGCACAGTCCCAGAAGGGCATTATCAAGATTCATTTATAGATTCAGTGACAAGACAAAGCAGCAATGCAGAATGTTTCTTAGACACTGAGTTTTCCTTCCCCCAGGGATGCCTGGGAATGCCATCAGTTTTCCAGGCCTGGCAACAACCCGACGTTAGCCTGCATTTCCACCCAGCACGGGCCAATAACAGGTTTTTGGACTCAAACTCCAAAAGTTATTTGGTCACCGATGTGTCCCAGACTCAGTGAGAACCAGGTATCCAGCACACTTAGGGTCCAAGCCCTATATTCTGCAGCAAATTAACTGTGTCAAGAAACAAATGGTGCAAAGGAACACCAGGAAAAGATGAGCCAACCCCTATGACATGCCAAGGGTCTTAATCACAAAGTTCCTTATTGTTTCAATCAAAGGACAAGAGCTAACATCTTCTCCAGAAGTCCCTGTTGCAGCTGACACCGGACATCAGATGGTGAAAATTTTTCAGAAGGAAGCTTCTGTAAACATTTCAGAAATGCTTTGCTAGCTCCCATTATCCCAGGTCCATATTTCGCCTTCTTAAACTGATAGAGTAGCACAGTTAAGGCAGTATCTATGAGTTTTATCCCAAGGAATTGTACATGGCAATTTTTATTTTTCATCTGTAGCTTTCTAAAGCTGACATTCTGGAGATGCCTGCAAAATAGCTGCTTGAAAGCCACGCAAAACTCAAACTGTCATATACTTTTTGACATTAATCTCATTTAAATGGAAAAAAATCCAGTTCCACTTCAAAAAAACCTTTTCATGCAGCAAATATGCAAGGTTTGGGGATATTTTCTGCCTCACAGGGCTCATTCCTAAATTCCTGATGAAATATAGGAAGAGCTTGAGCCATTCCTCATTCCTTTCGGAAAGCCTCCGTCACCTCCACCAATTTAGAAAGGTGAGTCACCAGCTACCTCCCTAGCAAAAGCTAAATTTCCTCGGTGATTTCTCGCGCCTGCAAAAGCTGTGTCTGTCCACATGCGGCTTATATAAGGCTGAATGGCTACTGTCCAATTAGCTTTTGGTTATCTAACCCTCTTCCCTAATGCAGATAAATGATTAAGTTCCTCCATAATGAACTACCTATAGGGTACTCCGGCATTTTCACGGCCGCTTCTGGGTCTGATGCACACCACGCCTCGGCAATCGAGAAAACGGTTTTACTCTGAGCGTGGACAGACTGGGCAACAATACCTGCTGCTAAAACTTACTCATCTCTGTGCCAAGATGTTCGTCAGCTTTTGGTGCTATTTTTTCTTCAAGTTTCAGAGCATTTGTTAAACTGAGCACTTACTCCCATTTCAGGCCATCTCCCTGCTAATCCTCTGTGTTTTAGTTGTATTGCTATCATGGTATCGTAAATCTACTCAGTTCTTGACTTGCAGTTGCAGAGAGCAATAATACTGATGTTAACAGAAATCTCTACTGTTGACATATATGTTTTCCACTTTGCTAGATGCAAAAAACCAGCATTTCAGCTCTGCAGATCTGAATGCGTTACCTTGGCTATCAATTTCTATCTGTAACACTCCCCTGGACTTCTCACTAGATTCCAAGCTTCCCAAAGGACACATAATTCCGTGTTACAGAAAATGCCATTCCAGTGTGGCTCCAAACCTGTTCAAAACCTGGGTGTGTGAGAAATCCCCCACAAAAACCTGTCTTTGTATAAAAAAAATATAAAATAGATAATTTCACACATCTAGTCATCTTTTATAAGCATTCCCATATTTATTTAAATTATTTGGTTATATTTGCACAGCACTTTGAAAATGAAAAGTACGTGAAGGGATGCAGCAAACATATTGGCCTAATTTGCTTTCTTGTTTTAGACCAGGTGTAATGCTACGGAATTCAGTGGAGTTGTTTTTAATGAATGCCAGTATAGGAAGAAAGAAGTAGGCCAAGTACAGGTATGTTTTATTAAAGCCTCTGAGCTCCTAGGAACACAGCAGTATTAATGGCAGTATAAAATGATATGTGAGATTCATTTGCAAAAGAAACTTGGATAAAATATATGGAAGATATAAAACCAAGGTTAATAGTCCACAGACAAAAAACAGTCATAATTTTCAAGCTGAAAAGGTACGGGTGCTTCAAGAGCTTCTTTTTAGGGAACAAAACTGTATAACATCTTCATAAATAACTAAGAGAATATACACTACTATTGTACTTTTTATATTCATCAGGTCTGATGATAATACCAAATTACAAGAGGCCAGAAGAAAAGTAACAGATGCCTGGAAATTGCATAAGACCCTTAAAGTTTCAGAAACTGGACCTGCATTCTTGGATGAAACTCAGCACTGTTTAGGGGCAAAGGAAATAAAAAAGAGCCAACTTGTTTAGAGGACAACAAGAATATCCATGACAGGACAGATCTGCAATACACTGGTCAGTGTGCCTCTATTAACACCTACAATAGCAGAGCAAAAACACACTCACCTGTTGCTTGCAAAGACTCTCTGCCTTTAAAAATGTAACATTGTCACCCATATTTCTTCTCTCAAAGTGCAAGATTATTTTATCATTCCAAGGGATAAGACTGCAAAGAGAAGATAAATTAATGAGCATGTTGGCACTACAGAAAAGTAACAAAACCTGGCAATAATGCACAGGCAAATCGCTATGACATTATTTTGAATGCTGCTGTCAAAAGTTCATTGATTTTCTGCTTTTAAAAAGTGTGTGTAATGATTCCATTTCCACCTTATTCTTGGCTCATTAAAATGAATACTTTCACATTAAGAAGGTTGGATCATCACCCTTAGAGTGTATGGATTTGAAAATAAAAATATCTCAACCTTTACAGCTAATGCATGCCCATATTTTATAGTAATGGTGCATAATGAATATGGTATCTACCCTAATTTATTCTAAGCTACTTTGTTACCACAAAGAACTTCAGTAACTCATATATATTAAAAGTTACTTCATTTTATAGTTATTTGGCTTGCAAAGTCAAGCACTCAAAAAATTAAATAATACCTAATTTTCTCTGAAGCCACTGAATTCATTCTTTCTCGTGCAATTAATATGACAGGATCCTATGAGGGAAATAATGTGTGATTAGGTACCACACACCTAGGTTAGGTGTGTATGTTGTGGTACCAGTACACAAATGTGTAAGATGGCAATTTAAGCATGGATAAGCAACAAAAAAAAAATCTTAAATACAGTAGGAGCTACATGTGTTGAACCACCTAGACTAATGGGTTGGCACAATGCAGTAGAAGATGATGAAAAATGTGACCGTTTTCACAGAAACAAACTGGCCGCAAATGTAAACTGAGCAATTTATGCTGAGTATGACAAAGTTTTTAATCATTAGAACCAGGTGTAGTTTCAGGAGTCTCTCTTCTACAGGAGAAGTCAGCACAAAAACCTGAAAAATTTTAAGCTGGATCCTGGTGTGTTTCTGAAGAGACACGCGGCACTGTCACTGCAGTAACATTGACTCGATATGGCAGCAGTGGAGATGCTTTCCAGCCTAGGTCCTGTGATCCTAGGTTTCTTCTCCCTTCTTTTGCTTGTGCTTTCCCATTAGCTCGCTTTCCTCATGTGCTTTGGAGAAGCGTGTGAGTCAGTGTGTTAATATTATGCAGCAAAGTGATAGCAAAAAGCAAGGAAGCAGGGTTCAAACACTGAAAAGCCTCGCTGCCTAAATATCTTCTGATCTTGACTGCTATCTCTAATTGTTACTATCCATTAAATGTATAAATTCATTAACAGCTTTTCAGCAATAAATAATTAATGGAAGTGAGATGAAGAAAACATGACTGTAATTAACTGCAGAAAACATCCACGGAAGCTAACTGTTCATAACAAAAATACAAACCGCGTCTCACACACCGGCACTTGACACAGTCTGATCTAGAAGAGCTGCTCTCAGAGCTGAACTTAAAGCCCTAAGAAGTTGTTTTCATTTGTACAGAAGATTAGGCCCTTCATGCCACCACACAGAAACCACTAAATTAAAACCAACATTTTTCAAGACTGCCTGGATGTTGTTTGCTCAGCCCAGCTTTCTTACTCTTGGCTCCCAGTGATATTTTCTATAACCCTTTTCATGTATATTGCCCAGTTCAAGGTTATTGTTGTTTTCCAGGTGGGAGCTACTTTATGTGGCTACACCCCAGGAGTGACATGACCACGCTCTGTCCCTAGGAGGTTTTAGCATTTTATGATCTGTTTGCTATTTAGTTGTCGCACAGTGTGCTTTCCCCTGATAGAATTTACAGGTAATATTCAGTGCCAAAGATGTCCCATAAATATGATGGACTACATGATTGCTATCATTGCATCTTCCAAGCATAGCATCAGAACAAGTGCTGAAGACAGGCTCATAGATAACAGGCTCTCTAGGTACATTTCACTAGTGTTAACTGTGACAAACACTATAAAATCAGCAGCGAACAGGAGGTGATTATCAGTCTGACATTATCAGTAGAATCCTGGATGGCATTCAGCACAGAAGTCTATATTTCACGATAAACTGTTTTTCTTTCATTTTCAGGCTGAACATCTCAGGGAATGTTTCAAATACAAAAAATTCTCAGAGACTCCAATAAATATTACTTAACGGAATAAATACAGTGATCATCCTTGTTAATTATTGTTTTCTCTGACTCCAAAGACCCAAATGTGATTTACGATTGAAACACACTCTGTTTTCTGCTCTGCCAGCAGAGCTTTTGTTTCATCTTCCTGGCTCTGAAAGCTCCAAGTTTCACCGCAACAAAAATTTTCTCATATGTAGAGCTTGAGAGATCCCCCCCAAATTTTCTGGCTGGCAGACCTGTAGCATTCGCTTGGATGCTCGGGGCTGTCTCCCAGCCTCCTGTTTATTTACAAGTGACTTCTCTTTCTTTGTACAACTGTTCTGTGTTGTATTGGCTTTATTTGTCATCTCTCCCTCTAAACTATTTGAATGCAAATTTAGACATGTATATGTATATACTTTATTGTGTGAAGTTTATACATAAATGCATATATGTATAAATATTGCATGGCATAGTATATAATATTAGAATGCAGACATGTATAGAAAACCAACTGAGATGACCAAATTTTGACATCTAAATGCACCAGACTAGGCTTGTGTAGCTTACTGTATACAGCACAGGATTTCCATCCAAAATCTTACCAATAATTTTTGGTCTTTTAGATCAGTTTTGCTAAGATATTGACTTAAGGAAGAAAAGTTTCACACATGCCTTGTTTGTCATATGAAGTATTCTCAGGCCCATTTGCTCTTCTATGAAACCTGCCTGCACATACAGTACAAAAAGGAACACCACAGCCATTTATGATTAATTTCACGATATGCTCTCCAAGTTTTATCTGTTCAGGTGAGATGCAGCCTTTCACAAGCAAGTTCTGGAAATCTGCATGCAAGTAAACTACAGCGTTACCTCTAAGGAGCAGACGAAGCACATAATCTGAATTGGACAGAGAATGTGTTTCTCCTGAGAGAAAGGAATTAACAGCCCTCTCTACCACTTATCCACCGGTCCTGAACAGTTTTATATGTGTGTATATATATGCCTAGAAGCCCAAAGAAGAAGTAAAAGTACAGCAGAAAGCAAAAAAACTTTAGACCTAAGTTTGGAAAGTTTGGAAGCCAAAAGCTACAAAATCCAGACCGGTCAGCTGAATTGAAATGAAGATGTGGGGAAAAGAGAAATGAAGGAAATAAGACATTCACCTCTTCTAAGCCAGGTGAAAGTTTCGCAGAGCACCACCAGAATATGCAATAGCCCAGAGTGGGTTCAACTGTTGTGTGACGGAGGCAAATTCATTCCTTCCCCCATAAACCCAAAGCTTCTCTCGAAGAAAAGCAGCTTTTGGTTTTTCTCTGGAGAATGTTTCTGAAGATATGTTTTTAGATATTATGGAGCAAAATAGGATTAAAATCTCTGTTTGTGAGGCTGCTTCTGCTCTGATTTTCTCTAATCAGCCTCCAGAGCTCTTTCAGTGACTGAGAAGAGTTTAAGTAGTTATGATAGTAAAGCAGTCATAGACAGAAGAAACAGCTGCTCCTGTTGACACACTTCTTTCCAAGTGTGCTACAGGATGAGTATTTTGCAGTGGGGATATAGAGAAGCATTTGTATTTTCAATGGGTAGAAGCTGGCCATTTTCTGCCACTTTGCACAATGCTGTAAGTTAGACCTATATTCCTCCACGTCCTTTCTTTTCATTGCAAAATAAACAAGGAAATTTCTTACTCATGGGCAGTAAGGTAAGAGTGCAGTTAATGTACTGCACGAAGGGTGCAGGTAGATTTTATACATGATCAAAATTGGGCCTATTTTCAACTTCTTCCTGCTCATTTATTCATGAGGATAATAGACAGCAAAGCAGCAGCATATTGCAGTTAGCAGTAAAGTATAATTCCTTCAGACAAGAACAATTATAAGATAGACCAACAGTGAGGCTCTGTAGTCTGCTTCCACTGCAATGTGCACAGAGTCAAGGGGAAAGTAAATTAAAAGCTTGAGTGCTCTGCTTCCCGAGGCATTCCCTGCAGCTGAGAACAAAAAAGAAAATCTTATATTGCTTGACAGTAGGTGAAACTTTTAAAAAAAAAAAAAATACATGATCTTGTTCTTCTCCTTTTTGCTTCTAGGCAGTCCATACTGCCTTGCACATTAAATACAATGGACCACAGTTCATACTTAGAGCATCAATCCTCCCCTGCACACCGCAGCGGCACCGCGGTGCTGATGCTGTATAGACAACAAGGGAAGAGAGAGACCAGAGATAAGAAAAACTCCCTGCTTTAGACAGCAGCCCCAGCGTTGTTAGGTAGTGCATGCCTGAAGGAGAGCCTGGAGTGAGACTTGAGAGAGCTGAGACTTGCAGGTTACATGATCCAGCCCTCACGAACAGCATGAGTCACATCCTCGTTTGCTGTGAAATGTTACCGAGTTCCAGTAGGACTGTCTGCTCTTGGCAGTTTGGGATTTTTTAGGTCAGAGTCAAAACAATTCAGATTTGATTACTCCTGAAATTAAACCCCTACTTTCTCTGCGAAGACTTGTTAAAATTCCTGTTTCAGTTGATGTCAGCGTAACTTTTTGCAAGTCTACGTGACCAGTGTTCCCAACCTGATATCACCAGCTCAGATTTGCACAGTCACTTCACTATCTAGTTTTTCATTTAATTCTTGAGAGTGGAACAATTTCTTCTATTACTGTGATTGCTTTATAACTGCCATCAGTTGACGGAGTTTAAAGTAACCTACATGATGAAACCACAGGGGCACCTGTTGATCCTCCATCCACTGATAGGAGTAGAAACAGGAGTAACTCCATGAAGTCAGTTGAATTAGGCAGATGAAAAGGAGAGTACTGACTGTTTGGACAAACCAATGGAAACCTGCCATGTCACAGCATGGTGTCCATGGGACAGGGTTTGCAGAAAATCACTGTGAAAACGTCCTGGATCTTGGCATACGGTTAGACATATACGTGGGATCACGAGTGCAAAGACAGAGAACGACGGAGGGGATTTGATTCAGGAAAGGTAACCAGCCTCATATTTTTCAAAAGGGAATATGATGGAACGAGAAGATCCTTTGAATAGGACTTAACTTCCAGCGGAGGACATTTGAAGATAAATATGTTTTGAAAAATGCAAGGGCCCATTTGGATGGGAATGGTAACGGAGTACAACTCTTCCTCATGCAGAGCTCTCACCGCTTTACTCAAGAGACAGGTTGGTACCTTCTGAGACAAGGGAAGAGACAGATTTTGTTGCTTCTTAAATGCTCTGAGCAATACATATAGGACAGAATATACGGAACATTGCTGAACCTAGGGAACAACTTAGGTTACTTGAAATTTAGAGCTGCTTTAGGGATGCTCAGCATTGTGCTAAGTTATAGAGCTGCTTCAGAGCAATTTTACCAGCAAAGAATGCCCAAGTGCATGTTATTCCTTATCCACACCTACCTTTTCTGCACTTCATTCCCCCCATCCCATTTCTCATCCTCTCTCCTCTTATCTCTGCTCTTCTGCAGTTTGTGTAGGGAGCCAGTATGAGCCATTGCAGAGGCAACAAGATGCCCCAGGGCCCTGATGTGCTGATAGTTTCAGACTAGAAATCTGGGATAGGATGTAGCTCCCTTGCCACAGAGAGCTCTCTCTCATCATAACCGCTAAACTGATGCAGTGATTTCTCTCACGCAACGGATCTGTTGCTATTCTGTTCTCTGAATATGTATTTCAGAAAAATCATGTGTTCCTATCATACCCAGAACTCTGCGTGTTTGCAAAGTATTTGCTCTGCAGTAAAACACCTATTTGCACATTCCTTGGGTTGGGTTCACAGCAAACATTTTGAGAGAGATGAAAGAGAGCGTCAGCAGAACAATATACTTGCTGCCACCTACAGAAAGCAAGATGAGTCTAGTAATGAGACTGGAAGCACACAGACAGAAAGTAACTCAGGGCTAAGGACAGAAACCTTCAGAGCATTGGCAGTATCATATAGGCAACTTGGATAAAATATTGAGAAATATGTGACTGGCTCGAGAGATAATAACACTCACGGTAGCCCAGAGCTAAAGAGTTACAAAAATTCATAAGATAAAACTGGCCACATTTTAAGACACTGTATTTGTGGAGTAGCTGTATCACACAGGGAAGGAATTTTCAGTAATGAAACACTCACACCTGCTTCAAAGGATCTTAAAAGTTATTTTAAAACACATAGCAATGCTTGTTCATTTAAACGCAGCATGGTTTCTTAAATTCAGATAGATATGTAAGACACCAGACACATATTATGCATTCGATGCAGCACAATACTGAGAAGCATCTTTGAGCTAAATGGAAGACTAGCAACAGATTTTTCAACTAAGAAAAAAAATAGACACTACCAGAAACATCCATAAAACCAAATACACAGCAGAAGATTTTAAAATACAGAGCACACGCACTACTGTGGAAAACACTGAAGAGGTGTGAGGAGTGAGACTAAAAAACAAGCAAGCACACATGAAAGATGAGGGGTTTCTGCTTTTCGTAAATATCTGCAATACATCAGTACAGACAGCACTGGACAAACAATCCAACAGGACTTCCTACAAAGAACCTGCTCTGAAATCTGAAAAAATTTGAAGTCACATTAATGAATTTGAGCTGATCAAAACCAAACGGAAACTAGAATAAAGCTCTAAGGACCAAATATCAACAGAATTTTGAAAAGAAAGAGTGAAGTGAATTTGAAGTTATTCTTAATGGGCCATGAGAATAGTGCACAACTTCTACTCAGGGACACACATGTTGGTTCTGACATGCGGAAAGGTAAATTTTTTTCCTGGTGTTCAGCTATGCACTTTGTGTAGAACAGCCATCTGAAGGGCCCCACTTATCAGAGTTCATCTCCCAAATAGTTTAGATCCCCCAAACAAAACCAGGTTTTTTTCTAGAGCTGATAAAAACATTTCCAATAAGTGATTTTCTCACCAAAATATCTTTTCTTCTAATGCAGCATGGCTTCTAGATATATACTGATTTCACCACAGGTTCTTTGCTCAAGAAGATTTTTCTGATCTGGGGTGGAATTTCTTATCAGAATAAATTGGAACGAAAAAAAATTCCAGAGTTGATTTCAGAAAACATAACCGTTCTGGAGGGGGTGATGGACATGCTGAAGTTAAGAGTTAGCAGATCAGTAGAACAGTATGCAACTCTTTGCCCAAATGGAGAAACAAACGATTGGAGGTGGGAGCTGGCAGTGGCAGACTCTGTTCAGGTTTACTACAGATCACACATCCTAAGGGCCCTTTTCTAGACAGCGTAAGATCAAAGCCTCTCCAAAATTTAGCAGACCAAGACCATGAAGCTTGATTTCCCAAATGAACACCCAGCTATTTGGCCATTCTGGAATAAATATGGGAAAATTTTTTCGGAGTATTAAGAGAAGGCTCATTTACACTGGAAATAGAAACTGAGATAAGTTTCAAAGTCCTGAGAAGTACAATTAAACTATGGCCTCTGAGCTTTTGAAAATCTCCGTCTTGGAGCATGACTGTGGTTCACAGGACTCTGCCAGGCAATATCTTAGGCTTGGGCACAGGAGAGAAGCATGCAGCACAATTTAGTTTCAAATTAATTAGACTTGGACCAAACACAGTAAGAGAATCTGAAATCTGGACACAGTACCAGCAAAAGATAACAAAAAGGACATTTAGTTGCTTCCTAATGAATACTAAATACAGGAAATATAATAGTTTGAGTGAAAGACAGCATCTTAAGAAGAAGCAGATTAATGATACTAATTTATACTTACTATATTAAATAGATACTCTATATTAAATATGTATAATTTAATATATATAAATATATCTATATAATTAAATATTATATATATATATATATAAAAAATATACTATATTTAATATACTTGGTATATTGTCCTGGCTTACAGAAACTGTATTTTTCCCTGAGATACACTTCTACTGACTGTAGAAGAAAAGATTTGAAGAACATCTTGAAGATGCTAAGGGATTTTCCTTGTTTTCCATCCATTTCTTTTTCCAATAGAGGATAGGAAAAAATTACAGGGCTTGGGCTGAAATAAGTTCACACTTGTTTCAAAATTTATGTCACTTTTTTTGCTCTTCTCTCTTTTTTTTAACTTTTCCTTGCCACCTCGCTGAGTTTTTTTCAATAAACAGTACTTTGCGTGAAAAATGGGAGATATTGATAGTTATTATCAGCTGATAAGAAAAATCCTACTCTCCCTCATTATCTTCTCACAGGAAATAGCCTGTAAACAGCTTTTACTGCAACCAAGAAAGGTGGTTTAACAAATCTGTGGTTTGGGGCTTTTCTTCCTGCAGGAAATAACTCCGTTCCAATAACAAAGTACAGACTAGAACATGAACCCATCATCCACAAAACATACTTGATCAGAAAAGTGTTATTTTTCTGATCTTTAGTCAGTTTTATCATCAGCATTTCATATCTTTAAAAAACTTATTTTCTTTATATTGCATTTTTAATAAATATATTTTATAGCAATACCTAGTCAGTGCATAAGCTGAAAATTCCACGGATCACAAAAATAAGGGCACTTGAAACAATCGTCTGCCTCCTTTTATGGACCAGAGCCATCTTTCATCATTTTAATTCCTCAGAATTTCAAAGAACCTCCACAAGAAAATGTCCTTCAAAAGGAGCTTTTCAACTCCCCCCGATGCAGAAATCTGCTCCAGAAGGAGCCCTGATTGATGTCACACACCACCTGGGTGCTTAAAATTGTCAGGCCCAGGAGGCAAACGAAGCCGCACAGGTTTAAATCAACCAATTCATTTCTTTAAAAGGAGGAAGCCATGGTAGAACTATGGCAAAACATAAGCAGAATTACAGTTTACCTCCAGATATCCCAGGGTGACAGTGAATTCAGGTACTGTGACTCTTTGTTTTGCCTTCAGACCCCAAAACATCTCTCAGTGCTGAACCACAGCTCGCTCCAGGGCGAAGACTTTAACATTTTAGCCCGATAACATCACGCGTATCTACAGCTCCCACATGCACAAATAACTCCAATTGCCCAACACAGGGTCAGCATCACTTACGATCAGCCTCATCATATCTCATTTTATCTTGTACAGGACATCCCAGCAGCCTTCTTTTCAGATTGACCATGATAAGGAATTGAAGGTTGAGGGATCAGAAACTTTGGGAGAAGTTTAGCTACACTGAAACAGCTTGGAATACTGCCTTGGTTTCACTGGATTCAGCAGGCTGCTCCCATACTCTCCACAAAAACCACCCCAAATATCTGTCCCTTCTGTCAGCGCAGCTGATATGAGCAGAGTCAAACCACAGAGGAATCTAGCCTCCTACTTTCTCTTTCATTTAATACCAGGCAGATATTTGGGTAGTTGCAAACTCTGATGCCTGCTTACTTAATTTGGACCTGCAAACCACTCTAGTATCAATTATCAGGCACATTCCTACTGAGCTGTCTTAGAAATCAAATGTCTGCTTTCTGGCATCCAGAACCATCACTGAAACAGCAATGGAGGCAAGACACAGAAAAACAAAATAAATTCATCAAAGCATTGTCAGAGTACCACAGAGCTGTTCTGAGTAGCACCTACATGATGTAAAAGGCAGAGAAGTCCCCTGGGAACAAAAAGAAAAAGGGTTTCTAAGGCACAAAAGCATTTTTTTCATTGGAAATAAGGGCAAATCTGATTAAAAAGAGACACAGTTGTTGTCTACTGTTTTGTCCAATGCAAGTCCAGTCCTGTCCTTGTTTTGATCTGTTCATCCTAACAAAGAGTGAGCACCATTAAACTGCTCTGTAAAAATAACTAAAATAACAAGTAGCAGGAAAGTATGAATTCTCTGTAATGCCAAGATATATAATTATTCAAGGAAAAGCATGCTACAGAATTCATTCATTCTGATTGTTCCATTAATTCGGGGCACCTGTTCTGGTGATCCTTTGCTAACTGGTTAAAACGAAACTAACAAAATGAAACGACTTGTTCTGAGGAAGCCAGCTGAACTCAAACAATCAAGTAGCCATAATCAGCACTGGCACATATAATATATCACAAAGACTCATCTCCTTTTGTATTTGGAAAGGTAACATGGCATAACTGAATTTGGCTGTAACCAATTTTTCCAATTTAAATAAGCAACAAGAGTCAAGTATAAGAAAATCTCAGTAATGTTGCCCTATCTTTTGTTTAACAAGTGCTGCTGTGGCATTTAGTAACTACTGCCAAACACTTCCCAGTTCTTTTTAATTTAGAAAAGATCCAAATCCCCTTCTCGTCTTCCCATTGACCTCAGTATGTCTGTAATCTCCTCTTTTTGTTTAAATCCTATTAGCAACAATAATCATTACATTGTGTATATTGCTCTCTACATATAAAAGTGACCCATTACAGCTCAGGTCAATACAAAGAGAATGGAGCAACGACAATTGCAAGCAACATATAAATCTACTGACCACTCAATTTGCCTAATATGATTATTATTAGCCTATTATTTGCTATCATTTGACTATTACAGATCAAAGGTCAGGAAATATTAAGCGCAGCTTTTTCCCATTTATCTTTCTAATATTGAAGGATATAATTTTTTTGATAGTGATGTAAATCTAAAGCAAAAATTACATCCTTCTTTAGGGCAAGCATGATAGCTTGCCGTTTACAGAACCAAGTATAAAGTTAGTAACCAACAATCAGTATTCTGAAAACTAAAAGTCTGTGTATAAAAAGTATATAGTTAGAGTTTCTAAGAAATGAAACTCCCCATACTATCACGACACTAACTGAAGCACTTGGAAATGAGGGAACAGACAGTAAGGGGTGTCTGTGGCCCTTATACCATCCATATAATACACATACAAAGATAGACTGCAAAAGTCAAACTCCCTGAGCATAAAATCTTACTCCTTTTTTGCCTGTGTGATGAGTCTGGTTTGAGTCAATCGCAGTAAGTAAGCTTAAAAATAAATTAGCACGAAGGAACAAGTACTCTTCTTGCAAATAGAAAATTTAGAGAAGGTTTTCTCCTGCCTTAAAAGATGAAAAAGAGCACATAGTCATAATATATAGTCACATAATAGTCATATCAATAAGTTTCCCAACTCTAAATTAAGTGTCCTTAGGAAAGTACAAAGCTAATGAGACAAACTATTTTCATTTTTAACACCAACTGTTAATAACTTTATTTATATTTTACACAATAAATCTACAAAGGCCTGTTCACTGGGAAATAGCTGCTGAACTAAAACACTGAACCAAGATAAAAAATCTTGATAAAGCTTGGTTTGTTTCAGTGAGCCTGGAATTTCACACTAAGAAACACACTCCAGCTCAAGGGCTCAGCTGAGTTATGAACAGTCTGTGCAAGTTGGGTTTGTTTGGAAAATATCTTGTTAAAGCAAATTCTATTTGTCTGATCCCTTTCTGTTGACTTAAAGTCTATGAGTACAAACATTTATTTTGCTGAATACAGGAAGTCCAAGAAACATAAACCAATTTTCTTGTTTGCGATTCCAACCATAATTTTTTTTCCAAAAATTCTCTAAAAAAGAAATCTTGTCTGTTGATTTTCTCCTAAGGCCATGACAAAAATTGAGTTTCTCATTATTCCTCTGGTTGCTTTCCATTTGTATTTTTGCTTCTCTTATTTTTCTCCACTTACCACTGAAACCTGTTCCATTGACGGGTGGAGGGGGGGAAGGAAAGAGGAGATTACAAACTATTAAATTCCAATCCCAGCATTTACATGATGACAAGTCCTTGGCCTTTTTTATCTATCACTAAGGAATGACCTATTTAATTGTTCATTACTTTAGTGTAAATGATGGATATCTAGTGCGTGCATCATCTTTAATGAGATTTGTGGTTGCCTGTAGATCAAAAATATACATGCTGGAGGCCACCTAAACTCCAGCCTAACATATTAAAAAAAGATTTATATGGCCCTCGGACATCCCTGTGGAACATAGTAAGACTGATGGGACTCGTGTCTAGATAACATCAGATTATGACAATAATAAATTAGTAGGATATAGTAAGAACAAGTTAACAGGAATAAGTAACTGTAACATTCAGTGAGCAGCAATGTAAAATTCATCACAGTGGTGATTATTTATATTGCAGTATCAAAGTAGCAGTACTATGATTAAAGTCCTGTTATGGAATTCAAATTTAATAAGAGTTTTAACCTTTAGTTTGTTGAAAAAAAATACCATTGAAATGGCAAAAAGTCAAAACATAGAACATGAACTTTGAGCTGTATTTGAAATTGTATTTTTATGGTGGTTTGATGAAAAAATTTATTGACACATCAAGTACCATAAAATCTTTTGAATCTTTTAAAATCTTTTTTGGCATTTTTCTTTGTGCTCATTAAAGATGGTTTTGTACAAGTCTGTGTAGGAAATCAAAACCCTTTTGAGCTATCAGCAAAGCCTGGCTCCATGGAGGTTTATTTCTTTAACAGTAGTTATCCATCAGTTGAGTTTTCAGTGCATTTTAGTCTTATTGTGAGTGTCTCATACCATCATTTTAATTTCAGACAGCTTAGTTTCGTTAAGACAAAATAATTTCACAAATGTATGGATATTGTGACAGTCAGCCCTGTCAATGAAATTGCTACCGAAGAACAGAAGAATGATATTAAAGGTGTCTAACAAAGAACAAGTTTCTGAACGTAGGTACCTTCTAAAGAGGGAAATGAAAGCATTGCTGATCCCATTATAGGCAATACAAACAGGACAGCGTGCACAAATCTTTCCTTCTTAGCCTTTATTTGTATACCTTTAAGCATAGAAATGCTCAGAAATTTTTCAGCATATAGGAACATCATGCCCTAATGTTAACTGTAATTAAATAGAGATCTTGATTGTTAATTCTAATTTGGGCTACCACAGTGGGCCAGAAGCTTGATTCCTAGTTTCTGCAGTCTAATTAAGTGGCACTTTGTAAAGCTAATATTGCAGTGACATGTCTGGAAATGATAGGGAAATGATGGAAATAGTGGAAATTTTGAAATTATGCAGGGTCCCAGTTTCAGCCCACGTGGAACTGAGTGCTATTCTGTTTTTTGCACAACCCTACCTTTAATGTCTTTCATGATTAACAAAAGGGCTTCTGCATTTGATGTCTCTCAGCAGAGAAGAGAGACTCAAATCTCTTTGAATAAAGAGAAGAATAGCTTCTTTCTATTAAATATAGTCCCGAAACAGGAGTAGGTGCTAAGGAGGAGAACACTGTGACATTGTGACATTCAATAGCATGATATTGAATTGAGGCAGCATGATGAGGTACAGCCCACATACACTGGTCATTGCCACTTTCAGAAACGACAGTGGAAAAAGATTTCTAATACGCATTTTCATCTCTCACACTTGGTAGAGAACAGTGATCTTGACACCCACATGCCTGACACTGTGCTGGGTGATGATTTGAAGAGATGACAATGAAATAACATTATCTCACATTGATAAAATATAATTACTTTTGAAAATGTCATGATTTGAAACAACTGTATGTTGATTTCTTTATTACCATGAAACCATGCCTCCACATTTTGTAAATCAAATTAAAAGTGTTACAGTGGAGATTGCTTTTAACCACTAGAACCTACTAATAATTTTAGACCCTGGGTCACATAAAAAAATTTTTCAACAAAATATTCATAAGACCTAAATATGCTTTGCTATAGCTTTTGCTTCTGTGATCCTTTACATCTTTTTCTCAAAATAAGCAAAAAGGTAGTTATTATAAACCAAATGTGGATTTTATGGTCCCAAAAGATCGGAGAGCCCATTGAGTCGCACTGTCCTAGGAGAAGGCAAGTTGAAAACCGTCCCTCCCAAAATGTTCTTCAAGAATAAAGTCATAAACTGCTTCCCCCTTTGCATTTGCTCAGCTGTCATGTCCTGGCACATCGAAAATGTCAGACCTCAGCCTGCTCTACAGCTTTGCTCACTAATTTCCCAACAGCATATGCAGAAGGAAGAGCAGCAACCTTATAGAAGTCCTACGTGCCATCATATAGTGGTTTGCACCCCTGCACCCCAGTTTGCTTTGTAGGTCAAGTTGTCCTGGTTTCGGCTGGGATAGAGTTAATTTTCTTCCTAGTAGCTGGTATAGTGCTGTGTTTTGGATTTAGGGTGAGAAGAATGTTGATAACACCCTGATGTTTCAGTTTTTGCTGAGCAGTGCTTGCACTAAGTCAAGGACTTTTCAGCTTCTCATGCTGCCCAGCCAGCGAGGAGGCTGGGGGGCACAAGAAGTTGGGAGGGGACACAGCCAGGACAGCTGACCCAAACTGGCCAAAGGGGTATTCCACACCATGGGACGTCATGCCCAGTATATAAACTGGGGGAGTTGGCCTGGGGGGATCGCTGCTCGGGAACTGACTGGGCATTGGTCAGTGAGTGGTGAGCAATTGCATTGTGCATCACTTGTTCTGTATATTCTATTATTATTATTATATTATTTTCCCTTCCGCTTCTGTCCTATTAAACTGTTTTTTCTCTCAACACACGAGTTTTACCTTTTTTCCAATTCTCTCCCCCATCCTGCTGCAGGGAGCGAGCGAACGGCTGTGTGGTGCTCAGCTGCCTGCCGGGTTAAACCACAACAAGGGTCCTTGCCCTTTCTTTGCCCTGTAACAAGAGCTCATTAACTGCTTGCTTTTAAGCAATCATCTAGCACCTTTGTTGCTATCTGTATTATCACATTATCAGGGCTTGAATGATGCAGCTGAATCGGGTCCCTGGAGCCTGGGTAGAGAGCTGGGACTTACAGTGTCTATGATGTTAATATAATTTTCCCAGCTTCAATTAGGTTTTGATCTAATGCAGTTGTTTCAAAGTCTCTTTACGAAATTGAAGTCTTGGTGTTCTCTGTGGAAGGCATTATCAGAAATAGGTTCAATCAGGTTTCAATATAAAGCTGTAGGCACTATTAGAGACATTTCTGGTGGCATAACGAGCTGTTCTGAGGCATTTGCTCCCCTCTGAGTGATCCGTGAACGTCGGCGTTTTATTGTTCTCCTCAAATGCATTTGTCAATCTACTTTTTTCTTGGTCATGTTCCTATTTGCTAGTTACTCACCCTAATGGAACAAGGTGACTTTTAGATGTCAGTGTTCGTCATTCCTCAGCCATATTCCCAATTGTTTACTTAGCGCACATTTTGGTTGCCCTATAGAACAGGGCTGCAAAATTATTTTCCTAAGAGGATGCCTTCCCATTAGTGATGTATTTACTATTGCCACTACATGCAATCAAGCCATCATTCATATAGACCTTCCCTTGCAAAACTAGTGTTTGCATTCAGCATCTCTCAAGCTGTTAGTGCTGTGACTGTGAAAATAAGAAAATAAAAGTATTCTCTCTCATTTGGATAGGGATATAGAGAACCATTTCACAAGAGTAGGAGATGAATAGCCAAAAAACCTTCAAAAGCCTGCCTGGATTTGCCAAAAGGACAATCCCAATCCACACGTATGCTCTACGGGAGAAAGAAGGACCTAGAGGATGCCTCTGAGAGGGACAGCGTGCTCGGAGGTTGTTCTGCTGCTGCCTAAAATACTGAAGGCAGAGGTGGGGATTCACTTATAGTTTGTCCTTGTTCATCCACTTTTTGCCTCCCTATTTAGCTAGAGGAGAAGTGTTCAAAGAGGGTGCATGCACTACCACGCTACTGCTAACACCACAGACTCATACCTGTACAGATACGTCCACCTCTGAGGAGTTCCAACTAACTTGTTCCTGCTTCAGGATCAGCTCTCTGCTCACATAATCTCTGAAATGCTTCTTTCACTGGTTTAAAAAGAATAAAGGATTTCTTTGCACCCAGTCTATTCAAAAAAAAAAAAAAATGTTGCGAGAAACTGCAGATTTGGAAATTTTGTTTAAAGAAGCTTAAAGGCAGCTGAAATAAAAAATCCACATTTTGTCTCCAACAACTCTTTCTATATTGCTTTCAAACATATTACATTTTACAGCCAACAACTATTACTTTATTTATATCCTATTAAGAATGGTATTCAAATTTAAACATCTGCATGGTGTTAAGCATTCTCAGCAAAATTCTTAGTAAGCTCAACTCCCACCAGCTACAGATGGAGAAGAGAGGGCTGAGAAGTACATTGCAAGAGTCATTCTTGAGTACATTTAAATTTAATTCCATTTTGATAGGTGTTGTGGTTTGGGGCCACAAAATCACACTCCATATTTAGAAAGCTGACTCTTATAGCAGCTGAAAGTTACACTTCAATCTCTCCTGAAGGTCTGTATTTCTCAAGTACTTTGACGCTGGGTCTAGTTAAGAAGGTCCACGGTATAAAACCCCCCATAAAATCCGTAAAACCAGGAGACCACAGTATAAAGTGTATTATCTTCTCCCTAGAGGTTTGACTTGAAAGCAAAGCAGCTTTCAGCTTTTGGAATCTAATGCTATCTTGGGCCAATCAGGTGGGTGCTATGTGGGTAATGCTTTGGGGATAATTAAGATTTATGCAGAACATAGGCTCTTTCTCACTACAAGTCATTGCTTGGGGTTTTTATTGGCTGAATAATGATGTACTCCTGCTAGATTAAATTGGGGTTTTAGCCAAAATAAAATGTCAAAATAGATACAAACTCTTCTTTAACATATCCTTGAAAAACCATGAGATGAGAGCCCTGTTTCAGAAAGAGTCCTGTATAGCTTAGTAAGCTACTAAATTAAAGGAAGCGTTGCTATATAACCTGAAAAACATATTAAAAAAAAAAAAAGACCTTTTCTATTAACTCTGTTTAAACATAGGACCAATCTAGCCCAATGTAAGACTAGAGCAGTTAGAATATTAACAATGTGAACAACTTCATTAGGAAGGCACATGCGTTTGCACTTAACTGAAGCTGATTAAGACTGACAATTTTGTGAGTCACTGTAAACCATAAATCATAACTATACATATCCCTCTGTAGCATTTTAGTATTTACCAAGGATGGTATCATAGCAGAAACTTTAATATGCGTTGTGCAATACCTAGCAGAACTGACTCCTGATCCCTGCTTGGGGAAGAAGGTTGCACTCATTAAAAAAAATAATAGAACATGAGAGTCTATCTCGTAACATTTCTAGACAACTCCATGAGTTATCCTCAAGTTAGAAGCTTTCTCGAGATCAAAGGAACACAAGATATCAAAGCTTCTGATGTACAACAGAGGTTTAAAACACTACTCTACATTCTGAACATCAACACAAAGACGCAGGAGCCAAACTGCACCATCCTAGCTCTCAAGCTGCTTGCTCTAAATTTGGTTTCAGGAATTATTGAGCAGAAGTGGTTTGGGTTTGTTTTGGTTTTTTTTCAAAGAATTTTTACTTTATTTTTTTTCCAGGCACTCAAGACTGAATGTGAAATTTTATAAATAAATCTTTGTATTTGACAAAATTACTTCACTAAAGTGAGAGCAGCATGAATTCAGAAAAATGTGTACGTAAAAAAAAACCCTTCTCATTAATATTTTGCCTAGAACGCTACTAATCTGCAATTAACAACTTTTAAATTTAAAAATATTATGCACCATTTGTTCAGATTCTAATGGCACCTCCGATTCCAAGGCAGCTTAAATAAATGTTGCACATACATCATTAGGTAAAAAAAATCCACTGGCTATAAATCTCAAGAGATGGATAAAATATGCTTTATATGACGATAGACTAGTCAGACATATACTTAAGTCAAAGTTATCTCAACAGAACATCTAAAGGCTTTAGTATTAGACTTGAGGAAATGGTTCAGTTCACTATAAGGGCAATAATAACCTGCTTTTGTGAGAAGTCACTAGAGAACCCAAGGCAATCATTTGCTGTTGCAGTATTTTGGTTTATTATCTTTTAGCAGAATACTGCAAAAATATTTCATCAAAAATTACAAATATAAAATTTACTAAGTAACAAAAGCCAAAAAAACCCTGTCAGAGAACTCACTCTGAATGCTTGGTGGTTGAGAGACATAACCCAAGCTTGCTGGGTTTCTAGTTGCACCCCGGGGTCTATCCTCAAGCAGTCAGTCCGAGATAATGATTTTGATATTTTGAAAGCCTGGAGTCCGTGAAAACAGGTGGCATCAACCATCTTGAAAAGCCACGCTTCAAGGCAACACTTGGGAAAAAATATCTCAGCACATTTTCACTGCTTTAATATTATTATTTCTGTTAGAATTACAGTAGAGCCTTCAAACTGCAAATGAGATCATAGCCAAATTATTCTAGTTATTATAATGAACACACAGTGTGCCTTTGCTCCAAACAGCTCAAAATCATATGTTGAGACACCAGAGAAAGAGGAAAATAATGTAATATGTCCTTGCTTTAATGATGCAAAATTGAAGCGCAGGGAGTTTAAGTGCACTGCTTGGGTATCACACAGATCTCTGTGCACTGATACTTTCATGCCTCAAACCTCCAGCTTAGCTCCCTTTTCTTTAAAGACATTACTTGCAGGAGCTTCAAAAGGACTGTACCGGTGCAGGTTCCCCCCTTAAAGAGCAAATAATAAAGACAGAAGAAGATGTGAGTAGTCTAAACCAGGTATTTTAATAACTTCCCTCATTTGTGGTTCGAAAGAGACTAATTAGGCTCTAAGAATCACAAAGGATTACAAGAGTATTTTGCAAGGCTAAATAATGGTATTACACAATTACTTAAAATTTCAGGTTTTGATTTAGCGTGCATAGGAAGGGAAAATGAATAGGAAAATAAACGTACAGTTCTAGCACATGGTTCATTAAAGCTTAGGCTGAGCTCAAAGTATTTTTCAAAAAGAAATATCCATTACAGGACTACTTGTTAATTTAGCCACTGAAGTGACGTATTAAGAGCAACAACTCTGTGCAGAATGACAGTAATTGCCCGTACTGCAATAAAAGCACAGAAGAAATCCCAGCATAACACATCAAGGAACTCTTGAGCATGGTGAAACAAAATTAATCTGTAATTTTTTGCAGGCTTTATTTTTTTGGATGTTCTTTCCTTGAGCAACTGATGATTTTTCTGCACAGAGGAACTGATAAAAATCACACTGTGAAAACAGCAATGTCAGTTTGTGGCAAATGCTGTGGCACTTCCACTCACCATATTCACATGCTCTGTAACACATGAGCCTTTTTCCTTCCACATACGAAGGACAAGCTTTCCATTTATTAGAAAAAAATTTTTAAAAAAGAGATTTCTGTTCTTTAAACTCCTCCTCTGTTTAGAGGGAATGTATCCAGTTCACTTTTTCCACTAGCCCATGGCAGAAGGGCAATAGGTGTCCACATGCCAGCCCATAAAATATGACTGACTCCACTTCAGGGGCTACCTAAAATGCTGTCATGCATTCACTTCTGTATCTCAGTGGACAAAAAAAGTAATTCCTTGGCAATATAACATTGGTTCATGTCTAAGCTCTTATAAAGTATTTTCTGTCCCCATAGCATCTAAGTTTCAAAATTTGGTTTTTCAGAGTTTGGCCTATCAATAATTTGCCTCACCTAAGTAATGTCCTTCAATCCCTGATTGCTTAGTGTTTTGGGAGATTTTCTCTTTGTTCTACACTATTAAAATATTTAATTCGCTCAGAAGTCTTTGGGGTTACTTCTTAGCATCCATCTTCTAGTGAACGCGTGTTCATACTCATAAAACTCCAAATGGCCAATTCCTGCTCGGTTTAAATCAAATGAGCTGATATTTCATCTGATTTACCTGTAAACTCCAAAAATATTCATATATCAATCACACACCCTATCTACCAGTCTAAATAAAGTTTGAGCTACATTTGACATATTTTCACTGTTCAGGTTTTTCAATTGGTGTATTTGTCTTAGTCCACTTATTGAAATGGTTTTGATTTTTCTGAATCGTTTTTTGTTTAGAGAGGAATTTTATTTGCCTCAAATTTAGCATTATTTTCCCTCATATCTGCCATCCTGAAGATTTAACTCTTCAATGACCTATGATGGTTTTCATATTGATTTTAAATTATTTTACTACTCTAGATCTTCAAAAAATTATCACATTTGAGGGTACCCACATGACTACCCCAGGCTGTGATCATGAATAAGCTGTTCTTTTTGTTGAAATTACCTTCTTTTACACCCACAGTGCGTTACACGACTAAACCTTTTAAATGTCTCAGTTTTGCTGCCAGATACGCCAGATCTTCTTGATTCTCACTTTGAAACCAGCCCTGTTCCCCTGTGCTCCATTCAAGTCGTAATGAATCAGCACCTGATCTTCTCATCCCCGGTCTTTTAGCTTCTAATGACTTGCACGCTGCTTTGCATTAAACTAAAATTTTCTAGTAATGGAGATCTTTTCTTAATTTGTAAATCCCCAAAGCATTTAGAAGATTTAGAAATATTTAAAAGCATAATTAAAAGGAAAAGCAATGAATTATGAGCTCTACACCAACTGCAAAGGAAGAAGAAATAAACCCTAAACTCCTAGGACAAAAATTTACATCATAATTCATGGATATCCCCAATTTTAATGGTTACTGCCGAATCTCTTCTGACCAACAAGAGTTTTCAAAAGTTCAAGCCTAATGTTCGCTATATCCACACACGCAGGTGAAGGAAGGATAAATTGAAGAGAAGGTTCAATCAGAGCAGATCTCAGGCAAAAATCCCCGGGATGGAAGGAGTGTGGTTCCAGCCACCTCTGACCACTCAAGTCTCCAGCTAGTAAATGAAGGCCTGGACTGGTATGTAAATGCAGGAGCTATTTGCTTATAATACACAGGTAGCTGACAGGAGTAATTTTAGTACCTCTCAGTATTTTAAAAATATATTTTAAAATTGAAAAAATAATTATTTTTTTATAGCAGACATTTATCAACAACCCCATTATCTGAATACCAAGTCAGGGGGAGGGAAAAAAAAACAAACAAACAAAAACCTAACAAAATAAACTTTCAGAGAAAACAAAAATAATATGGCACGATAATTAGGAAAGTACTTAATCTGCAGGAGACACCTTGACATCAACAAAAAGAGCAGTGACATCAGAAGCAGCAAGAACCTCATTAGTCACTGAGAAGTTTTGTCCAAAAAGACAAAGCCTTCATGAGACAACAGAACCCCCTGGTGAAATGAGGGTGGCCCCAGGTCTTTCATCATTCAGGTTGTTTCCTGTACCATATGGTCAAAAATAATAAGCTTCTAAACTGACTCCTCATTAAGAGAAGAGCTTAGAGAAGCAGAGAGAGCTGACTGGCCTTATACAGGGAGTAGCCTCCAGGTTCCCCCTCCAGATACCTCCCTTCCACAAGAGGCTTTCAGTAATAAAACCATTCTTTAGTTTATTTGTAGCAAAGCCCGATTCTTAGAATCTTGCATACAGACTCTGGCATGTAAAACCTATTCATTATGTCTGACCCTTGCAAGCAGCAAGGAAAAGGAAGAGATAATTATTGTCGTTCCTTTATTTTAACCATTGAAAATGCTTAGGTGTTGGTAAGCAGTAGAACACAGAGAAAGAGATTTAAAGAGATTTGGAAGAGACTTAAAAGACCAGTTAATTGCTTATAGGGTTGGGAAGATCGGCCGAGACAGGATTTATTTGTTAAGACTGCAGGGATGCAGGGGAAACTAGAAATTGCGGCTGCTGAGATTGCCCATGGTCTGTAACGTTTATCACTATGGGTATAGACTAAGAATGTAGGTTTGAACTCATGCTTGCGTGAATATGGAGGTGAATGCTAAAGTTGTTTGGATGGACAGCACACAATCACAGACTTGCACCTTTTTCTGAAAAATAAAAGGCAAAGAGGGAAAAAGAAGTGCAGGATTGTCCTATTACTAATACTAGCCATAGAAAAATACCACAAATCTTTATTCTTGGCAACTGTTCATATGAATGATACGCCCGTATTTCCACATACCATACCTCAGTGCACTTCTGTTCCAGGGTAAGGACAGGGGAGACACTATCTGCTCTGTGATTCTTCCCTTGTGCCAAGATGGGGTTTTGTCCCTCAGAACAAGATCGTTTTGCCCTAGCTCTCATGCAGATGTTCCAAGCTGCACCGACAAGCACGGGAAAATAGACATTTTATAAAATGGAAGAGCTATGATGTCTCAGTGTTAGTCCCAGCAGGTCAAAGCCTGCCTAGATCTCATTTGTAGAGCTCTCCAGCTCTACAAATGTTTTCATAGAGAAGACAGCTGAGGGCCCTCATTCTGCTTTTTTTCATCTACCCAAGGAGGCAGAGGTCACCCTTCTTCCAAATTAATTATGACTTTTAAGGCAACCTTGTGATCAGTTACTTCAAACAATGGAGACCAACTCAATGTTACGTGCAGCCAGACACTCTCCTTGAAAACAGAGACAGAGCCAGCTCATCTTCCGAAGGGCTTGGCAGCTGGGATTTTTATTCCTTACTGCATACACTAACTTGTAAGCAACTAGCCAAAAGACGAGACTGAGTCATGTCTGCATGCTCTGGTGTTCTGATATTCAAAACAAATCTGACAGATTTCAGGCAGCTTCAAGGTCAGGAGTTCTGGCTTTAAAAGGGCTGAGTTTGAAAAGATCTACTGAAGCTTAATCCAGAATTTCAGTTTTGTCCATTTTAGCTATCATAGGATGCAATCTCAGGAAAGCATTCATGCAAAAAAACCCACAGGTAAATTCACATATATGAAAATTAGATAAACTCTAAATGGTCTAAATTAGCAGTCTGTTTATCTGTATTCATCTACAGTCACCATGCTGACTACAGCACTTGACAACCTGAATACAAAAGCTAATAATCTGAAATTCAGTTTTATTCCAGAAAAAAGTCACAAGCAAGGATTTTGTATCAGCCTGCAACAACAGAAAGAAGCCAAAACAGGTATACCAATTGTTGAATAGATTTTAAAACAAATTAAAAGGGAATAAGAAATAGGGTGCATAACTGACTCAAGAATTTCCAATAGCCTTTCGGTTTTTTGCACCAAAATAAAATAAATGTTCTAATTCACTCCTCTTTCTTATGTGGCAAGAGTTGTAACAGATTTAAAATATAATGCAATTATGGTAACTAAAATTGTTATGTTCAAAATGGATGCTTCTATTCAGCTGAAGGTTCTATAATTAAGTCTAAAATTCTCTATGAGCAGTATATTAGGGATATATGACAACAAATTCACGAGTCTCTATATTAGCTTATTTGTTTTCATGTCAACACCCTGCACACAGCACAATTTCAATTCCAAAATCACTTGGAATGAAAGAAATAATAGCTATTAATATCATTGCCCTCAAAGTATATGGAAATTCTTTTTATGATTTCTACATAATCAATGCAGTCTGATATGTTGAAAGTGTAAAAATGCCAAATCCAACGTATAAACAATATTGTGCCCTCAAGTTAGTCAGTAGCTGAAACACATGCTTGTGTTTTGGAACATGACTGAGCTGAGCCCACGCATTTCTGTTTTTAGCATGTGTGATTCCATCAAATATGTTCAAAGCTAAATTTCTGGTTACATTCTGTACTGATAGCTCTCTGAAAACTAATGACTGTACTGCGGGTTGGAATATTCGTGTCACTTATACCAGAATAAATCAAGAGTAATTTCTCCATGGTGCTTAAGTACCTTCACATTGAAATCTCAACTAGTAATTTTTTTAAGTAACAGACAAATCCAAAGCAAGACTTGATGGCTGGGAAGCACACGGAATTTATATTGTAGCTATTTTTAATAATGACATTCGTTAACAATTGTAACAAATGACCAAAGATATGACAGATACTGTTCTGAAATGTCTTCCTATTAGGCACAGAGTGCTTTATACTGGTGTCACCAGGTAAACCCCACACTGGTAAGCAGACGCAGCCCTAAACTGGTCCCTCCCAATTTGAAAACCATGCAGTCAGAGGACTGAATGCTTGTGAACCCACGTTTAATGAAAAAACGCTGGAATGCAAGGAGCAAACCTGCAGGATGGCGGTGGGAGCGTGAACCCCAAGGCAGCAGGAATACGTCCAGCCTGGTCCTGAGGACAGGAGGTCTTTCCCACCCCATTCAGGGCTGCCTAACAGCGAAAGGCAATACAAGCTTCATCGGCCCAGGTTGTTAGTTCAGGTAAATTGGCATAGTTTTATTGGCATATATTCACAGAGATCGTGGGCAGTGAACTTTTATGCTTCCTAGGAAGAGGGTGTAGAATAAGCCTCTTTCTTCAGCATCCTTTCCAGCATCTCCCTTTCCCTCCTCAGGACCTAGTTTCCTTTGGCTTTTCTGCTTTCAAAGATCACCGTGGTCTGGGCAGAACACCACCACCAACTTTTTGTTGCCAAATCTGACAGACACAACATACAATAAGTGTACTGCTATATTTCTCCCTGTTTACGGGAAGAATCAACTAGCTTGTTCCAACTTTTTTTCTTGAAAAACATGTCTTGAAAACATTTTCCATCCTGTACATTATGTTGCTGAATCGAATTTTAAGGAAAGCTTATTATGTAATTTAAATTCTCTGTACTGTCTTGTGTTTAATAATATGGTCATGACTATGAAAATTATTAAAGTAACAAAATCACAGTTCAAAATTTCTAGGGATGACTTGGAAACACTATTAACATCAGAGAGGTTACAGTGTTCTCATCTCTCAATAAAAACCACAAGCATACACATCAATGAGGATTTAACACCAATATTTTAAAAAGTCAAATCAGTTTAATTCAGTCTCTTTGTTTACGAGCAACTTTTCCAAGCACCATAAATGAGTCAGTTCCCAGTGCCAGATTCCAGTTTCACAGACTGAGCAGCGTTTTATAGCATTGCTCTGCCAAATTATCAGGGCTTGATCAACATGCAGCTTGGCAAATGTATAACGTCATTGGGACCAGATGTTTGGAAGGAAAATACCTACTCTCTGCAGATGTCAAGCCTATCTCTCCGAAAGAAAGATCTTCCAACCAAGTGCTCCTGATAGCAAAGCTGAAAGTACTTGACATTTTTTTTCACATCTAGAGACACAGAGGGAAAGGGCTATAGGCAATCCCAGTTGTCCCAATCTAATTAACTTCGTCCTCCAGGCAAGAGCAAATCTGAGCAATTTGTTTCTGTGTGAACATAGGAACATTTATCCAGAGCTCACTTAAAGTGAGGTGAAGTTTCTCCACAATACAGTGGACTCTGGATCAGGTTCTATTAAAAAGTCTCTCTAACTGGGTAACATCACTTTACAAAATCTTTTCATTCCCTTGAATTTCTTACCATGGTCCAGATATGGCATTAGCCAATGACCAGTGGACTGTTAAGTGCTGTATTTTCAGATATGTAGCACATCAATAATATATATGTCTTTAAAATATATCTTTATACATGCACGTATATATTTAAAGCTATACCACTGAGTCTTTATTATTGAATTCAAATGTACAATGTAACTTTACTGAAGCATGTATTTTTCTCTTGGATTTATCAATTATTAAAGCAGCAAGAAGTAAATTTACTTTAGGACTAGAACACTGAAAAATGTGCTCATCTAATGGATACCATTAAACTAATAGAATCATAGAATCATTTAGGTTGAAAAAGACCCTTAAGATCATCGGTTCTTCTTTCATGAAGACAGGTTTATATTAAGGGAGTTTCTGGACTGTTGAAGGTGACCAACTTGTTTGTGAACGAGGACGGCTTGAACCAAAAGGTCACCAAAAACGTTCATCTAGTTGGTGGCATCCAATTGGGCTAATGGGCTGGGCATATCACGACATCTGAGAGCAACAGAAGATACTGTCTTTAGTACTTTGGCTATTGGCTTCCCGCCTCCCACTCCTGCAGATTCAGATTAGGATGCATCCTCTATGTCCACACAGCCTCAGCATCAAACAAATGACACATGCAGCAAGGGATCCGTACTTGAACCACTGCAATTCAGCTAGAGTGCCAAAGGCTGATTAACCTCCACTTTGACAACACACCTGCAGAGGTGATCTTGTTCCTTTGGGCCACTTCATTTGTTAATTTAGTTTTGATGCAGGTGGACAGATGAGCATTTGACATACAGCTGATAAAGGTGGGGTAGTAGCCAAGGGCAACTGAAATCACTGTCTGCTTCCCTAATAAAATATATTTTCCAGTGCTTTTTACATAGGTCAAGGAAATGAATTCAGTTATATGTTACAACCATATTTTGCTTGCACAAAGGAGTGTGCTAACAGTTGCATTGTTGAAGGTCAGGTTTCCCTGAGACTTACAGCCACGTAGAAGAAAACATCCTAGATGAATTCCTCCTTCTAAAGACGCAGTATAAGACAACACTGATTTTTCTAATCAACTACTTATGCAGATAGGATTATGCATGGACAAGATACACAGAAAGTGGATTTAAGAAGGCTTACATGAATTAATTTCAAAGTGTTTCAATTTAAAAAAAAAACCAAACCTCTTCCTCTTTCACCCTTTTCCCATGCTGCCATCTTTGCTCTCAGAATCTTGTCCTGTAGTAAACATCTACAACACTGAAATATTTTTGTGAACACTGTGTCATATGACAGAAAAATCCCTGTTGGATTAGGGGACCTTGCATAAGTATCAGTAGTTTTTATATTATGATATATAGCTATAGTAGCATCTAGAAATACCAATCATGGTCAAAGTCCTCCTGCATGTAAAGTCCTTGGCAGCCTATGCACAGCTTGTAAGAGACAATCGCATCTGTGAAGAACTTAGAATGACAATTAAAACAGAGAATATTGAGGGGAGAAAAAAAGTGTTGGAAATATTATCATTCCTGTTTACACGTGGGAAATAAAAACTAGGGGTTATATGGCATAAAGAAGCTAGGCATGTTCAAGTAGGGTTCCCGCAACATAAGATGTTTTGGCCACAGTTTGTCTTTAAGTGCTTTAATTGAGGTAATTTCGAAATAAATAGCTAAGTCAAAAAGAAAACCCAGCTTGTCCACGACCCAGCCATACTTTAGCCTTTCTGAGCTGTCATAGTCACCCCTGATGATTTCAGTTGTGTTAACTGCAGGAGGTCAGAGAGGCTTCACTGGTTATCCAAATATTCTGGAAGTGTAAGAGCTATTCTTTAAGTGCTTCTGCATCTTTACACCTACTACTCTTTCTCTCCGTGCAACACAATGGCACCTAGAAGGGATCTCCATTAGTATACTATGACTGCTGTGACTTAAAACTGCCTTAAAACTGCCTTTCTGTTACAGGAGGACTGTAAGAAGAGGCAAAGATAATGTGATCATCCAAAAAAAAAAAAATTCCAAACAAGGAAAGTTCTTTGGAAGGCTCTGTAAGACAACCTCACCTGGCAATTGTCGTCTTAATAGATTTGACAGGCATCTTAAGAAAAAATTTCTACCAAATACCATTTCACACTTTTCAGTAGAAAACAAAAAAAAATAAAAAATTAATCTTGAAATCAATTCATATAGTTAATACCAATTTTCTTGTCCCAACAAACAAACATGAATGTAAGTGACAAAGCCAGAAAAGTTTAATGTAGGAATTCAAAACAGATTAAGCACATTTACACTTATTTATGACTCATTTATCACATGGAGGTAGATAACAATAGAATATAAATCATCAAGTCAGAAAATACTGTCATGAAACTTAAAACAAAGCAAGGAATTTCATCTCATGCTAGCCATGTCCCTCTTCTAGAGTGCAGATTCCTGAGGTCAGCTCTATCTTTATATTTACCCTACTCACATTACTTTATTAGAAATACCAAGTAACCAGCAACATCCTTCAAACATGTGGAAGGTTCACGGATCTAGTATCTAGTAAAAGACCAACAGAAAGATCGGGCAAGATCCAGGTATGCACCAAACTTTCTCCATCTCTGGCCCTTCATTTCCATGGTGAGGAACCACAGGCAAGAAGGGAGCTGTTGTGTGCTCCCACAGGTCTTCTGAGCATCTGGATTAGAGATAAGGAGAGTGATATAAAGAGAACTAGCCCTTCACTTTAGATGCAGCTTGTGACATTAGTGGTTATTTAGAAGTAAATGAGAATTTTGAGTTGTACGCTCAATAGAAATACTGGCTTACTTTCAGGAGTCATGCTTCCTCTTGGTAACTCTTCAAATAAGAATTCCCAAAAGACGTTTGCAAAGAGAATGGAGTGCATTCAAGTTTTGCAGCAAGTGACTTACACCACTCCTGGTCAGCGTGTTCAGTCTCTGCTTCCCTGTAGGTAGCATTAAGGTACTGGCAGCCTGGTTTAATAAAAATCAGATGCATTTGGGGTGTGGGGGTTTTTTTGCCCCACTACTATCATTTTGTTGCCAGGGAGAATTTATTTCTTGCTGGTCCAACCGTTTTGGAGAATTTGGATGTCAAAAGCCACACAAGCAATAGCAGGACAAGTTTTCCCTGAGTACCCAGGCAATTTGCTTTAGATTTCTTTTAAAACACTATTTTAAAAGTGGAAAGGATAGTTAATTCTTCATGTGTGCTCTTCTATTGAAACAATCAACAGGGGATAATTACTGTGAACTGAGTCAGTTTTTTAATAATATTTGCCAGTGAGGAATTCTGCTGAGACTCATTCACTCCTTTCACACAGAGAGATGGAGCCCAAACTGTAACAATATCCATTCACTAGTAAACCAGGTTTAAATTTACTAGTGTTGGCAGAGACTATAGTATCCCTGCTGAAAGTGAGTGGCGTGACATAAGGTCACAAGATCTCATTATGTCAGATCAATGAAACATATTTTCGCCCCACATATTCACACTGTGGCTATATGCATCCCTACCGATTGCATCAGTTCAACTGATTAATGTACTATCAAACTTTTTAGACATTTTAACTTCTTCTTAGGGCATATATTTGAAGTGAAAGCAGGAAGACGTAAAAGTGAATGTCAAAATCTTCCAGATTGGAAATGCCTTTACAAAATATTCCATTCAGACACTGGTAAATATAATTGCAAGCTAAGTGATATTTCTGTATCCCTGCAACACAGCCATCCCAAGGTCAGCCCTGCAGAGGCAGCAATAAGCTGCTGATAAGGACGAGCTGATAAGGTTTCTTTCAAGCTTTATCTGTACCTTTCATCACAGAAGATATCATGGAGAGCTAACCTAGAAAATATATATAACATCGTAACCACCTCTACAAGCAGTATTTCAAACCACTTCTAAAAATGTGTAATGTACATTAGACATAACAAAGTAGTAGGAAATTTAGGAATTAGAACTTGCTATCAGGATTCAGTATTAAGAAACAAGCAAAAGTACTCAGTCATGCTCAATGCTCTGTCAGCTGAAGAAAAGATACATTCTGTTTCTAAACACCTTTAAGGAAACTGCATTCCTATTTACTACAATTAGCAGAATTTGAAAAATTGCAGTTATCAGATTTTCCAGTGCCAAAACCAGGTTCAGTTGACCTCAGGTTCAACAATCATCCTTCTGTTTGAAAGATCCTGGGCAGTTTAATTTTTTCAAATCAGTTTATATAAATGTAACTAAATAATTCTACTGAGTACACACTATTAGGATGTGACATTACAGTAATTATTTGCATTTCTTGAGTCTTATTTGCATTCGTACGAGAACAATAAGTAATGAAAAGGTGTTGAAACAGATTTTGTTTATGTTAAAGCAGATTTTGGTTATGCTAAATTCAGCTCTCTGCAGCTTACACCTTATCTAACACCGACAGGCTATCTTCACGGAATCACAGAATTGTGGAGGTTGGAAGGGACCTCCGGAGCCCACTTTTGTCCCACCACCTCGCTCAAAAATGGTCACTTAGAGGCATTTGCCCAGGACCATGTGCAGACAGCTTTTGAGTATCTCCAAGGATGGCATGTTTGGTTGGTTGGTTGGTTTTGCCCACATCTCAGTCACGGACATATAATTTGAGAACGTGTGAATATAGATCATCACCTTGCAGATGCCTATTAAAACATCCCAAAGCAGAATTGCACCACTTGTTCCAATGTGGTTGGCCAAAGATAGGCCTGCTTGGTCCTATTCACCCAGCTACATCAAAATTAACTGATTATGAATACTGGTTTTGCAGTTTCAGGTGTAGAGTATCTCAAGATAGGTAAAATCAGTCTGGAAGAAAACATATCTTATGCAAACATTCATCCAAAAAAATAAGTGAGCCCAAAGTTTTCCGAGATTCTAAAATTTCTTTCATGGAATTTTACCAATCTGACAGCATATGATATCAGGGTTCCCAGATATCAGTAATAGCACAATATTACAAAACTGTTTTCACGGCAATCTCCGTCTTGAAAGCAAGTTCCCCAGAAGTAAGACCTGGCTTCCAGCAACAGGGGATGAATTAAGTGAGAGAAGAAACCCAAACTATAACCTCCTGCATAGCCCTCTATCACTATAGATTCCTCGTCCAAAAAGACAACGGTACTGTGACACTTGGTGGGGATTTTACTATCAGTATAACATCAGATTCAAATGGGTTTGCTTTATTTCATCCTCTACTTCCTCTGTGCCACAAGTAGCACTACCAGAAGATATCGAAAGGGTTATTCAGATGCTGTTACTACTCCTGCTGAAACCAGAAATTTCAGAACTTTCTAATTTATAGCTGCAGTTTGACAGCTGCATTCCTTATTTCACTTTGTCTTCGTAGTCAGAATTGAAGCAAAATGACAAAATTTGTTTTGTATTAAACTCAAAGCTTAATAAATAAGTTTGGGTTTGGTCTAAATGTTTTGTGACTGTTTCTACTTATTCTATAATGTATGAAAACAAAATAAATGTCAAAACAACAGAAACACTGAAAATAAAAAAATGACAACAGAATATTTCCACTTTTTTCTACAGTACGATTTATCAATGTCACTCCCAGAGATTGCTTAGTTGAATAAATCGGCTCTTCCCAATGGGGAAGGGGAAGATGATTATAAAAAACACAAACCACAGAATCTGTGCTAGCAGCATTCATTAATTTTTAAAGCAACAGTAAAAATATGCAAATAACTTCTTTTATTTATATTCTTTCCTAGAATTCAGCAATATTTCACTGACATGGGACCTGACTCAGGAATGGACGCTACTTCAGCAAAACACTTTAATTTTTTTTTTTTTTCACGTGCTTAAATAAAGGCTTTATTGAATAAAATTTCAGTAACTTTCTATTTGAAGTTACATAATGAAATTCACTTAAGGAGTAAAGTTCAGTATTACACACTTGTATTTTGGTTTGATTTTCCTTCTGGATATACTTAGCTCACAAAATGTTAAACAATCAGAAAGTCAGATCTTCATTCTATCACCTCATCTTCTCCCACCTTCAAGACAGAGAGCGAACAATAAATCAATCTAATTACATTTTTAGAATAATGTATTTAACAGCACAAGCTAGCTTTTAAATGATTTAGGAATTCTTAAGTAGCAAAATTGTCTTTTCTCTTTTTGTCTAGCTGTGATAAATTGAATGCTGCTTTTGCAGGAGAGCAGGGGGAAGAGCAATGTCACTTGATACGGACCTTCTTTCAGGTACGTACGTGTAGGCTCAGTGCCAACCTAATTAAAAACAAGGTAGAAAGAGTGCATTTCATGACGTAGACTCACATGTCCTTTCTACATGCCCAACTGAGGATCACCTTTCTTCACCTACTGAACTGTGAAACTTCTTATAGTTCAATAGAAAAAGGAAAATACAGTTTTAACATTTAAAATGAACCCATATTAACTCAGAACCACAGTGTGCCTTTATATTAATAAGTATCCTGTACCTCAAATGTCATTCAAACATTTTGTCATTCATTAATTCATCTCACAATTAATTACATGCAGTAGCCTCCATATCTGCTCTTCTGTAGCTTCACTTTACAAAACACTCTAAGTTTATTCATCTGTGTAAACTGTCTGCGTGTTTGGAAACATAATATACAGCACCAAATACCATGCATTGACTTCCCCATTGTAACTGCTCTTAGGCTATTGCCAAATTAACCCTAGAGGCAGGATATAGACTTCTAATACTGAATGTTCCCTCCTCATCAAAATATATGTGTAAGTGAGATGAAAAAAAAATTCTTTTTCCTTTTCTGTAAACAAGTATTAGACCTTGCATGATACTACAGGGACAGATAGCAATTTTCTGCAAATGGTAACACATGGATTTCAGTTGGTGTAACTCAGTCTAACACAAGTGAAAATGTGGTAATTAAACCTGTTAGTAGAGTGAAGGATCTGCTCCGTAAATTCTACAATGTCTTTTGCTTGATAAATAAACTCAAATAACAGCAATCATGTGATGGAATAGCAATTTACTCTTGCCTTTTCACAGCACTTTACACACAGTAATTGCTTTTTTGCAGTGGTCCATCACCTTTCATTGTAACAGCAACAGCCATCCCTTCCAGCCCCCACCCTCTATCTTCCTAAAAAAGGATGTGCACCATGAACACCACTGAGCTCTCCAATTAATCATGACAATTAATCATGAAACTCAGCACTTTTATAATAGCTTTCATCTCCACAGTGCCTTGTAAACATGCATTAAACACAAGAACAGTGCATTGAGCTAGATGAGCAGTAATTATTAGCCTGCATTTACAGGCAATACCAAGTTCTGCCCGGGAGAGCTCTGTACAGGACAGTGCTTCCTCCTCATCCTCAACCCAGCCCGTCCTAGACCACCTCCTGCAATAGCTCAACCCTCCTATTGCTGGGGTCTGTATATCTTCATTCCCACATAAACTATTCCAGGCGAAAGGATACGCTCAACATATGTCCAAAGGGGTTTTTTCCCCCCTGGTTTAACACCATCTAAGCAAATGACTCCAGCTATTCATACCAGTTCCTAAGGTACCTCAGCCCTTTCCATTAGAAATAGCCTCTTCTTACCACAATTATAACTTTCTGCTGTCACACACTGAGGTGGTGCTGCAAAGTACCAGTCTTTACCTTCTTTCAAAAAGGAATGACTTACAGAAAGCAGCAAGACCCCAAAAGAGCACTTGTTAAAAAAAATTAACAAAAGTAAAGCTGTTGCACTATAAAAAACATGCAGCAGCAAATAGGAGACAAAAGTTCTTTACCCAGAACTGAGAGGAACGTCCAAGGTTCCTTGTAGGTCTCATCATGAAGGACAGGTTTTGGTTAATAAATATCATTTGAGAAGACAATGTTTTGTTTCAAGAGAAGTTTCCTACTGGAAAATGTCAATTTGACTATTTTTTTTATTATTATTTCCAAATCTGAAGGCGCAAAAGGTTTCACTTTTGCCAAAGTATATGTTATTTCCTGGATTTTTAGGTTTTCCCCTATGCAGCCAAGTGTGCTCTACTGTCCCTTTCCTGTCCCCAAGAAAAAGGAAATATAAAAAAAATTGACTTGTGGGTTCCCACTAAATTTTTCATATGTTTTGGAAAGCCTTTTGTCTCTTATTCCAAAATAGGAAAGACAAGATTAAAAAAAAAAAAAGGGAAAAAGATAAAAGCAAAAGAATGAATCCTGAAACAAAATCAAATAACCGATAATTGAGAGTTTGCCCCTGCACTGAAAAGGCCCTGCTTCATCCTCAGTGGGCCCGATTCTGTGACGCCATCGCTGACCTCAGCTTGAGCTGCCTGAGCTCCTTCTTCTGACTGCCTATACCTCCTCCTGCCCACACACCGCAGGTGCACAGACTTGCAAACCAGACATATGGTGCATGTATAATTTTTTGCTTATTAATTACTTTGCAGTAATTAATTAAAAAAATTCATCTCAAGCTGCTCACTTCTATTTCTCTGGTTAAATGAGGTCAAAAGATTCAGAAATTGGGTGTGTGATATTTGCCCAGACCAGCTGGCTTGCTGAACAGCCCTATAGGCTTTGAATAGCAGTTGCTACTTTCCAAGGTTTGGAAAGAGAAAACTTGTGAAGATCTGCTACTGTACAGCCCGATATCGATGCCTGATGGTAAGCATAGAAAAATGCTCAAGAAAGATGTTCAATGTGAATTTAATGGAATATAAAGACTACTAACCTAGCTATAGCTCTGGGAGTCAGTGTGGTTCAGACTTCCTTCCAAGACCGAACGTTTCTCCTGTTTCCCCGCTACTGCTGGGTATTTACGATGTACTCTTGTCTCAACCAGCAGTAAATTTTTATTTACCCCACACGTCCTTTGGGGAGGAAATGAAGGGGGGGGGGGGTGGAAAGCAAGGCTCTGTGAATTGCTCCATCTTTCCTTGTTTGTTATTAGTCTCTTGCAGCAAGGCATTCATAATCTTTCTAAGGGTTGCTCACCCATTTCAAGCCTTCGTACACCCTTCTCCCAATAAAACAAATTCTGATGTGTAAACCAATACCAAATTGATGTCCTGTTTGCATCCTATTGCTGCACTACTAACACTGAGCTCAATACCAGGCACTATAAGGCAGTGTGATATGCTGAAAGTACAAAAAGCCTCTGAAAAAGCAACTGTATTCCATGTGTGGCTTCCCCTCTTCCTCACCTTTTTGACAGTATGCTATTTCTCTGCTTTCCCCGGTAAAATCCCATGCAAAGCTTAGCTCCTCCGTGTTGCATTGAAACACCTCAACTTCTCTCCCAACTTCAGAACAAAATTCTTATGTGCAGAGTCACAAAAAGCAATGAGAAAAAATTCAGGCAGGGAAAGTACTAAATCTTTTGGAAAAGGAAATATTTGCGACAGAAAAAGATGGGTTTTCTCCTTAGCACAAACACTAAATTAAAAGTGGCAGCAGCCAGTAAACATGAAATAAAGAATACAGAAATTGATAACAATCTGGAAACTTTAAAGGGCAGAGAAGGAAAGGGGGGAAAAGCAATAATATTTTAGATAAGAGATGCCTGGTAGAAAGCAACAAGCAATCACATTTCATACTGGGGAGTTTGGGAAGAAGACAGTGCCAGATGCTACTGTGTGAAATGGAAAATGAAGTATGGGGAAAAGGACACAAAAAACGTACCGTGCTGAAATATATGTGAAAACCCAGACTTGTTATTACTAAAAGGTTAAGTGTTGCTCCAGAGGTGAAGATAGTAGCTGAAACAAAGCTTTTTATGGATAAAATGTGTTTTACACTGGTGTCTGCATTCATATGTATGGTTGCGTCCATTGTTGCCTCCTGCAGCTGGGGAGGAATAACCCCATGGACCAGTACAGACTGGAGACAGACTGGCTGGAAAGCAGCAATTCAGAGAAGGACCTGGGGGGTCATGGTGGACAACAACTTGAACGTGAGCCAGCAATATGCCCTTGAAGCAAAGGCCAAAAGCATCCTGGGCTGCATTAGGAAGACCATTGCCAGCAGGTCGAGGGAGGTGAATCCTTCCCTCTACTCGGTGCCGGTGAGACACACCTGGGGTACTGGGTCCAGTTCTGGGCTCTCCAGTACAAGGGAGACAAAGACATACTGGAGCAAGTCCAGCAAAGGGCCGCGAACGTCATGAAGGGAAAAGTCTGAGCTCAGACAGGCTGCTCAGATCCTCAGAATCATCATTCTGTCAGTTTGTGCTTAAATTTTATCCCTCAGAAGCATTTCACAGAATTCACTTCGACTGAAAAAGGGAATGACCCCCATATCAGACTAAATTGTTTTCTTGCCAGAAAGTGGGCTTTAGATGGTCAGGTTTTCCCTGCCTTCACCATCGATTTACATACAAAGCCCTTACTGGTATGGGATCCTAGTTTCTAATTCATAGTTATAAATCCTCTTACATTTCTGTCCTAAGCTTCAAAAATAAATCTGCTTAACAATAAGAGAAAAAATTGCCATTAAGTAACTCCACAAAACTACACCCTATTTCCTGCATTTCTACCCCAGGTACCAAGTCAGTCTAATTCAAGGCATCCATTACTCTAATCCAAGAATTAAGAAGGTTTCCATGAACACTTTGCTTATTCTCAGCCATTGCCACAAGCCTGCTGGTATTCTAATTATGTACTTAATTTCTTTGGGTCATGCTATCCAAGCCACTTCATGTTATTTAATGTGTGGTTTCACTGATTTAAGTTTTTTGGTTTAGTGTGGGTTTTTCCCAGAGAGTTTTTATATAAAACATTAAGGTTCATATCTACTCCCTGAAACAGATTTATAATTTGTTTGAATTCTGAGTGATATGAGAACCTTTATTTCTGTTCCTGAATCCTTATCCTTCCAGATCATAAGAGCTGGTGAATAAGCCTAACTTATTCCCCATAAAATTCCTATTAGCTATGCTGAGTAGTAGACACTTATAAGCTAATGGACTTGGGCAATTTAATTACAAAAACATTTTAAATAATCATCTACATCTGTCTATCACAATATTTGGTATTACTATGGCTTGCATCATCGTAACACTGAACATAAAATCAGTCACGTACAATATTGCGCTGGGATCTAAAGTTGTTACTTTTGGCTACAGGAAAAGTGAAAGCTCCTGGCTTTTCCCATGGTTAAACTGGTTTTCCCTTATCAAGGACAAAGACCAGCGTAACCTTATTCACTCTGCAGTCACTCTGCCTGGGCAAGTGCACTCAGAGAGAGAGAAAGCCACAATTCCCACATTTTGAAATGCCATGGTCTGTGCGAGGGTGTTGAAGGATCCTGCTGGTCTCACATAGCAGAAATCTCTCATGAGGAGCGGGGAGGTTTTGTAAGAGGCCACAATGGCTGGATGTCACCAGATAACACCTGGCAAAAGCCACACTATCCAAGGGGACACGGTGATGGAAAGAGGAGGAAGAAGGAGCAGCACGTCACGTCACAGGATCTCTACACGCGAGGACCAGAAGAAACAGCCCATCCCGACTTATGGGATCAAATGAATGAATGAATCTAATAGTTCTGTAAACCTTACTCACACAAAATCCTCTGGAAAAGCAATCTTATGAGCCAGTTTACCAGCTGATGACTAAAGTCTGTACAAGTTGTTCCAAAATTTCAATTGATGTAGATCAGTCACAGAAGAATGTGGAATTACATCAATACACATCAAACAAGAATGCAAGTTTTCCTGTGCAAAAGTGCCAAGACTGATCATAAAATCCATTGCCAAATGTGTTGATGACCAACTTGGTGTTGTCTGCACTGACACCAGAATTATATTTTATAGACATCATATTTCAAACTCCAGGTTATATTCTCTTGCTCTACATATACCAAGTTAACTTACAGACAGATAGTATTATTTCACCTGCTATAACTATATCTATGGCATAGGTATCTAATGTCCCTCTTCAATACAAGTGATAGTCTAATTCTATATTCCATATATCAAACTTTTATATTCATACATGCTCACACAGAGACACAAATACACTGGAGGAATACTTCATCGTACACTAAATGAATCTGCAAAGAAAGGTTGCAGCCTAAGTTAGAGAACTAAGTGAGGGCAAAGTGGGCACTCCTTGTCCTTGGCTTTTTAACAGAAAGAATTATAGCTTCAGATTAACTAAAAGCATGGAGCATATCACATTTTAATTAATTGGCTCCTTCACGTGAAAATCAAATTGTAATTCATTAAACTTTTTCCTCATAGATTATAATAACCCATTCACATGCTTCTGTGTACACCCTTATATGCCAAATGTAACACTATGAATATCAGAGATTTCTCAGATTTGAAGTATTTGGTTATGTTTAACGTGATATTAAACAAAGTGGTTTCAAACCCCATTCATTTTTATTTGTGGAAAACATTCTAATGGTGCTATATGAAACAATTACAAATTAATTAACATTCAAATTCACTTTCTCAGCTTGATTCATATGCACATTTTACGTGCTTAAAGACTCAGCCCCTGTGACTACACTGGGATTTTTGCATCAATAAGGTGAAACTGTTTTCTTAGTCAAACACTTTTGCGCTCTGAATATTTTTATAATCTTAGCTTATATATAACTTGCTGACCTTTAAGAAGCCAAATATTTCATTTAAATATTTTGCAATCAAAGATGTATCTTTATAACACAGAAGTCCTAAATCCATTGTAAATGAAAATTCAGCAGAAAAAAATTGGGCAGTCTGCTGTATTGTCAGATCCATTTATCAATGGTTTTATTTTAAAATAACCTTTTCCTAAGAAAAGTGAACTGTATTTTGGGCAAAACTTAACTTTCAAGGAATACCCAAAGGAAAAATCATTGCTTTTGATATTATTAAATTCTAAATGCTATGGCAGTGTTGTGAACCAAGAAAAGAATGCAGAATGGAATACCCCTTTGGCCAGTTTGGGTCAGCTGCCCTGGCTGTGTCCCCTCCCAACTCCTTGCGCCCCTCCAGCCTTCTCGCTGGCTGGGCATCAGAAGCTGAAAAACCCTTGTCTTAAGTCTAAACTCTACTTAGCAACAACTGAAAACATCAGGGTGTTATCAACATTCTTCTCACACTGAACCCAAAACATAACACTATACCAGCTACTAGGAAGAAAATTAACTCTATCCCAGCTGAAACTAGGACACCATTACATTAAAAGAAAAAAAGAAAAACAACAAACCCCTACCATGTAGTTAGATGTAAAGCTAGGCATCTCCCTCAAATCCCTCAGTAATACAAATTACTAAGAAAAATAATATAACTTAAACCAAAGAATACCTACCCTAGGTCAAAATAGCTGTTTCTTCATGTTCTGGCTTCCATGAGAGTTGGCTAGAATGAGAAACCAGAGCAAGTCTATGATGTGTGTACTGAATGAGCTTGAGTTGAACAGTGCTCGCCCCACCTGCGTCTCCTACTTGGTTAGAAAGTAAATATGCAAAGGGCTCTGAACCACCTACAGATCAGCATAACTCACTTTCCATTTACAAATATGTATTTTCACATAATTTTATTTCTCTTCGGGTAACAGACAAAGCTACTATGTCTTCTCCATTACCTTTAGAACACGTTGCCAGAACTAGGATTATTGGCAAGGAAGCGAGGTAAATATTTCACTGAGCTTTCATGAAGAGTTATGAGAAAAGCTTCAGTTTCAATTCCTAAGAGTATTCATCTTCTAGAATGACGACTTTAACATTTGCCACAGGGTTTATAGAAAAAAGACAGAAAACTTTACTCGTTCGAACATATGCATTAAACATTGACCTTCTCAAGAGAGGAGAGCAGCTTGTCTGAAAGTTATAGCCAAGGGCTGAGACTTCCCAACTCCCTAGTGACTAGCAATTGAGTCATTAGTGAATCTTCACATCCCCAACATGCTAATTCCCAAATACGATGAATATTCAGAAAACGCTAGCAATTCACCTGCAGGAAACCAGATACTGGTGGGAGGCGGGCAGGGACTGACGGAGGTGAAGTCTGCACTGACAGATGTGAACAAGTGGATGTTTGGTGCCATACGACTTCCCAACTGGAGTCAAATGCCTCTTTGCAAGCTTGGGGCAGAGACAAAACAAGCACAAGAAAGTCCTTTTCCATCCATATTAAAGTATTATCCATACACTAAAACTCAAGCAAATACACAGTATCTGTTATGCGCTGAACTTAATGCCAATCAGATCTGCTCTCTCATGACGCGATGCAGTGATAACAGCTAATTGCACAGCTCAATAGCCAAACCTGCTTGCAATACAGCCTGATTTCTCCTGCAAAGAGTTGATCTTATACCTCTGCCATGCACTAAACATAATTATCTGCTTATTTTCCTAAATGAAAGAAATGAATTTAGCTTACTGAAGCACAAAATGCCTTCTGCATACCAGCCTGCTAAAGCCGACTCTACCATATCTACGAAGTAGCAGTGCTTTATTCTAATTATGCCTTAACTACTGATGACACATTTTCAGAAACGAGCTCTTATAAATATTAACCCTAAAGAAACAGCTTTGTGATGTTTGTGGACCCTGTTTTCTTTGTCTTCAATTCCAACGAAATCTGAATTTAAACAAAGAAGCATCCCCATTGAGGATGTGCAGTGCAGACCTCAATTCCACAAACGTCATAGTCCATTTCTTTACTCATATGAATGATTCCATCAAAGGCCATGAGACTGCTCACATGAATGCACTGCGGATGAAATCTTTATCATTTTTAATCATTATTAACATTATATGTAAATATTACAATTAAAAGGCAATTGTATAGTGATTTATGAGCAGCAGCTACAGTTAAGGCTTAAAGGAACTAAAATGCCTGCAGCCTTATGCTGTAGATGCCCCCATATATTCTGATCTCATATAGGAGCCAGAGAGGAAGGTAAACAGGCCAGTTGATCTGCCAGTGACATGACCCTGTCATGCTGCATAATCAGAATTACACCTCGATTAGCAGTAGATCCATAAGAGGAATGTTGAAAGTTAATCAGGATTGATCTCCTGCTGACCCATTCATAATAGACCTCAGTGTCTACACAGTAGGACACAATGTCACATGTAAATCAGGTATAATTAAGCTGCAATTGACAGATTTATAATAGTAAATCTAGCACGAACAAAGAATTGAGTCTATTAATCTATATAACAAACTAACTTTTGGTTTGTAGAAATAGTCATTTCATTTACTTTATGTAAACTTCCCAAAGAAACAAAGATGATCAGTTTAACATATGTATTTTATTTTATGATCTGTATGATTTAACAAAACATTTATGTGTTTGTAAAGTTAGTTTTAAAAAATGGAAATTTAACATACTTATGCCTTGTAGTTATTTTTTTAGTCCATTTGGTTTTTTAGTTGTTTCCTCAAAGCATGCTGACTTTACATGAGTATGTAATTGCTTTACAAATTAACAGAATTAAAATCTACTCTGAAAATGGATGAGTTACTTAGCATTCAGACTTTGAAAGCGCGTCAAGGGAATTCACTACTTGGGGACTTTGCCAACATCATAGCTAAATGGATGGGTTATCCTTTCATATAGTGGAATATGAATCTGTTAGGAGAGGTTCTCAAGAACCATGGGGTCTTTGTAACAGAAATGCCTGGATCAAACAAGACATCTGAAGGAAGGAAAGAAAAATGATCCTGCTATGGGACTGAACTGTGGAATCAACTGTTCTAGCCCTGCAACGTTGATCCTCCAGGCCTTTGCCCCTCAAGCAGAAATACAGCTGAGCCCAAACAATAAGAAGAATCAAGTTGGAATATGACTTTAAACTTTCAAGTGGAAAAAGGAGCTTTTTTTCCACCTTAGGACTAAGTCTTAGGGAGATGGACCACATCCACAGAACTCCTGCTCTAATCCACCGTGGAAAGCAAGAGGTATTCATCTTTCTTTAGCACAACAGATATCTAGGGTCTTGTGCAGGACCTAGAAAATTTAATTAGGAATCAAAATTCAGAATTAACTCTTAAAAAGAAAACAAATCATTAGCTTATGTAAAGATCAAGAGAATTTGCTCACCTTCCTAATAATTTGAAACATTAACTTGTTTTACAACAGTACAAAATCACCACATCTGCCTCTACGCTTGATTATATTTGTAAGCTTCTCTTTCCTCCTTAGAAGACTGGAAAGATAAACCTTTTAAAAAGAAAACCTGGATGTCATATATTCACACCGCGTAAGCGTGCATTAGCAGTGCCACCATAACAATTTTTCCTCTGAGCAGATTCTTGCATTCTCTCCTCCTTGTACCCTACACACTATTTCACTAACAGAGCAGGAGCGGGAAGGCCGTAAGTACTAAAAGCCCAGTGTCTCAGTAGATCAGATGTGACCTCTCTTTTTCAAAGGTTAAAAATGAGGAAAAACAAGTCTTTGAGACCTCCCATGAAAAGATTCCGCTTCAAAGATAACTCCAAGCAAAGGAAACATTGATGGAAACACTTCTCCTTCTGATGACAGTGGTACTACTGTTATGGACTACTGTAAGTTCATGCTTTTATTTTGTTCTAGTTTAAATACTTGGAGGTTTAACCATTTACATCAATTTCTGAGTGGCAGAAATACAGAGCTAGCCTGGGGCTGGGTTAGGGGGATTGATGTTTTCTTTGGTTTTACATTGCAGCTTAACAAAAGAAGGTTTCTTCCTTTCCCTCTTCCGCCTCCTGCCCAGCGTCACACACAAGCAATTCCGTATTTACAGGACGAAGAAGAGAGGAGACCATATCCTCAACCAGCGGCTGGATCCACAGCGCCTGTGCTTCGTGTCCCCTCCTGCCCACCAGGGTCTGTAGCAGTAACCCCCTCCCTCAGCACAGCAGGTAACGCCTAAAAGCACAGACCTGCGATAGCTTCCCACCGGGCAGAGGGTCTCAGCTCCTGCAGCAGTCCCAGCACAGGACTTTGTCTCCATTTCTTTCCATTTTAAAGCTTTTTCTGCTCCAGTTTCCGTTTTGATTTGTTGGGGGTGCGGGGTGCTAAAAATACACATTCTTTATTCCTCAAACATTCAGTGAAGCTCCTGCAGCTCTTTTCGCTTTGATTAATCTCACCCGCTAGCTCTTTCTTTTTAACATAATCCATTAGGTTTGCATAACTTCTCTTTCTGGGATGTTTATACCTGGCTTTATTCTGAAAGTTGCATTCTTAAGTGAATTTTCAATTACTATTTTGTTTTCTGGTTTACAAAGTGATTGCTGCTGGCAGCCTCAAGAGATCTAGCAAAGAAAAGCAGTTAAACAGAAATGTGGGCTTTCTACACTTGATTATCTAACGTTACTGGCTCCCTCAAAACAACATCTTTATGCCGATTTTACATCTGCTTGAAGTTGAATTATCTATTTCTTCTGTTTCTGTTTCTGTAACATTAAAGCCAAAGCAGCCTGCCTGCTGCTTTCTCTGATGTGTCCAATGAAAATTTGACATGAAGATTTAAAAATAAAAAGAAATGCCATGCTGCTATACTTTGATGCTTCGTTTATCTGTTCCCTAGGAAATTGAAGTCTCTTAATAACATTCAGAAGCAATTGTTGTTTCTTGTTTTCTTACAATCAACTTCTAATTTGCTGAAGAGGAACTGGAGCTTACAAGAAAATGATCAAAATTACTGTGAAACTAATTTTTTCTTTTTTCTAGAGGACTACACTGGGTGTAACTTTCATTATCACTTCATGCTGACTATCTGTTGGGTTCATTTTGGCCCCACATACCATTCACCTCAGCCCATTTTCCTTCTTTGTTGGGGTAAGACAAAACTAGTGAATCGCTGTTACTTCCTATTCTTAGTTACCAGTGCCGTCTCATACCTTTTCACCCTAACCAATATGGTATGAACACCTTCCTGTCCATACATCTGAAAGAGTCCAAAAGCTGTCACAGAAAGCAGATAAAAGCTTCCGAGCAGAAAAAGCAGAGGACTGCATAGATCTTCAATAGAAGCTGTTATTCATTAAGGAGAAACTGCAGACAGCCTTCCAGGGAAGTACCCCGGATCCATCTTTCCTCCTCCAGGATTTTCCCTCCTACAGTCTGGGTTCTTTTCTCCAAATCCCATGCCAGTCCCTGTCACTAGGTCACTGATATTTCATTGCTTTACTTTTTTTGGCAGAGTTATTGTTAACCAATCTCTGCTCTCCTAGGAGGCAGGATTTTCCCTAGTTCCATTTCTTTAATGTTTATTTGCTCTATCTTTAAAATTTCTTCAGTGCTGAATTATATCTTTATCATCTTGACAAAGTGTCTGGGTCTCTCTGATAGACACCCTATCAATCTGTGGGTCACCCTTTGGCAACTGTGACATATCCTTGACCTTCCTGAACATCGCAAACCCATTCCTTTATGGTTGGATGGGATAAGGTTCCTGAAAGCACAGGGTGGTACCCAAGTCCCACTCTACCTTTTTCGGTTTTTTACTGTTATTTTTAAACAGTGTCAGTACATACATGATTTCGTACCCTACTGTATCATTTTTGCTTTCTCTCCTGTCCCATTTAATACTTACTTTCTTATTCATACAGTCTGTCATATCTGATAGTCTGTCATACACATATTAAGACATACTTTCAGAATAACATTCTGTGGGTATCGTTATACAATGCAGTTATTGCATATTCCTTTGCAGTGAAAACAAATTATTCAGGAACTGGGACTGCATAATCTAGAGATGAAAAGACTGAAAGAGACTTCATAAAGTTCTTGAGTATGTTCAATCACATTGTAAAGAAAACCAGGATAATTTACTCTCCATATTTATAATGAACAAGAAATAGGACAGCTTTTCTGTTGGCAACACAGAAAACTTTTTTTTAAGTGTATACCCTTTGTACAGAACATGCCTAGTCCATCACTAAGGTAAATACCTTTCTCCAAAACACTGATTATATCCATCAGTCATGAATATGGAAAGCTACCAAGAAAAACAGAGGAGGTCTGACTGTATAGGAAATTTGGAAGGAAAGAATAAGATTGATCTACAGTACAATTTTTTCCTTTTTTTTTTTTTTAGCATGAAATATTACATTCACCCCCACCCAGAAGAGGGTTTATTTTTTTGTAGAACACATCAACTGAATTTCATAAGTTAGATACATGACTTTGATCTGATTGGGTAGTAAAGTCAGGAATAAACTACAAAGGTATGAAGATTAACCAACGTTAGTAGTTATGAAGGCCTATGTAATCACTATAAATAAAGCAGCTATGTCAAATGTTTAATTTAATTTCTCTCAAAGACTTGATTTAGTAGTGCACTGTAGACAAAGTTCCTCTTCTGATTTCACTTTTATTTCTTTGTGATTGCACTACAGTGTGAAGAAAGGGTCAGGGTGAACATTTATATTTACATGCTCTATTCATTCATTTCTAGGATAGCAGATCAATCTTTTGCATTCAGTAATGATCGTGGTGATGGAGATGCTGCAGTGACTGCTTGTAAAATCATTGCATGAGGCTGGTCTTATTGTGTGAGGATGCTGTGCAGAACTGCTTTGACTCACTTTCTCACCTCTATGGATAACGTTGTGCCCTAACTCCTTCAGGGCTCCTTGGAAATTCCTGGCACAGAACTGTAAGTACGCCTGAGTCTACACACTTGCAACACTTCATTTAAAACTCACTTTTTTCTTTTTTCTTTGTTTTTAAGGTACTACTATTGAGGCTGCTTATAAAATAATCTACTACTTCTTGACTAATAACTAGCCACTCCACGGTGCTTGGCACAGAGAAAGGGCAAAAGAAATCTTTAATTTGCACAGCCTGCTTCAGAGACAACAAAAAGCATATGCTTGGGTGGGTCTCGCCAAATGCTATTTTCCCTGGACACAGAAAGCCTTGGAGGCATTAAAACGGGCTCACCACCCACCAGCCAACAGATTGGTCCAACCGACAGCGGTTCAGTCTTCAAAGCGGCAGGGAGCTGTACGTGGGGCTCCCATTGCCCAGGGAACTAGTTGCCCACCGGTGTTTCATGCTCCACTCTGCACTCCAACAGCAGAAGGGCTTGGAAACTCACGGCAGCAACATTGGCCCAGAGTTCAGGAGGATGAAAAGAAATAAGCGAGGGTAATGGATTTGAGTTTTTATAAATGTATGACTGAGAGCAAGTATTGACTTTTTTTCTTTAGTTAAACAAGCTTTATAATGGTTGGTTAAGTTGGTAAGGACATGACAGATTCCAATCTCAGTAAAACTAAGACAGAAGAAAAATAGAGGACCTTCCACAAAAGAAAAAAACAACTCACACACCATTCAATAGTGAAACCTATTACAGGAGACCATGTTTTTCAGGCAATTATTTTTTTTTTAAAGAGCTGTCTCAAAGCATCTGTGAGTATACTGAATGCAGTCCTGACTCCCTTTATCAGCAGTTCTCTTCTGTTTAAGCAATCAACAGACCATCCCTTCTATTTGCACAGTTGAACCACAGGCTTAGTGTAGATTTTTTGGTAAGCTTGGAAATAATAGGTTTACAACTAAGATTATTAATACTTTTTCAGAGATTTAAGTGATTATTTATGAAAATCACAGGTTTTTTCCATGATAATTCACTGTATTTCCATTATCATTCATGAAAGTCTGAAAAAAAAGCTTTTACAAAGACATTACTATCTGTTCTTTATCTGCAGCATTTTTCAGAGTTCACCATAAGAGCTATATATCCACTCAATCTTGTAAGTACTTCCTCACAAAATACTTCTCCTATCTGGATTTCCATGAAGATATTCGTATTAGTAAAGTTAAAAATGTGTAATGATGAGGCAAAAAGGGCATCAATCTTTGAAACACCTTTCAAAAATAGTTTCTTTCAAGATTTTTGGCAAATAAGTGGACACAAAATACTAATTTCTCAAAAAGAAAATGAGGGCAAAATTTTTCAGCAAACTATTTTTCTTTTTTTTCATTTTTTTAAAAACAATCAAGAAAAACAAATACTATTTTCAGTCATCTCCTATCAACTATTATTGGGTTTGGTTTAACAAGTGTTAAATCTGTTTCTTAAGACAGAATGGAGGCAAAACTACACCAAAAATGTATCTTCACTCACATTTAATACCTGATAAAAATTGTATCCTTACTGTTTAGGCTACTGCTTAAGCATTAAAGTTATGAGAGAATTTGATCAAGGATAGATGATCACTAGGCTTATGGGCTTATGCATTAGTTCAAATGTTCTAATAGCAGAGACAGCTTTTGCAAAGCTAACTAATAGCAAAGACAGCATTAGAAGAGACATTTCTTTTACAATAATGAGAGGATAACTTTCTAGATGTAAGCAAGGTAAATAAGAAAGTGAAGGGTTTGGGGATTTTTCCAGCTACATCTACAAATATTTTAAAGCTTTATCTCTGTTCATTATTAAGGGGGGAAATAGTAACAATCTTTAGTTAGTATATTCAACTTAAAGAGAAAAAAGTAAAATTCATTACAAAATCCATGTCTCCATAGTTGGCTTAATAACCATTTTCTGAGGAAGAATTTGGTCCAAGCGAGATGCAATAAATTGCGTTAATTGCCTTCTCCGTAATACCTTTCAAAGCGAGACAGAATCAGTGCAATTCATCTTGATCCTACTTTCCGAAACCTGCATCGACCTGTCGCAGGATCTCACAGAAGCCTCATTTCTGGAAACGTTCATTCACGTGCTCAGGTTTGCACATCTAGTGGGACTCCTCGAAGATGTAACCGCCCGCATCCTCGAGGCCACGTGCATACACAGCAACGTGCACCTTCCCTCTTGGGAAGAGTCAAAGAGTCAGATAGAGGAGAAGGAAGATGGCTGTCAACATCGTTTGCTGGGAAATGGATAGGTTCAATTAGAGTCTTAGCACTATGACTAATGACCTTCAAGGTTTAATTTACCACTGGATGTACAGTGCTTGAAAAACATTAATAAAGCCCTTTTCATGCTAATCAGCACCACAGAATAACTTATACTTTCTATCGAAACTAGGTTTTTAGCAATCAATTTCCAGAGTCCCTTTATGAGTTTCCCAATGGACAGATGAAGATGGAGGAAAGAAATTCCTATTACTTCCCACACTTCAAATGCTGCTCTGGAGCCTGGGTTAGCCCTCTGCTTGCCTGCAGATTATTACAGACCAAGTGGATATCTGCTGCCCGAGGCAAATGTGACAGAGCAACCTCTCTGGTCAGTGCAACTGCTGCGGGGAAGCAGGGAGGAAGGAAAAGATTGGCACCTGGGACTGAATTATGGAATTTGTCTGGAAGCAAGTTCTCAGAAAAGACTGGTAAATTGTGCACGAACAGACATCAGAAGATACCTCTTGCTGAAGACGGGGGAGGTGCAGACTGCAAGACCTTCCCAAAACAAGATTATGCATCTTCAGCTGCTCATGTAAAGGCCGTGCGCTCCTGCCTACCTGCTACCTTATGGTGGGTACATTAAGTACCCGATATTACCCTGGAACAGAAATCTGATGCGGATCGGAGATCGAGTCCAGCCCTGGCCCACACGCTTGCTAGTAACAACCTTGCCTTAACGATGCAGACGGCATTGCTGTCCCTCAAGGCAGGATTCATAAGTGTGATTCCAGGTGAAGATGCCCAATTTGCTTTCACAAAATCTCAGCCAAGCCCCTCAGCTTGACTCCCAGACCTCACGGAGGGCAGAAGCCTGTGCTTGACCTCCAAGTGGAGTACGCAAGAGCCAGGCACTGCAAACTTGCCTGGGACAAGGGTGTCCAGACTGCAGACCTCCACGGTTCTGAAGGAGGAAACTCTCCGAGATCAGGTGTCATATCTGAGAAGTTAGGGCACTTTGCATGCTAGAGAGGCACACCTAAGTTCTGGCATCTGACACAGGGATGTTTTATTTAGCAGTCACAAGGCAAAAGCCAGAAAGAGACTTTTTGGTTCAGGACCATCTCATGTAAATGCTGCCAACCTTCCTACTTACAGGACCACTCTCACATGTGTTCTCTCTGATCCGTTGAATCTTGGATTCTTTCAATGATAAAAAAATCAGAACAAAATAGTCTCAGCTTGGAGTGCGACCTACGAGGACATGCACCCAAGTATTCCATCTAGCCAAAATCACAGTGATGAGGGTGTTCCCCCAGGAGACGTGCTTCCTGGATATGTGTAATAAGAAATGTTTTAAAAGAGATGCCAGCTTTTTTCTAGTTCTGTTTTACTAGTTGTATGGGCCAGATGCCTACTCTCAGAAGAGACACTTGGTCTTGTTGTCTAGAGAAATGCTCTCCTGAAGCCCCGCGTGCAATAGGGAAGCTTGAATGAAGAGTAGGATTTAAACCACCCCCTTACAGTTACCATTTCCCAAACAGCTCCCAGATCACCACGTGGCTTGTTTTGAATCTCCTGCCGAAGCCCCAAGCCCACGCACTGAAGGTAGCCTACTGGGTTACACATAGGACACTACTACGATGAGTTTTTCAACATAACCTTTCTTAGAGCCAACCTTTTACCTTCTCCAAAACAACCTTTTTTCTTCTTCAGAACAGAAGAAAATTAGTGTGATACCACTGGGCCTACTCCTTGAACAAGAGGCTAACCCTGCTGTGAATACTAGCAGCAAAAGCTTGAGAAATTATCAGCTGTTGTCTCTAACTCCTTGGGGACTTGCAAATTACCATTTTATAGAGCCGATAGATGCCTCTGCAGGAGTTACCTATCATGAAGCCCACATTAAAGACTCATTTATATCCTTAACACTAGATGTCTTGCTGATTTGAGTGTCCTTAAATGAAGGATTAATTGCCTCTCCCTTGAACATCTGATTTTGTTCCATCAATCTGATTACATCAGATTCCCTGGTCTACAGCACAAAACTTCATTATAGCCCAACCCCTGCTTGGAACTCTATTATCATAAGAGCAATGCCGATTGTGATTTCTACAGAACACCATTATTCAAGGTGATTCCAGCTCTCTAACTTCATCCTTCATGTTTGTTTACCACTGGGGTTTACAGTCTGGCAAACAGGGTTTATATCTTTCAGGTTAGAAAGTGTGAACAGCAGTCAACCTCACATAGCATAACCTCTCTTAGGAAAGGGAGTCGGTATTTTTCTTGTGCCTGGCGAGTAGTCACTCATTTAATAAGTGTGGGAACTGGCTCGTTACCCAGATCGCACAGAAAAACAAAAGTGTTGTGTAAAAGATGTGTTCTAGAGGTCCAGCACCTGCCTACTTATCTGCATAGTCTACTAAATCGTTTAGCAAAGGAAGTGTTAAACATACCATGAGCTCGAAGAACAAGGTCAGAACTGCCTGGCAGTGAGCCTGCACCATGAACTTCTGTTTCTTCTTCTAACTAGATATAGCAGAGAACCACAGGTTTTACTGTTGAAACACCACTATTATTTGCTCTTTTCAGAAAACAACACTCTCCTTTCCAGAGAGGCCCTCAGCGATGAGTCCTTGCTAAATACTCAGCTTGTGGAGCTTTTTAAAATGAGTGGATAGTGTAGAAGAGTGTCATTACAAGCTGCCACTGGAATTACTACACGTTGGTACTAGAAGGGTTTTGCACTGAGATTCCCGGTCAGCAGCGGTCCAGATGCACCATTGGTTCTCACATCCCCAAACGCCACCACTGACAAGATTAAGGCCTCTGGTGATTTATTCACACTATACCCTGTAAAAGGAAATATAGTGAATAAAGCAACTGAAACGTAGCAGTCTAGGAAATAGGAGTTTCTGACGGAATATCATCAGATGTCTACTTCTCATAGCTCCAGTTCCCTTCAAAATTGACATATTTAAGTTCAGTAGGAGATTCTAGAAACTAAGGACATCCTCCCTTTGCTTTCCTGGTGCATGAAAATACATACATTAATGTAGACATACTTAAAAACCTTATCATCCTAGATCAGGGATACCTTTTCCCAACAACAGTTTAGCCAAAAGTAACACATTTCCGTAAAAAGTTTCCACTGTGAAGAATCAGTGCTCCCAATAAAATAATTTTGAACAAAACTCCCCAAAAGTAGTGGTTCCAGTGCCAGAAGCTCGCATTAACCTGGCCTTTGGTTTAAAAGCAAGTCATAAAGGCCATAAAGATGCAGAGGAGGAAAAGATAATCTCGTTTTAGAAGCGCAAACTGTACAATTCAACCGTGAGTGCCCTGCCTAACACTTCAAAATAAGCAACGGAGGGGCTGTGAAAGGGACTGGCTGTCAGCAGACCGAGCGCTGCCTGGCTAAAAGCCGGCATCTCCCCTACGACAGCTCCTCGGCGCTGCCCTAGAGCAACTCACTGCTCAATCATTTCTCAGGCTCCCTGTGAGCCCTATCAAGAAGAATAGTGGGAGCAATTGCTGAGAACCACATGAAGAGAGCACTGGAAAATATACTGCTGTTCCTTCCCACATTAGACAGCCATCCAGAAAGGGGCAGAATTAGAGACAGCTCAAGTGTTTCCCCTAAGGCATGTCCTTCAACCCTCCCTGCTTCCCTAGATCCCCATGCCTGGTCAGCCTGCACCTTCAAAGGCTGATTGCAATTATTTTAAGTTCTGTACTAAAGATAAACAACAGCTCATCAGAACGCCTCACTGAAAAACAGGCTGTTTTTAAAAATTCACATTCGTTTTTTCATCACCCAAAAAAAGAAAAAAAGATGTTGTGATGTCAGGTTTTCCCTGCTCCCTTTTCACTTTGGGGTTTTTTTCAGTAGCAGAACTGAAAAGAAAAGGGCTGAATGTGGTGAGAAAAGATAGAGTAAATACAAAATCAACACACCTTTTCCAAAACTTTACAAATAAACAGCTCTTTCACAAATTACATGAAAAGTACTTGCAATCCTTCACTTTCTTTAATGAAAATACAGTTTAGAAGGTTAAACTGACCTGGAGCCAGTAGTTTTTAGGAGCTGAGAAGACTACACCCTATACATGTACCTCCTACCCACACCTTAGCAGAACAGTGCTAAAAATACTTTGCATTTGTAAAAAGGCCTTCTGCTTTTCCAAAGATTTTCACACACACCCCCAAGTCCCAACACTGTTTGAAATGGTTCCGTTCTATTTTTGGAAATACAGGATTACAAAGTGTCCTACAGTGATATCTCTATGCAGAACGTAATGAACAGTCATCCATAAAAACGGCTTGCTGAGAAGTAGCTGTAAAGCCCCTGAAATCAGACAACATGACCATGATAGCTAATATGAAGATAAATGAATATTCTGCCTTGGAATGAGTTACTAGCCTACAAGAGTATTGCAGGGAGGGGCACACATAAGGCTGACAAGTACCTGCCAGTGTTAAATGTAGCAGGAGCCTCCAAACACGAGCAAAAGGAGTAAGATTTTCCAGAAAAAAGTTGCATTATTTGAGATGTTAATCTCAGAGAAGTGTCCGCATCTTTCTGCACTTCCCTGTTATTAGTAGAAGTGCAAAAGGTCAAAAAGAAGGGAAAAAAGGACCAGCCAAGGCATGGAAAGGCTTCTTTAGAAGAAACAGCTAAGTGGGCTAGGATTTTTCAGCCTGGAATAGAGATTCTCAGGGGAGATACAGTGAAAAGATGCAAAATCTGGAATTCCACAAGGATGGAGAATAGGGGCTGTTTGTGCACAATCTCTTCAGTATAAGAATTAAGGACATCAAGTTAAGCTAGCAGCTGGCAGGTTCAGAACAAATAAAGACATGGTTCTTTATAAAACCCATAGCTAGTCTAGCAAGCCCCATGCCACATGATTTTTTTCACATTAAAAACTGCACGTAGGCTCAAGAAAAAGATGGACAGGTTCGTGGAAGGGAACCAGCTGAAGATTGCTAAACACACAGACAAATATCTGCTGGGTGGGGTGTGGGGACAAGCTGCCAAGTCTTCAAAGCTTGAAGCCAGCTGGAGTTCTGCGTGCCTACCCTGTTCTCCAAGGGGCACACTTACGTGGCAGATGCACAGCCATCACGCCTAATAGCCCACTTGAATACTTCTATTTTCTCTCCTGGATACCTGTAGAGATGATTAATATCACTGCATGCCCAACCTATTTTCCTGCTGTTTGGCAGTTGGGCTTTTTAAGCATTTAAACATCTGTCTGGTCTCTTGCTGGATATCCAGCTTTTATATTAATACATTTGCACTGAAATACAGCAGGACTAGGGGTTCAACTGTTTTGAAAACTGCATCCCAAATTCCCCAAATTCTGACAAGAAACACAATCTTAATGATTGTTGTCACATTTTTATCAGAGTACTTGATGTGCAGAACTCTTAAAAGTAAACACCTGGAATTATTACTTATAGTCACCACTGTCAATTATGATCTAGGTAACTGTAAGAAAAGGACATTTTCTCTTGAAGCATTTGCCTTTCCCAAAAAGATTCCTCTTCTTTCCCTAGGGAACCTAAAGCGATTCGAAGTGGTTCTGCTTTATTTTTATAAATACTGGGAGCTAGACATTGTGCAACAGACCTACACTTTATCTCAGCTGGCTAACCAATGTATTTATTTATCATCTCATTTAAGTTATCCAAGATTTCTCTGAAGCACAGAAAATTGCTGCCCTAAGGCAGACTAGATCTGCACAGCTATGAAAGGTGATATAAAGAGCCACAGCTCTCCAGAAAAAAAATTAATCCCAAGCTTAAAGCAACAAAATAACATACAACCACGTACCCTGTCACCCACCTTCCCAGCTGCAGTAGCACAGTAGCCCTGGGTCTCATAAACTCTCCCTTTCCCCAATCTGGACAGACAACACTCTCTTCCCAGAGAGCACTTGAAATGCTTTGTGCTAATTAACTACATTGAGCTTAAAATATTTAATACTAATAGCTACTCTGTAATGTTTAAATGATTAAGTGAAAGGACATAAGTAATTTTGTATAATCAAGCTTGAACTTCTTTTGTAGCTAATAAAATATGGAAGCACAAATAACAGAAAGAAGAAAAAAATATTTTCACCCAAAATTCAGAAGATTGTACAGCTTTCTACAAGCTGATTTTGTTCTTTTGTTTATTCATTGATTCCCCCCGCCCATTGCATGGGATTTATTGTACATGTACACCTTGTTCCACAATAACAAAATTAATGACTGTATTAAAAAATAGTTCTTTATAGAAACATAAAAATAGGTAATAGACTAGAACAGGAATAATTCTGAGTTATGTTTATTATTTAGCTTCTATATTTAAAGGGAAAGTGAACAACATTTCATATTTAAGCTCCTCACTATCAGAGCTACACTGGTTTATAGCATTTGAGGACCTGCCTCACTAAAAAAGCAGTTTCCCCTAGATGTCATCAACCTTGATTCTCTTCTCACATGAGCACTGAAGACCTGGTCCAGAAAAATACTCCCACTCGTGCCACGAGCATCTCCAGAGCTCTGGTGCTGTGGCTAAGAGTCCTTGCAGTTTCAATTACTGCTAAACACACAGGCATGTACCAGCTGTCTCACCTTGTGCTACATCCGCTATAATAATAGCAATATTTTCTAGGGAGAGGAAAACTGATAAAATAATGTTAAACCAGAGGGTATGCGCAGAATCTCATTTTTAAGTTCAAACAATAATATGCATACCTTTTTGCAAACCACCCTCCAGAAAAAGAAAAGCTTAAGAAGTTCATGTTTTCTAAATGCTGATGAACAGTTCCCTAAAGCTGTTTCCCTGCACATGATGAGCACCAGGAGTGGTAATGCATGCCAATGACTAAACCATTGCTGGAATAAAAAAAAATACACGTACCTATTCTGAGTCCAGCTGCTGACATAAGATCTTATTATTTTAGATGTAGTGAGACTGCAACAGTTAGCAATCTACATTAAAATAAAAAAAGTTTTCACGAAGAACAATTTGAGAAGGCCAAAAAATCTAAAGATATATGAAAAAATTAATCAAATCGTTAGTGCTGCAATTATGCTTTTAACAGATGCATCCTGAATCCAATTACTTCTCTAATAAATGTTGGCACTGGGAGAGAAGCTTAAGAATTTTTACAAATAAAACTAGGGCAAGTTCTAGGAAAGCAGTCAACAGCTTTATTATTTGGTCCTATTTCTATCTATCTCACTGTCTATCACTCTCAAAGCTAAATTCCATGAGAAGTTATTAAAAAAAAAAAAGGTGAGATAACAGGACAAAGGAGAGGTTTGAAGAGAGGTTTTAAACAGCACAGTAAACTAAGTGGAGACATTTACAAGGTCTCTGAAAAATGATGAAACCTTGGGAAAATACATAAAGTTATTTGTCTGAGCTTGTAAAATGTAGATCGAGGCTGAAACAACAAACAGGATAGAGAAATCTTCCAAGGTGATACTGAAGGAAAGACTGTTTAAAAAGGTTTTAGCCAGGCATGCATGGTGTAAACCAGTGGCTAAGTCTTCAGCCGCTGAAACTGGTTAAAAAGAGATTTTGTTATATTTCAGGCTCTTCATGAGAGAACTCACGTCCTGTTCAGTACTACCATGGATGCATGTTAAAAATTATTTTGTCATATCTTGTCACCTATCCCGTTGGGCAGCTGACATACCAGCTCCTGCACTCTCATTAGCCTACACGTTTCCCTTCAGAGAAGCAGTTTCTAACATTTTGTGAAATGCCTGCGTTAACTTTAATACAGAGAAAATGTGCAAGTCCATAGTGCTCGAAGCCTTCATTGCGGAGCTGAACTCCATCACCTTACAGACTATATATCAGAAGAAAGGCTCTGCCCCACAGAGTTTGCACTGGCGTGAAGTGATAGAGAAGTAAGGACAGTAGTACTGGCAGCCATGAAAAGCAAAATTCTCAACCTATGCAGAATAGCCTACAATATTCATTGACTTCTACAATCAATAAAATCCATCCATTTTGCATCACAGGTATGAAGACCAATACCCCAAGAAAGCCAGCAAAAAGGGCACCAGTTCAGCTGGCCACCAACTCGGCTTACTGCCAGCACATTACCTTAATATGATGCTTTGAACTGGCTTCACAGTGACTGCAAAACACAATTCAAGACCACGTTACAAACCCTCCGCTTGCTGTTTTTCAGAGCTGCCCCTAAGACGGATGGTCCACAGTGATGACTTCTCACATCAACATTGGCCCAGCAGAGAAACAACAGCAGCAACAGGAGGAAAAACATCTATCCAAATGGTACTGAGCCTTGGAAGAGCCGAACCAAGAGTGTCGTACATGCCAGTAGATGAAAAGAGAGCAACCAGGAGAAGTTTGCTGTGGAGCTCAGCCTCCATCTCAACCACTTCTTCACGTGGAGGGACAGACAGAGAAGGGGGAAGGGTCCTCAGACCAAGCAAGAGGCTCACCGATGCGACCCACCAGCATATGTGTGGTGAGAATCCCAGTAAGTGCAATCAGCTTACTTTTATTGAACACAAGGAACTTTTGCTTCAATTTTTTGTGCAAAATGCTTAGATACCAATGTAAGATATGGCTGGGTAAAGAGGTAGACATAAATTTTTCAAGATGACCAAAGAGCAAATATATTGTTAAGATGGCTTTATGCTCTGTCATCCCTGTTCCACTCCTCCCACTACTCAAATATGGGATTTTCTTTTGATTTGGGCATCGTGCACAAGAGATTCGGTAAAAATCTGTGTGTCACAAACCTGGGGAAAAAGAAAAGTGTTTGTCTCTTCTAAGCACAAGGATAGCAGGAGATGAGCAATTGAGATGATCAATGGCTCTTGAACAAGCACTCTGACTGTCTTTCATTATACAAAGTAATTTGACTGTTATGTGCTGGATTTTGGAGGGGGGCGGGGAGTGATAACCATTTAAAAATTTATCTTCACTTGAACAGCCACGTGTTATGTAATTCCTGCAGCTATATAACTCCTGGAGTCCCAAAATTTTGTGTTCAAGTCAAAGCACAGCACAGAACAGGCCAATACCACAATGGAGAAGGGGTTGTGTGTGTTTTCCATCTCTCCTGCTGGTTTTCAAAGATTGAATTGCCTTTGCTGGAAATTCTCCTGAGCTCTGGAGGAGACTCCCACCACTCCGCATGTGTTGCATAATTATGAACTGCATTGGGTAATTACTGAAAACATGTTATTACTTTCATGGTTTGAGACATCAGTGGCTACAGCGAAAACATCCCTTTTTGCACTCAATTGTTATTTGTTTCCACAATGAGCAATATGTTGCTGGCAACGTGCAAAGCTTTGTCCTCTCAAGATACGTGATTTTAACTATGGGCAGCCTCTGGTTAACAATGCTAATAAATGTGTCACAACTAATTACTCTGTAGAAATGACTAGGTATAATATTCTGGCACACTTGGTTGTTCCTGCATCAGCCATCTTGGTCTTTTCTGTATTTTCATATTTATTAAGTACAAAAAGAAGCTATAAGAGCTTCCTTCTTTGAAGCTGCACTAGCATGTTCTTGTGATGAAAACTATTTACATGCTGTCTTGGAGCTGGTACCAGGAACAACTGAGGAACTTCTGTATAAGCTATGGCAAGTCTAGTGGCAATTATTGCTGCTTGATTTTATCCATGGAATATTTTTCTGCTGTTGATCTTGGCAAAGCTTCTCTTCGAGGATGTACTTGCTTTGTTGATGGACTATTATTAGCATGGTCCCTGCCATAGTCGTAAGAGAAGTCATAAATAAATTGACTTAGGCTGGATCATGGATCCTGATCACCATCTCTACCTGTCCTGGGTAGAGGTGCCCTCTTCTGTGTATTCTGTCAGCATACATGAACAACCCCCGAGCTGGAAGAAAACTACACAACCAAATTAACGTCCTTATAAGTCAGACATAAACACCTCTGAGACGTATTAACAAATCCAAGTTTGGTATTGCAGTAACACAGATACCCATATTTTTGTTATGTGTAACAACTGAGAACATGACACAAAACACTTCCCCTTAGACTGACAGGGAATATCTGTTTCCTTAAAATTTTATGCTAGGCATAATGGGATCAGTCTCTTCATTGGCCTTTAAACACTGGAATGCTAAACAGAACTGATAATGAATAAAAATAGCAATACCTCTTCATGCACATGGGGGGCTTACAGTTGTGGAACATCTTTCTCCTTATTAATAATTAAATCTTGTTCAGTCAAGCTGAGACTATTAAAATGCTTGACATTCAAGCTCCATAAACACTACTGCACGGCAATTGCCTGGAAGCAGTAGCCTGAGTGCTACTACTCTCACCTTCCTCCTCTGTTGGGCAGTTAGATAATGTCAAGTGAAAAGCCCAGAGGAGGCACAAAATAGGAGAAATCCGTTAATAGTAGTGGCTCAGCGATGCTAAGTCTGAGCATCTCCACAGTCACAAAGGAAAACAAGCAGAGAGCAAAGCAGATCGTGGCCAGGGCTACACAGTCAACCTTATCGCTGAGCTTGTTTCGGAGCCTGGGCTTTTTGAGAGTGACTGATTTTTGCTGGGGTCTCTGAAATACAGAGTTCAAAGTCCATGTCACCCTAAGCCTGGAGAGTGTTCAGACCCAGGACCCAAGTGCATGACCCATTTGTGATCAGCAGAGACATCAAGCAACTTATGGATCGTATACCAGAGACACAAGTGAAGCAAAACAGAAGGCAAAACTGAATCCTGGGACCAGAAAGTAAGGCAGGTAACAGCTCATCCTGGTGAATACTTTATTACTGTGTGTAACAGAGATGGAAATAAATGTAGGTAGGCTGTTAGTCACTGTCAAACAAACATGCCCTACTAGAAAACCTGGAATTTTGAGCAGAGACCTTAAAAAAAAAAAAAAAAAAGCATAACAATTCTGTAAGCTACTCCCCAAACCTTTAAAATATCTTTCCTAATATATAAATGCACAGCTGTCACTATAAGTTGAATTAAGTGATGTGTGCTGAAGTGTTGAAGTTCGAGGATCCCTTTGATGCCTCAAAATATAAGAGCTACTATATTTGTTCTAATGTTTTAGTAAATTAAAACATGATGAAATTTGGTGGAGTATAAAAGAATTTGGGGATCTATTTTACACAATGATGGGATGTTTAGTAGGATTGTTATCCACCATGTTTAAAATGCTTAAAAGCATCAATTTTTAGAGCCAAAAAAAATCCATTTTAGCTAACATGCTTATGATTTCATTAGCACAGTATCAAACACCCACTAAAGTTCCTCTGTCCTAACTCTATAATACAGATTAAAGAGGGGAGATGCAGATATTTGAAATACACTGCCCAAAGTCACAGGGATGTTTAACAAACACAAACAAACTCACCAAGACTAAAATGGAAAAAAAAAACAAACCAAAACAAACAAAAAAACCCAAATACTGACTGTTTTAATGCCGTCCACAGCATTTGCAGAAGTCAGTAGGACCCCTGTGGGGTTTAACAGCTTATTCAAAACAGCAGTACAAAACTGTCTTGTCTCTCAAGTGAAGTAAACTCTGAAATGATGCAAAAGACCTCTTGTGATAATCCTGTCCTTTTCTCCCCTAGGAAAACAGGAGGAGATGCACAACTTGCTCACACAGTTGTTTTCTCCAGGTGCTGCCCTCAAGCTCTGCTCTCCTGCCAGCAGCACTTCAAAACAGCCAAAGACACCTACGACTCGGTTCCCCTACTCACTGGTAGGTAGCTCATAGTCTTGCTTTGTTAACTATTCTTAATTGGAGATGACGTTTTCTTCTCCCCCTGCTTCTTTCCCCTGAATTCCTTTTGCGGTGAAGAGTGATTTTTGACATCCTGCTTCATCTTCCCTAAACTTGATTTACGGGTCTAAGATTTTGGAGCGATGGCAGGATTTCAAACTATGGAAAAGGAATGGATGTGTTTAATGGTCTGGCAAAAGTAATGAAATGGTAACAGGGCAATTTTTTTTTATTTTAGATTTGGCAATGCCCCAGCTAAATCAATTAATACCATCTAAAAATCAGAGATCTAGAAGTTTTCTGCCACTAAATTCCCTTCTCCCATCTACAAGCTCACTGCATTCAAAACAACCAATATTGCAAGAATCTGAAGGCTCGGCAGCATTGAGAACTCAATTTTGTGTATACTGGTAGCATCCACAGTTTGGGAGAAACATTATCCTTAGAAGCTATTACAGAGGCATCTAGTGGGAACTGAGTAAATAATAGTTGCTGCTCTAGATGTTGTGGTACTTCTAGTTAAGAGTTATAGTGCAGCTATGTTGAAGGGTAAAATCTGACAGAACAATAAAGCAAAATGAGTCCATTATCCCAAGTAAAGAAGTCTCTAATTTCTCTCAGGTTTTTGTTCAATTCTGAAAAAGGCAGCGGGTGACTAAAAAACATCTTCCAAACTAGTATCGTCATCACCAACAACCTGAGGATTACACGATCGTTTTCGTCTCCAAAGCAGTTCATGCACATTAAAGCAGTTAATCCTCGCAGCGCTTCTGTGAGCACAGATCGTTGCAGGTCACCCGCTTCGCCCCAAGAGAATAAAGGGGTTATTTTTGCAGGCTCACCTGCCCACTGACTCCATGCTGATCTCCTTTATGGCCCTGGAGGGACCGTGTCGTGGTGTGCCCCTGTAGCCACCCTTCACATCACACTCCACGGCACAGCCTCTTTCCAGCCCCCGGCACACCCCATGGGCTGCACTGGAGGAAAAACCCACTCACCGGGTGCTTCACCTACAGCTTCTTAGGTCCAGGAAAAATTGCCTTGTGCGTCCAATAAATCTGCACCGACAGAAATAACGATGCTGGTGTAAGCGAGACGAGAGAAGAGTTACACCTCCGCCTTTCGGAAAGCCCCCCGAGCCGGCACTTTATTCTCGCCGCTCTTGGCTGGGAGTTGGCAGCAAGGGAGGAGATGGAACGCGTGTCTCGGACCGGCTCTGCTCCGTGATGATCGCTGTGCCAAAGAGGTGCTGTGACCCCCGCGTCCCCGGAGCCCGTCCCGAGCACCCTGAGGTGCAGCCGTGCTGCTGCTTCCTACCAAGTGACCCATCAGAGCCTGCGGGCATTGACCTGCAGATGGGTTACCCATGGTCTGTTTGTGCACTTGGGCTGCCTGGAAGATAAAATGAGGTGGGTTTGAGGTCGCAGGTTTTTTTGGTTTGGTTTTTTTTTTTTCTTCAGGCATAGTCAGGGCCAGCAGAAATTCAGTTCCCGGTTTGGGATCAGAGCTCACTTTGCACCAACATCCACAGCTCCGTGTTCGTGGCAGGCTGTATGCTCTTCCCTCTGCTCCTTTTAATGCAGCAAAGCCTTGAGCCCTGCTCCTGTTTTTACTAGCATTATTCTGCATGAGGTTGAGCTAGCTGTGTAACAAGCTTTGGCTAGTTCCTTGCTTAAATGCCCAGCTCAAAACCCAAATGCCCAGAGCCTGCCTGGAAGGGAATAGTCCGTGCCCTGATACCCAGGGCAGCACAGCTTCACCCGCTCACCAGCATCTTGCAGGGTTAATATCCATGTGGATCACTGCAGGTGTGACATGCCATATCATCTTTGCCAGAAACATATTCCTTAAATCTTCCTTTCCAGTACATTATGTTTGTACTTAGAGAATACAGCGTTAATGATGCAGGCCTTAAGGCGGTAAGGTGAAGCAGGAGGCAGGCTTACCGTTAATCAGAAGTTTCAGGCATTTTAAAGTCTCACTAAATTCCAAGTTAGAATTCTCCCCCCCCACTTTGAGAATTTCTGTTACACCAAAAACCTACCCTGATCCCCAGGAAGAGATGCTGAGATACGCACCAAGCCCCTCCCAAGGTCTGCCGAAGGTTTTATCTGGAAAGCGGAGTTCTGCCTTGGATTTGAAGCTGTATTTGCAATCATAATGCCTCAAAACAAAACATTTCAAGTTCAAACAGGCATTTGGGGATGAAATTTGACTTTGTGAGAAGAATTCAGAACAGGTGCCCTCAGGACACAGCCAGCACTCATTTCTCCTTTCCTGCCTCTTCACTTTCATTCCCCCTCACCCTTTAATTTTTTTTTTTTTTTCTGCTCTGGGGACAGGATTGGAAGAGCATATCAGGGCTGATTCTTTCCCTCCCTTCTTTTACTCTGTGTAACTAAACCAACAGCAACTTCAGAACCTTGCAAGACTGAAATAATAATTAACAAGACTAAAACAATAATTAACACAAAGAACTGAAGCACCAAAGTAAGAAGCAGGAAGGCTGAATGTTTAACATTGTCTGCTTCTTGTCTAAAGACAAACAGATTGATTTTTAGGATTCACGTCCACAGCCTTTCAAACTGCAACGAAGTAACTTCATTAGTATGAGACATTGATCTAACAGTCCGAGTAAGATGTCACCGTCGTTTAAATTCTGCTGGCTGAGCCACCTGGGTGTAAAAGCTTATTTTAAATCTCTGTATTCAGAGGGCAGTCAATATGTTGCTTTGCTTCTATAATTTCACATGGGCTTGTGCACTGGAGACAAAAAAATTTAAACCTAAAATATTTACAGTGGGCTGCAAAGGATTAACCCCTTCTGAATCCCGTCCCATTCCTATACTCACTAGACAAGCAAAGGTTTGCAGAAGATAACATACAAATGCCAGAGGGACATTATCCATTCCCTACAGTATGAAGGCTGGAGTTTTAGTGCATTGCACAGTGGCACAAATAAATAAAATGCCAAAAATGCTACCACCAAATTCTCTATATGGTGATTGAAACTGAGGGAAACCATGTGCTTGAGTGATGAAAATAATTGAGGGTATGGAAAAGAAATTATACAGGAGACAGAAACTTGATACTGGTTATGTTAGCAATTTTCTTCTAAGATTTTTCTCTGCTTTATATTTATTCACTGGATCTGGGTTCACAATGGAAGATGATCTTTAATAACACACCGGTGGAGGAAGCATCTCCTCTTCTTGTTAAAGTTGGGATATGCTATTCTGTTGTCCACTGCGTATCTGCATGTCCTATATTTTTTGGCAGTACTCAAAGGTGTTATCTGTGACACTGAAGCCACCTGTTCAAGACTGATAAGAAATTTACTTTGCCATGGGAGAAAAATTTAAAAGGAAAGAGATAAAACTCTTGGATTTTTTTTTTTCCCCCCAGATTATTAAAGTAAGGGAAAAACCTCTGTCTTTAGCACTGAGAATTGCCTTGCTTACTTTGAACACATCTTTCCACTAATGTCCAAATAAAAAAATTCTAAATTCTTTGCTCTTCTTAACCACCTTAACAGAACAACAGTAACAAGCTATTGCCCAAATTCCTCACCTCCCCCTTCCTCAACCAGCAGTAACAAACAAGCAGTAGAAACATGCTTAACCTCTCCCACCTGAGGCTAGCATCATTTCTTTGGGGTGGACCTGAAGCATACAGGTGAAGGCACCAATTTGGGTGAAGGGACACTGCAATCAAAATCTTGCCGGCGGCTCCATCTCTCAAGTGATGGATATAGCCATCGGGCATAGCCCTGATTTAGTAAGGGAGAGCTGCATGCCACTCTAACTACAGATACATGACATGCCAGAAAGTTAAAGCCATTAAAAACAAGGAAAGAAGTAGACATTTTTTTCTCAAAGCAACTTTTGCGTAATAAAAATCCAATATCACACAATTTTTACTATTTTAAAGGTCTGCTGAGGAACTCCAGCTGGCTGATATATTCTGGAAGCAAATTAGTTTTAGTAAGAACTTTCATTCAAAAATTGAAGTTTGATTTTGTTTAAAACTTCCACATTTCATTTCACGTTTGGGTGATAGTACTCACTGAAACTCTTTTTGGATGAAAAAAATATGTATTTGGGTTTTGGTATTAACCTTTTACATGAAGGAAAAAAGTAGAGATGGAGAATGTAGTATTTCCTATATTTCTCTCAGACGCTCCCATAAAGAGCACTGACATTTTCTGACTAGCTACAATAAAAAAAAAAAATCTTTGCATGAATCAACAAAGAGTTTGCAGCAACCTCAGCTAACTTCCTACGTGTACACAGACCAATCCTTTTGGTATTCCAGTAAATAATCCTGTAGCTGGTTTATATAAGGATTTATCTGACTAAGAAGGCATATTCCAGAAAGAAAAGCTGTTAACTTTGGTTTGGACTGTAATACCTGCAATGATTAATGTCCTATTGTGATTGTTCAGAAAGCCTTATACTGTGAAATAGATAAAACAATATGTAATTACAAGTTTTGTTCTGCCTGAAATAAAGCCCCCCTCTAGTCTCCCCATGCAATCTTATTTGTTTCCTTTGCAGCTTTTGTTTCCTGCCCAAATATCCAAATTAATCATCTTCTTTCAAACTTAAACATTATGACGATCACTACAAAGCAGAACATGAGACATGTTCCTGTTGGCATTTCATTCTCAAGATGGATTTAGCAAATCTCAGCATAAAACACCAAATCTGCTATGCTAAGCTTTATGAAATGGACTGCACAAAGCATGCAATAACAAAACAGAATCACCGCAAATATTTATGCATATATTTTTCAAGAAGATACAGTGTAGCTCTCAGTCTTACTGACATTCATTAAGCCTTCTCAATTGATGACAACTGGAGAACAAGTTAAACTAGCGTAGACCTGAAAGTGAAATCAGTTATTACCATGACCCTGTATAGTCCACAAAGAACTCTGTCATTAAGACTATTCTTTTCTGGAAAGTTATTAAGCTAAGGTGAAATTTCAGCTATAAATGAATGTGGACTTTTGCTTTCCTACTACACCTGGTTACAACAGAATGCCTTCATGATATTAATCTCTTTACTTACCAGTAAAAGCACTATGAACAGAAAAAGCTGTCAGAAACTGTAAGTTTTATGTATGTTGTTTTCAACCACCCATGGTTGAAAGGAAATTGAATTATGGTTTTTTCCTTCTGTTTTTTTAGCAGCCCAAGCCGCATAATCAGTCATGTATGTTTTCTGGAGGGCAGAGTATGTTTGTCTCAAAGAACGGGTGAAGCCGAGGAGTATCTAAGCACACATGCTGAGCACTAGCATGCCAAGAAGAAATGAGTATTTGGGGCATTAAAGCTTTCTCAGTGTCAAAGACGCTACAAGTTGAAGGGGTATCAAAATTAGCCTCTTACCTATGGGTCAGGTCTAAGGCACTTTGGCAGCATAATTTGGGAAGCACACGCTGCTGCTGCTTGGTAGAGAGACAGAGACCTTCTGTCTCCCATGCAGCCCATCTGGCATCTCCCACAAGCACCGAATTCACTTATCCAACACAAACGAGTGAATAAGCCCTGTGTGTTTAATACTTCACAGAATTTCATTTTAAAGGGAATTGAAAAAAAAAAATAGGAAGGAAGGAATCAGTCTGACTATTTAGATAACAAACTATGCACTGTTCTCCTTGGTCAGGGCTAATTTCATGCACTGATATCATTATTTGCATGCTTTGCTGATTGGCAATGGAAGGGAGACACTAACTCGTACAAATTGAAACTAAGTAAATGAATATGGGTATTTTATCTCCATAAAATAGAATAAATTCAAGTGGTTTATTCAGATGAACACAATTATTCTGGCAGTCACACCTCAATGCCTAAATATTGCTATTTGGGAAGAAATCCACATGCATCTTGGTCACCAAGCCAGGATTCCTTTAAAGAAAGAAGAAAAGCTAGATTCCCTCTCTCCCCCCCCTTTTCTTTGAGTGGTAAGCAAATGAGCTGTGAATTCAGCTCCAGAAATAAACCTTGCAAATGTATGAGGCCATCTAGTTTGAAGATGTGTTCAGTTATAGGTGTACAGAAGCTCCAAATTTCAAACCAATGGATTAATTACTTCCTCATTCACTGTTTAGGAGCACTGAGACATAACAGGTCATTAAAGGCCTGTTTCTAAATGCCATATGATAGCTGTATCACAAGATTAAGGAATAAATTTATTTATATATTAAAAGCCTCAATTATTGAAACCAGATTGCTGTGTAAGAATCTTCACTTCCTTTTCTTCAAGGAATGAAAAATTCCAGCCCTGTTCTTTAGAAGGGCTTAAAACATGATTCCTATGGGCTGCAGAGCAGGGAGCAAATACAAGAGTAGAACAAGGACAAATTTTCTTTTTATGTTTAAAAACCTTAATCATGACTTCTTTAAGTTTGGGGGTTTGTCATAACTACCGCAAGCAGATTACAGGAGTGAAGTATAGAGGCAGTCATCCACCACAGAGAGCCCATCTACCAGATGTTCCCACAGCAGAATGGGCTTGTGTCTATGAAGGACTGGGTAAAATCAAGTTATTACGCTCCTGAAAATGTAAAGTGAAATCAAGGGTAGAGGTCTGGTTGGGTAGGAAAAAAATCACAGATATGAAACCTACAAAAATTTAAAAAAAAACATAAAATACCACAAAAATAACAAACATACACAAGAAGCGTATATTGAATTTCTGCAGAAATTACAGTTTTGGCTCAGGTTAGCAAAGTCTTTATCACACACTGTGCAAATGGGGGTTTAATTGATGTAGCTGGCAAGTCTGAGGCAGTTTCACAGGTAACGGAATACATTCCTTCTGCATTATAACTAGATCAGTGCTTTGTAGCTTCTTTGTACCATTATATCATTTCCTCTGACTTATTCACATTGTCTTATAATCACCATCATTAAGTGATAACACTTAAAACTTCAGAGGAAGAACATTCAGAATCATAGCCAAAGGTCCTCTACGCTATATATTTGTTATTTGTAATGCAATTTCAACTAAAATTTTAGTCATCATCATTCTTCCTTAACAAGGAGGCAGTTTACTGACAGAGAACAAGCTGGGACTAACATATTTGTAGTGCATACATCTAAGTTATCTATACCACGTTTCCCATGGTATAGAAACCAAAAAAAAATAAAAATATGTATGTTATTGGACTTTTACCATTTTAGCAAAAATAGCTGCCATTGAATTAAATCTCTGCAAGGTCACTGAAAGTCAAAACAGCAGGGTTGGGTTGAACACCTCAACCCAAGCCTTGTCGCAAGGCTCAGTCTTTTCATTACAAGCCTTCCGCTGCTCTCTTCTCAAGCCTCCCTCTCCTGCAAGGTTAGGGCGGCTCTGCATCATCCTTCCCGGATCGCCCAGCCCTCAGAGAGCACATGCCAAACACATTCCTGGTTTTATTTATATCAACAGGTTTCACGTGGCTCACAGTTCAGAGCTGGGCACATGACGGAGAGCAAAATCCAAGGTATTGGGCACGGCATGGCATTGACAGCGTTCCTGGCCCTGCTTTTGGTTTGCCGTTTAAGACGGGCCAGGATATTTAATCTCTTTGATTGAGCCCCAGCCCTCCTAGAGCCCCGTGGCAAGGGGCCAGATATCTCTGACAGGGTCAGACTTGCACCCGCTGTGCTGTGTTGGGCCATCTGTGAAACGGACTCCTACCACCTGGTTTCTAAAATTTCTTGTTCTTTCCTTTTAAGTTATGACTTTCAAAAGAGCTTTAAGGAGCTGCAGCTCTAAATCCCAGGCAGATTTCACGGAAAGTTGGCCAAGTTCATCCTTTAAATCTCCTTAGAAATCCCGGACTGCATTTTATTTTACTTTGTTTCCACCACTCTGCTTTGTTGTCTGTTGCTTGAGTCCATCCTTTGCTGGAATTTCTGATCCAGCTGCATGGGGCTTATGAAAAACTGCGTGGAGTACAGCTCTGGAAGGTGAGTGTGCAAAGCTGGGAAACCCCACGATGCCTGGAGTGCTTTTACACAAAGGGAGGCAGGTGGGAGAACCAAATGTACAATAAACAGCCGGTACTGTTCGTCAAATGAGACTTTCCAAAACTTAGTAAGAAACCGCAGCACGACCATACGGTTCATCATCGCCCACCATTTGCTTCAGCAGCGCTTTTAAGAGGCTGCAGCGTGTGAGTTTGCCGGACTCAGCCATGCCGGAGGCAAGAACGTCGCAACCCACGTCCCGATGTTTCAGGCCGTCCGTTTCCCACAATAAAAGCTCTTTAGCCTGGAGAAGCAGAGGCTTTGGGACACCACGGGTACCGCCTGCCCGGACCTGGGACCTGCCAAACACACAGCAGACGCTCTCGGCTTCCCAGCGAAAGGCGGCACGAGGGTCTAAGTGCCACCACTTTCTTGTGGCTGGCTCTGTCACCAGCACGTCATGTTCCCCCAGACATTTTCCTGTGCTTTTTTCCCCCCTGCTTCCTAATGTGCAGTTTGCCTGTCTTGCCTATAAATCTAAAACCTTTCGGGGCAGATATTTTTCTGACTGCCTATTTGTACTGGCAGAGCCCTCAGCTGGGTTCTCCAAGGCCTTAACTTGTAATTCCCTGACTGCTTTTTTCTGCTTGAAGCATTGTATTTTTCTCTCAGACAGTGAGCATTTCAGAACATGAATCTGGCAATCTACATATTGCTTTATTACAGAAGCATTTATGCTTCTAGTCCTTCCTTCTTGCAAACACTGTATAATGAAATCACAAAGCAAGAATCTTTCATAATAAAGTTTGATGTAGACATGCCTGGAGTATGAAATCAGAAGGCGGCAGTGATGGGAAAAGCTGCCATCAATCATGGCAGGCAGACTGCTCCCCCCCAACAGCAGAAACAGAGGTAGAAAGATTCAGTAATTCAATAACAGCTGCGGTAGAAAACCAGGAAGAAACATTATGATGCTAGTCACTACATACTTAGTATTATATCTTACTTGCATATCAAATTTGTGAGTGATGGGTACAGGAAAAAATTGCACTGAAGTCATCAAGCTGCAGCTGCTTACTTTAAGGCTAAAGAGCTCTTGGTCTTAGTTTTACGTCCCTGAAGAGAGTGATCTATGTGTTCTCCAACACCCAGTCCCATACCCCCAAAATAATCCAGGGAGAAAGGAACAACAAGAGGATGATACAGCCCACCTTATCTCTGGAGAGGATGAACTCGAGGGTCTACTGCTTTCCATTGTCTGTAGAGATGACTTGGAATAGAAGCCTGACTTTAATACAGTTGTTTCAAAGAAAGAAGCTTCCTCCAAAGTTCACTTTTTTTTTTAAGTCTTAATTGGATAAGAGACTATTATGGAATTCACGCTATTCACCACACAATCATTAACACAAGTTCACCTTCATGTCACATTACGTGTTTTATAAAGCAAGAGAATTGAGGTGCCCTCTTCTCCCCTGCTCTCTGAGAAGCAGCAGAGCCAACTCGTTCTCCAAGAGAAGCCTTGGGTCAGAATAGAAACCCTGGCTTTTTTTCATTTACATTCATTAACTCTTGCATAAGATTGCCTACATGTTTTGTTTAGGAACTGGGAGATACACAGTGTAACAAATTGCTCTAAGTACCCAAATTTCTCTGGTTCTTTTCAAACAAAAAACCTATGTGAAAGCTTGACAACTTACTTTCATTCATAGGAAGAATGAAAAGAGATTAATTTAAACCCCAAGTTCTGGACTTATATAAAATAAACAGATATAAATCATGGTTTAGACAGATAAAAAAATACTTGTTGGAGGAAACCAGTTATGTTTGCAGGTTCTTGGGTTTCTTTCAAACTTTTGATAAAAGGATAAAAGCTAATTGGGTTTTTTATAACAAACCAAAACAAACCCTAGCACAAAATATAATAAAATTTACCACAGAATTGTTTGAAAGCAAACTCTAAATAATGTATTTAATTCTAATTTAATCAAGTGAATCATTCTGAATCCAAAACGTAACAAAAGACAGCCATATAGATCAGAAAAGCTTCCAATGGTGTCGTGGTTTAACCCCAGATGGCAACTAAGGCCCCCACAGCCACTCGCTCGCTCCCCTCTGGTGGGATGGGGGAGAGAATCAGAAGGGTAAAAGTGAGAAAACTCACGGGTTGAGATAAAGGCAGTTTAATAGGGAAAGCAAAAGCCGTGCACGCAAGCAAAGCAAAACAAGGAATTCATTCCCCACTTCCCACGGGCAGGCAGGTGTTAGGCCATCTCCAGGAAAGCAGGGATCCATCACGCGTAACCGTTACTTGGGAAGACAAAATGCCATCACTCTGAACGTCCCCCCCTTCCTTCTTCTTGCCCCAGCTTTATATGCTGAGCATGACGTCCTATGGTCTGGGACTTCCCTTAGGTCCGTTGGGGTCATCTGTCCCTGCTGTGTCCCCTCCCAACTCCTTGTGCCCCCCCAGCCTCCTCCCTGGTGGGATGGGGTGAGAAGCAGAACAGCCCTTGACTCTGGGTAAGCCCTGCTCAGCAGGAACGAAAACATCCCTGAATTATCAACACTGTTTTCAGCGCAAATCCAAAACATAGCCCCAAACTAGCTACTTATGAAGAAAATTAACTCTACCCCAGCCAAACCCAGCACAAATGGCCTTCATGAATAGCCCTGTAGGCCAGAACTATTCAAAAATCAAAGTTTTGAATCAAAAAATATTCGACTGCCATGTCATGTGAATTCAGGCAGCTGAAAATCATTTTATTGAGAGATAAAATGCTCATAAAACATATTGTACGTCTTCAGGCAAAAAAGTCAGAGCCATAAGTTATAATTATGCAATTTTTCTCTCCAAGCATCTCTGCAACTCTTATTTTCAGATGTTCTTCTTTCTGTGAAAGAGATGAAAATATGTTGGCAAAGAACTAGGTTTCTGGGAGAGAAAAATAGTTTTTATTGTCAGTAAAAACACATTACTGGGGTTATAGGAAATCTCTTAATTGAACTCTCCAGAAACTTTAAGTCTGCAAATGTGAAAGATAAAACACTAGCATGAAAAAAAGATATTCTGGACTGGGTCCTTCTAGTCCCTGAAGCACTACATGTCAGTGAATACTTGTCCATTAATATAGGCAACACACAGCACAAATACATTTGATCATTTTTTCCGTTTGTCGCATACAGATCTGAATCACTAATCCAATAATGAAAATAGTGCCTCGTGTCACGCTGTTGCAACAATTTAAGATTTAGCCACCCACCATGACAAAGTAGATTTCAGTCAAAAAACAAAGACTGTATTTTGTCATTAAAAAATCCTTTTATTCCTCACTGTAGGTGGAAAAAAAAAAAAAAAAGAGTCATTATGTTTTATCTGATATAAATAAGTATGCAAACTGGGAAGCTAAGTGGTGTAAGCCTGAGCTCTTTGATTTTAAAAAAACTGAAACAATTAGTTGAGATGCTATCTCCAGCATGGACACCAATTCAGTCACTCCAGAAATAAATCTTACAGACTTGCTTCCAGCAGAAGCCAAGCAAAAAAACCAACTAGAATTATATTATAGGAAATTTTGCTTAATGGAGGAAGTGAATTTGCGCTTTATGGCTGTTTATATATATTTGTGATACATATAATATGGTATGACCTTCAAAGCAACAAAATTTGTGTTTTCATCTCATCAGAAACTATTTAGCATGCTGCAGTTTGCTAAGGCACGCCATCACTCCAAACTGTGAAGTAATAAAGTCGTCGGTCTTATTTCCCTGAAGCATACTGACTCCTGGCTGACACTTTGAACAGTACAAACTAATTATAATTGCTCTATAAAAACAAGACTTATGCAAGGGCAACTTTTTACCAAAGCGTTCTCTTAATGGCTTGATAAAAGTATGCCATTTTCCTTTAGCTGCTTGGAGATATCTTTAGCTGAAATCAGGTGAGTTACAACTAGTTTCTCCAGTATAACCTTTGCAATAACAAGGGACAATGTTTATGTTCACCTTTGCCTATCAAAATAAAGAGCAAACTTACCATTGCTATAAATCTATGAATGACAATGGGGCTAGGCTGACAAGTGAAAAAATAGCATCGCAAGTAGAGTTTCACAACAAATAAATTTTAAAAAAATCTCATTTATAACTTCTTGGCCTAGGGTAATATTGTTAAGCTTCACATGAGTTATAATGCACTTACTAAATGCAATGGATTAAGACTATCCACTCAGCCAATTAAGACTATCTGCTCAAGCTTTATAGCGGTTAAGTATGAGAGTTAAATGGAGTTGTTTGCCTTTAGAAGGAGACAAATACACAGATGAATCGGGGACTTCAGATTTTAGCTGGTTTCATATCAAATCAAGACTTGTACTGTTAGCAAACAGAAAGGTGAATCTTATAAAGGACTAGATCACAGGGAGGGAGAAACAACATAATTAGGTGACACTCCCAACACTCAAACAGCTTGATGTGGTCCCAAATGTCTCATAATCCTTTTGATTGTAATGTTACATCCCACAAAGTACCACAGGTAAATGATCTGATTTTATTCCACCTACTAGCAATGCATAAATAAGGCACAATGACAGATGAAATCAAAGCTGTAGAACAGCAGGAAGCAGCTTAATTCAAGAACCTTTTTCCTGGGTTCAAAACATGCTTTATTAATGTTTTGAGCATAAACACTATCAAACATATGATACAGGAGAGCAAAATTTTATAGACACTCGGAGAACTTCACAATGCAAAATCTGAGCAAGTCTGAGGCATGCATGGAAGGACTGACATTTTGAAGACCTTCCTTTCGCAGCCAAGGGGGGACATCCTCAAAGTCAGAGATGCCTCATTTACATTTTTCACTCTAATTAGAAACCTGCAACTCTGATCCCACAAAGTAGAAGAAAAAAGGGGTTTGGCCGTTCATGCGTGCTTTGAAGCATCACGTGAATTGACCAGAAAACCCTGAAGTGAAGGTGCAGTGATCAGAAAGAGGTGTTCACCTCTCTAGGATAAAGTGCTCTTGTATGTTCCCTGAACTGTTCAGTCCTAAAATCTGAAACCTGCCTTAAAGTTAAACTGTAGCTGGAAAAAGTTTTAATGCTAAGTATACTCAAAGACTATTATTTCTTTGAACACAATCTCTTTTTCTAAGTTAATTTGTAATTCTCTAATCAAGAATTTAAATAATCAGAAGTTCTACTTTAGTTAAAAAAAACCAAACCAAACAAACAAAACAAAACATATTTTCCACATTTTAGCTAGCACAAATAAGTTACTTATTTTCCTGCACGACATGAATCCACACAGCTCAGATCATACAGATTATGCTTTGGGGTCACCTACAATGGACACCAAGCATGGAAGACCCAGGAGACAGATTGTTTCCCCTGTCAATCCTCTAGAATTTGTTTGATAGCCAATACCATGAGCTATCAGATTGTATAGGTTTTCCACAGTGGGTGTGAAAGGCAGTGCCTTTCTGATAAGGAGCAGAGACCGCCAAAAAGTTGATTACATTTGTCAGAACATTTAAGTGATGGTTGAACACAGCAGACTGTTAGAAGGCACAACGTTTCAGAGGTAACTCTGTTAGCTTCTTGGTCCATACACAAAAATTATTTCCTCAACTTGCTTTAACTATAAGGAACCCCTGGATAAGAAAACTGTTGTCTACCCTTTCTCCATAAGGTGCCAGATTTAACACATAATAAGAGACAAGTGCTAAGTCTGGAAACAATCTGGCTGGAGCAACAATATTAAATGTAAAAGGACATTGATAAACTAGCGAGGGTAGAGAGTAACCAACTGTTTTGTTGGAAATTCCCCAAGAAAACATGTAACTGACAGTCTGTGGATCTCGTTAGGCTCCCTGGCTCCCACCACCGTTGCGGTGGGAGCTGAAACGTCTCACTGATAGTTCAGCACGTTGTTCCAAAGCGTGGTAGTTATGCTTCCCACTGAGTTATTTGGTTATTGACATCTATTTATACAAAGCCATAGCAAAAGACTGAAAAACAAGTTATGGTTAGTGTTATTTCAGCAAATGGACATACCAACAAAGAGCAAAATGTGAATAATTAACAGTGACTTATCAACCCTCACCTCATTGTCCCACTTCAAGGCATTATTGGTGCCTTATTGAGATTTCAAAACAAACAAACAAAACCCAAAAGCACAACAAAAAAACCCACCACCACCCACCCACATCTTGCTTTAAAAGACTTAAAAGAGGAGGAAATACAAAAGGATAGCGAGTCTTCAGTCACTACAACTTTTACCAGAGTTGGAGAGATTACTTTTAAGTTCAAAATCCTTTGAATAGTTTTTCTTTAAAAGAAAAAACAGTATTTCCTACAGGAATTGTTTCCCTCCACATCCCCCCCGAGAGCCCCTACACATTCTTGCCGGCTCTAATTTAGTCAAGGAGATAGCAGAGGAGCCAACCTCTCTGTAAAGACAGAAATGCCCTCCTAAACTCACAGTACTGGGATTCCCTCTTCACTACACCAAGCTAAAAAATGTCAACTCTTTCAGGTAATTAACATGATATCCAGCACCAAAGAAACAGGAAGGGCTAGATTATACCCTGAGAAAAAAATATCCTGAGAAAAATATATTTCCAGCATATTTTAATAGGATAGTTAAGATAAATGTTAAACACAGCCGGTAACCGGTCTGTTACTGGGACTTCTCATGTGCCAGGGCTTAATGTCCTCAAAGACTTGGCTCATGAAACCACTAACCATTAGGGCAAATGGCATTTGCTTCCTGCAAATCTCTCAAATCACACAGAAATTTCAAAGATATCAGATCTGGGGATATGCACCACATCTTAAATCAAATTTAAGTGACCGTATCCTCAGATTGGAAATCATTGTGCTCCAAGACCAGCCCTTGACAGGCTGTACAGCACCATTGGCACCAATGAAGTGGGCATGTGCTTGGACCACATGCATAAGTAGTAACACAACATAAAGTGAAAAAAAAAAATCATTTCAATATGAAAAAAGCTCTGAGGCTCATTGTTCTGACAAGCCATCTTTCTCTCTTATCCTGGTGGGAGTATCTTCAGTTTCTAATAATACTCTACCATTTTTTATGCTGTAACCAGACATACTGCTACTTCACTCAATTAACAAATAACAATCGGTGCGTCATATAATGATCCTGCGTGTCTTGAACAAAACAAAGAGACAAACTTCCCACACACACACACATTATGCTAGAATTCTTTTAAAGTCATAGCAGGAATAAATTGCAAAATTCTGCAAAAAGCACTACTCGGCAATACTGCAGCACTACAATACTGACTGGTGGCACTATGCTTGGTCCTTCAGAGCTTAATTGAGTAATCGTGAGAAGCACATCTTCCCCCCCCCCCAAAGCTGATAGTCTTTTAATTGTATAAAAAGTGAAGGCAAGAACATTGAGCAATTGATCATTTTGTGGCGAGCGTTCCATCTTACATTAAACTTTATATCAGCTCAGTATTTGTTCATTCAGAAGTTCTTAAAAGATGTCAGTTTTCTCTCACAAGCCATCAACACTGCCTGGAGGGCAAAACCCAGAGACAGAAGCAAGATCTGAAGGGGATAAAAGCAGAAGGAGTAAGAGGAAAACAAAAAACCTCTGCTAATACCAGTATAAGTTTGAGGTGGTAGTACTGGTTCGATACATAAAAGGTTTGAGAAGAGGTAGCTGCAGACCGATGCCCTGCCATGTTCTTTTGACAGTGATCTTAAGACCTGGGTTTAAGAAGCTGATCCTTAGACACTTCAGGCTGTGGGAAATTGCCAAGAACTGCAGTTGGCATCGAACTAAGCTTTAAATGCTTTGTTACGCTGACTTTTCGGAGAAGCAGCCTCTCAATCTGTGTAATGGTGCTGTAATTACAGTCAGGGTGCTCAGAGCAGAGGACTTGATAACCCAGGGGTCTGCCAGAACAGCACTCTCCCCGGGCATCCTTTCAATGCTGGAGTATTTGCATTTGCCAGATGCCAGGTTTGTTATTTATCCAGATATTTTGTAAGAAAGAGCTCGTAAACAGCGCAGAGGAAATGAAACACACGCAAGCTTACCAGAGGTCAGCCTCTATCAGATTAATATTATGTTTTGATATAGTCATATGAAATTACAAGAGCTGTATACAGGCAAAATAAAAATCAAAATGAGCAAAACAATTCATGATGTCGGACATAAGTAAGGTCTTTTTTCAGGAAAGAAGATGAGAGAAACATTTCCTCAGCTGCAAGAGCTAGAGAGGAAAAGTTCTGCCATTTTGGAAGTGATTTTACTACAATCTGATTAATTTGAGACGGACTTCTTGATTCACAGGAGACAAAAGCAAGCAAGTAGCGTTAGACTTGCTAGTACTCCTGCAGTGGGTTGGTTTTTGCTACTCACAGACTTCATTCATCTATTTCAAAAATAATAACAAAGCCTGGGATTAAAAAGTTCTTTTAATCTCCTGACATCTTTCCTTACACCCATACCATAACTCAGGATGATAAACCAACAGGCCAAAGACTACATACCTCTCACTACTCTGACCTTATTCAGCTGATCAGACCATATAAGTTTATTTAATAAATGACATTATTTTAGGAATCTTTTCTTCAATCCATCAGCCTTTGGTTTCCTTCTGTAACCAATATGATCTTCTACAGCAAAAAGCAGGGAGCTTCTCCTTTAAGCTTGTTGCATTGGAGAGGCAACTTTGATTAATGTTATCATCACAAAAGAATGTTAATACCTGGTTCATACCTGTGACTGGACCATGTCCCTTGATCTTGAAAACTAGCCAATATAGGAGCAGAATCATAATGTGAGTTTATTTATATTTTATTTGCACTGACTTCTGTTATAAAATTAAGATTAGATTTTTTTGTTAAAAAAAAAAAACACCAAAACTCAAATTCAATGCTGAACTATAGACATAATTAAAGACAGAGATCACTCAAGAAAACTACATCTTCTGTACTTTTTCGTAAGGCCAGATGTAATCATCACAGCCTATGAACCTACTGAAGGCTATCAGACTATCTTTATTGTTATATTTTAGTTTTTAGCAAACCTTTCCAAAAGGACGTTCTGTAACACTCATTAACATTTTGTAAAAGTAATTTACAAGACCCAGTAGAACAGTTTTGATTAAAGGTTTTGAAAATCTCCTATTTGTAGTTTTATATGGAGATCAGTTTCTTATCTCCACTAGCAAATTCTTATGAGTATTAAAACCCCATACTTCAACACCATTATTCCCAGGACCTACAGTGGAACCATAACAGTTGCTTCCGATGAAGATTACTGCTTACTTAGTCTTAGTTTGTTCTTCAAGCCTTCTTTCTAGATAGTGTAATAGTGGCAGTTAAAAAAGGGTGTGTGCAAGTGTACTCTATGCAACTAATAAAATAACTGGCCTAAAATAGTTGCTGGTACAATATTACAATTTAAACAGAAACCAAAAATCAACTAAAGCTTTGTTTCCAAACTAAGTTTGTTGTTTCATTCATATGTTCAGTCCATTGTTATGAAACACTATTATAGTAGTACACCAAAAGTTCCTTTGAAAAATCATATGTGACATAACAGAGTCTATGCAATACATAAAGAAATCTTCACAAGGGTCATATGTAACCTCTCTGGAAATCCTAGGTGTCATTTTATAGAGAATTAACCACTTGATTTTTAAAGATACGTTTAGCTTTGCTATAAGTCGAGGCAGAAGCATCTTCAAAAAAAGCATCCCCCTAAAAATAAGCATCCCCTCCCCCCCAAAAAAAAAAAAAACCTATTTAAAAAAAAAAAAAAAAAAAAACACAAATCCAATCACCCTTAATTAGCATCCCCCCAAAACCAGCAAATTCCTTTAACATGATGCCTTTTTGGTATTGTGCAGGAAGCAAAGATTCATTATCCACAGTTCTTAAGGACTTGAATTTAGGACATTTCTCCACAGTGGTTAATACCATGACCAGTGCACTACTGAATCACCAACTGTACAAACACTGGCACATAATTGCATTTGCAGTTAGTCAGAGTGCACAGCCTGAATTTCATGCTACTTTCTATTGAATTTATGCCCACTGACAAAGCTTCTGACATGGCATAAAACCTTCCTGCTACAAAGTTAATCCATAAACATTTCTTTAAACAAAACTTCAACCTTCATAGTGAGTTCTGTCTAATCAGAGCTTTGTGTCATGCAGTTGCAGCATTTTTGATCCTCCATCACTGACTGAAAAGCCGGGTTTATTGTATCAGACCATGGCTCAGCCTGCTCCTAAGCCTTCCCACCATACAATTGCCTGAAGTCTGGCTGCTGAAGAAAACATGGTTTGAGTTCCAATTTTTACCTCTTTGAACCCTGTTTTGTTCAGAAATCAATTTTCAGCACTAAAATGCTCCCATCTCATAGACGTGAGCTGCTTAAATAAGGCAGTAGATAAATCGTAAGTTTTCAGACCTTTTGTTGTATTTTTTTCCTGCAACTAGGCTCACACAATTTTAAAATAGAGACTGAAAGGAATAGTGATTGTTTTGTTTCAGGAGTTGCTTATACATTTGAATTTCCCAGAGCTCTGATGGTTTAGAACAGGTGCCAAGAGGAGGTTGAATAGTTTTATTCCTATAATCCACACTCATTCTTTTGTCAAATTTGTGTTGGAAGTGCTCCCCTGGTACATTATCTGGCCTTTACACTAATATAGCAAAGAGAGAATTTCTCCAAGGTCTAAACTTCTTGTTATTACAATTTTTGCTTTATTTTACTTAGAGGAGCAGGTATACACAGTTACGCTGTCAGGTTTATTTGGTGAAACACCGGTACAGGTTGCCTAGAGAGGTGGTCGATGCCCCATCCCTGGGAACTTTCAAGGTCAGGTTGGACGGGGCTCTGAGCATCTAGTTGAAGATGTCCCTGCTCATTGCAGGGGGGTTGGACTAGGTGACCTTTAAAGGTCCCTTCCAACCCAAACTATTCTATAATTATAAATCACTGACCTGGAGAAATTTCCAATAGCTGCGGTCATCACACCTGTGCAGTCTCCCAGCTTTGAATGCTCTCATCCCTTCCCAACCCTGACGGACCAAATTTTTTCCTTCCCTGAGGCCAGGCAGCACTCTGCAAATCCCAGGAGGCGCTGCCTGAGCTCCATTCCAATCACTTCATGGGCAACTGCTTCTGTTTCATATATAAATTATGTACTCGCAGTCTTTTTCCACACTGATGAAGCTATTCCAGTGGCAACCGTGACTTTCTTCAGTGCTCAAGCCAATGCAATCAAATCAGAAGACTGGGGAAGTCTCCATCATTCATCAGCAGAAACCAGCAACGGCAGGTAGAACTAATTAATTACTACAAACATATTTTCTCTTTGTCTGTCTGCTTAATTCTCTTGTACAACTCCAATGCCCATTCACAGCTCTTCCCAGACTGATGACCTTTGAATTGTTATGACCCATTAGCCACCCTTCATTCACCAGGCACACTTCACTGGTCACCACAGTAGTCCTCCAAGACTGCGTGGTTGAAAGTTTGATAAATTGCTTGATGTGCAATACCATTTCGCTGTGCAAGGAACGAATAATAAGACTGCACGGGAGAACAAATTAAAACACAGCAGGTGCCTTTGAAGCACACTTCCAAAAGCACCTCACAGAACCTACAGAATCCCCTTGCTTCCTGGAGAAGCTATCAAACACCAGTCTAAACTTTTCTACACCTGTAAGTGACTTACTAAAAATACATTTGCTAATATTGAGTTATCAGCTAGTAGCTATTCTGCGTATCTCTGCATGGGGGTGCCTTAAGCTCATACAGCAGCATCAATGCCGGCAACTAGTCTATGACACAAAACCCCCTCACTTCCAACACACAGATGAGCCCTTTGCAGCTGTGTTGCAATTTGGTTATGTTTTAAGTGGGTATTTGAAGTTTTGAAAGCCATATTGACAAGTTAACAAACCGTGGAACACTGCCTGCTGGATTTTTCTCAGCAAGAGAAGGACAAAACAAGAATCAGAAAAATCCTGTGAATAAAGCCATGCAACAGTGGCCACTGGAGATGAGAAACACAGATGTCTGGGGGAATCCCTTCTCTTTTGCAGGTGTTTCAGGTCAGAGTCCTGAACTATAACTCTTCCTTTGCTCCCAAGATGAGAGCAGCATCCCAGAGCTTTCCCCGCTGAGAAAGGGGACCAGTTTGTTCTCCTGCTGCCATCTGAAAGCAGAGAAGGATATGCCGAAGCACGTTATTTAAAGCCTTTCTCATGAGTTTATTTCATTTAGGACCTGAGCTGTACAATCTAGGGTATCTCACCAGAGCTGCATTGAAATTGAACCTTTGAAAGAATCACATTGCCAACTAAGCACCTGTATAGACAAAGGAAGCTTGGAGTCATTTAAGGAAAAATGTACATAAATGCCATGGAGATTAGAGCAATATGTTGCTATTTGCATGTGTACTTTAAATATTTTTTGAAACAAGGGCAGAACAAATGTATTGTGCACCAACGCCAGCTCAAAAACTGTCAGCAATTAGTTTTCTTCAATAGTCATTATGCTTTTTCTGCGACAATAAAACCTTGTGAATATTATGCCTCCTAGCAGATTGTAGTGCATCTCATCTGTAAATTCCCCAAAGCGTCAGTATGAATCTCCATGCGTGGTATTGCAATTATAATGAGGAATGTTCTGAACGCGTAAGCCTACCTTCAACCATCTGGAGTGCCTCCTTTATTAAATTTGTTTTCAGTGTTTATACAGTCTCTTGGTAATTAATTTAAGAGATAAAGTAGATTTGTCTCATGTTCAGAAGCCTGTCATTCCTCTATTTAATGACAAGTTGAAAGATTAAAGACAAAGCAATACATAATTATATCCAGTATACCAATATAGAAAAATGCAAGGCTGTTACCTTAAAACCCAAACACACACACACCAACAACAAAAAGCCCACAAAAACCCAACAACTTAAATTTTTGATCACTGTATTTGGTATAGAGAAAGGAGATGATATAGTTTTGCCCTCATTAGTAAGAAGTTCCAAATCAGACCCCAGCACAAAGCAAGGTCATCCAGAGAACAGCAAGACTGCCATATCGTCACACTTTTTGCCATATGGTCTGTAGATACCTAGGATAACAGGAACCTGAAGGAGGCATGAACCAGCTATTCACATTTCCAGAAGCATGAAGAGATCGCAAAGGAGGTGCACAGGCCTTGAAAGCCATCTAACTCATTAATACCTGTGGTTTTAATGTTGTGATTACTAGTACCCCAAATAAAGCATGGAGGCATATTGAGGACTGCTAATTGCCCCAAAAGGTCTATAGGATTGTGGTTTGAACAGTTTATAAAACAGAAACAGGTGTGGGGGTTTGGAGGGGCTTGTTGTTGTTATTGTTTTGTGATTTATTTGGGGTTTTTAATACAAGCTTGGATCGCATTTAATCAGAGAAAGGGTGATACATGTAATTACACCATAGCATGGATGTGTCGTCATGGGCTAGTTGTTTCTTTTCACTCCAGTCAGTGATTTGAAGCATTAATAGCTTTCATAATTTTTTTCTAACTAATGTAAGCACAGATGCTAGTCTTATTTATACAAGCAGCTCCTTGCATCACTTTTTTCCACAAACTAAATAAAGTTCACTAAATTCATTAGACTCTGTAACAGAATTGATCAATCTGCCTGTAAATAAGATTGATCATTTCAAACTACACCCCAGCTTCAACTAGAACCTTGCCTGAACTAGTGTCAAAACTGGTAAGTATATTTCTTACCTGGATAGTTGGCACTCTCATGGAGGATGTTATTCCTCTTAAAAGATTTTTTTCAAACCTCCAGAAAGCCGTTCACCAATAGCAGTCCAATCCTAAAGTACCATTAATTCTGGGCAATTAATTATCAATCCGTTGCCATAAAACCTAGGATCACCTGGACTAGATCCGTTAAAGACTTAGTTGCCTGCACACAAGTACATCACTACGCACTTCCTACAGAATTTAGGTCATGTATTCTGCCATTAAATCTTAATTTCCTTTTAATGAAAACAAACTTACTGATTACAGCAAATATCCCAAGACCAGTCCCTTATTAGACTCTTTTTATAGTGATACAGTTTGAGAAAAACAGAACTTCATAGCAAACTGCCTTTTATCCTTCACTGGGAAGCCCCAAGGACTGAGAAAATACAACTAAAAAGATTTCAAGAGCATTTAAATTTAAAAAAGGTCATTTAATAGTGGATAGGTGTGAGAATTAAAACAATCTACTAATTCTACAATTTATCTTGCACTGCCTCTCTTGGGGGGAAGGAACATCTCTAAGTAAAATAATTAGATCTGCTTTTCACTATGAGAAACCATGGTGAAGTATTTGGAAACACTCCTAGCAGAATTCCAGGCCTGAATTCTCCCTAAAAACACGAGCACATTACCTTGCAAAGTCAGAATAGCCATTTGGGTGAGAAGAAGGATGTTTAGAGGTTTGTTTGTTTGTTTTTTCAGATTGAATTAAACTGAAGAAGTCTCTCCCAACCCTTTATGGGGCTGCCTGAAAAAATATTTCAAAGCTAAAATATTTCCACCTTCAACTCTTATTTATAGTTTGGGCTTACGTGGACCATTTGGCTTATTCAGGCTTTTTTATAGGCCTTTTTGATGTAATACACTGAGATCTAAATACTAGCTAGGCTAGTTTCATTTTAATTTAACACTATGAAATATGCCTAAATACACACTGATTCAGTGAACTCTCTATGTCACACAAGTGGCTGGGAAAGAGGGAAAAAAAAAAAAATATATATATATATGGCTCATTATTCAAGCATTTCTACACAACCAGAATACAATCTAAAGAACATCCTTAAAAGCCACAGTGTCATGGAGGGCTGAATCAGAGACAATATTTCAAATAAATCCAGAAGTAACAAGATTAAACCTCTGTGTGAATTCTGCCTTACCAAGGAGAAACTCTAAAGCTAAACCTTGGAACAGCAAAGTAGCACACACCAAGGAGACAACGGAATTCATTCTTTTAGAGCTGATTTTTCACAACTAGAGTTTTCTTAAAACAAAGAAGGTGAATTTATAACAATGACAAAAATACATCCTTTTAAAATGAAAAAGCAAATACAATATGAAATATATGAAATTAAAGAGTCGATGCCACTGCCCTAACTTCACTAGCCTATGATCAATGCAAGTCTTCTGCAGCATAAAATTACCTCTTGGAGTTCAGAGAGTCCATTAGCTATTTCACAAATAATCAATGCCAGCAATATAAACAGACCTGCTGCCGCAGAGGGCATCAAAGGTACAAGAAATACCAGACCTGTGGACTGGAGTACATTCTTTGTGCTGCAGAGCTCTGCGCTTGTTGTAGTCAAGACAATATTTCATGGAAGAGTAGCAGTTTGAAGAATTTAGTAGGAAATATTTAGAATGACAACAAATGAAGACGATGGGTCAAGAAAACATGGAAGAAAGCTATAGATGGATCCCTTTTGATTGGTCTTAAGCACTGAACTATACCTAGTAAAAACAGTATTAAATACGGAAAAAAGGTATAAAGTTCTTTGAAAAAGTGTTCAGGACCCGCTTTTGCATTGTGATGTTACTGGGCAGCAAAGTTACTGTGTGCTGAATCAGAAACAAGATGCGATACAGACATATTCAAAGACAGCCCTGAGGAAATAAAATTTACTCTTAGATTCACTGTAACCAAATATACATGCAGTCCATCAAATGATAAAACTGCTGTCTTTATATTCATATAAAAAAGTGGAAAAAATATTAAAGCTTATCACTGTTTTCATACACTCTAACTTTTCAAAACTTTGTTTCAGGCCAAATTCGGCCAAAATTGTTTTTAGTTCCAGAGGTTTTCCTCAGCGCCTTACTGGAGTTAGCTGCTGAAAGTCTACAAGCTTATCCAGTAACACACTGGAAAAACACCTTCCCACATCTCATGGAGCATTTGCAAAGATGTCTCTAATTTCTGTCAAACCAAAGCTATTTCCAGTGGGTTTGGGGACTTGCCTAAGCAATCTATTGCTCGTCCAAGGCACCGATGCCTGGACACCGGCCGGCTGGCCAACTGAAGGTACTTGACCACCCGACCAGCTCTGACACCAGCTCCTCTTGCCATTTACCTGACCGCAGCCCATCTGTCAGACCACGGCTGCTCAGGGGAGCATTTGTGGGTGCTCATGCAAGTCCAGTGTAACGACAAAGAGAGCAAGCACAGCCCAACCCAGCCACGTTTTACATGCCAGTCACTCCCACGGAATATCCCCCAGTTTTAACAGCCGCCGTGAAGTAGGATATTCATGGCTGACCTCCCTCAGCTCTACAGAAAACTCTCATGGACTTCAACAAGGCTCAGCCAGCATTGAACGCTGTCAGAAACACCATGCCAGGGCTCTATTTTCTCCTGCAAAGCATGACTCCGTCGCTCATCTCCCTATCCTGCTTCTCGAGGGAGGAAGCAATGAGGTTTGCGGAACAGCTGTGGCACAGATGTGCCAGCAGCGAGTCTGCAGAAGCCATCCCACATTCACAGCAGGGTTACAGCTGCTTTCTGCCATGTGAGGGAGCAGCGGGGCTGGCCCTTCTCCACAGCAACAATTTGGCCATCCCCATCGATTGCCACCCTTCAGAACAGCCTCTTTTTCCTTCTTCCCTTCCTTTCTTCACCCTCCTGCATCTCACAGGCCAGCCACCCTGTTCCTTTATATGGCATCAGTGCTTGCTCCTAAAATAAAAAAGGCAAACTCATAGCTGCAGATTTCCCAGGCCATACCCATCCTCTGACAACTCCCTTCTGGCACAGAACATCTTTATCTCTTTCCTGTCACTGAAATCAAAGTCACTTCTACCAGCCTCATCATCACCGCTGTCTCCAGGCCAGATCTCCTAGTCCCTGTACGAAACATACTGCAGTGGTACTTGTAGATAGAAAGGACACCATTATTAATACAAAGGTTCACACAAGGACATTTTCTCTTCCCATTTCAACTCATAACTTTCATATTTGTGTAGCAACAGTAACTTTAATTTGTCCAGAAAAGGGATGGAGGAAGTGATTTTAGATACCTTCTAATGAGATACTCATATACATTTTTTAAAAAGGAAGGAAAAGACAGTATAAAGTTCCCCAAAAGAATCTCAGAGCATTGATTTAACCATCTGGAAACAACTGGGACTCTAACTTCTTTCTTTTTCTTCCACTATCCTTATTTTGATGCCCACACACTACCAAAGAGTACCCTTTCCCTTGCAGCTTCTCAGACAGACTTATCAAATTTCTCTGTTATTCGCTGTCTATGCTTCTAAAAAACTCCTGCTGTCCTCACACGTTCCTCTTCATTTCCTTCTCCCTCTGTCACCACCTTTGTGACCCAATAAAGTTTCTCAGAATGTAACTGTTATATTTATGACCATGAAAATACCAGCATGTTTTAACAGAGAAGCTTTTGACAAAGATTTCACCTCCTTGGGATCAGCCATTGAAAGATAAGTTATCTTAAAGTATTTTACTTTGCAGAGATATAATCACACAACAGTATAGTCACAGACACTTAAGCATTGTAATTACAGAGCAATCACACATCACCATTAATTTATGAGAAGTTTAGGTTCCAGAAATCTCAACTCTTGTTTTGTTTGGGGTTTGGCTGGGGGCGGGGGGGGGAGTTGGGTTTTGGGGGTTACACAAAACTAAAGAAAGGTAAGCAGAGATAGAAACAATTCTTCAGATGAAAGTGTCATAGAAGAAAAAAAAATCAGTTAAAAAATGCCATAAGTATTATTCCAGTTGTATCAGAGCAAATAGCTTTGGTTTGCAGTGCTCTGTGGTGCAAATGTGCTGAGAGTTTACGTTAAAGCCCCTGCTACAGAGCACAGAATCCTTCCTTTCCAGTCATTGACACACAGCCCTCAAACCCACCCCACTTCCACCATAAACAGGAGCATGACATTGAGCAGTAGACAAAGCACACCCCAACAATACTGTTTGCACTATAGTAGAATAATTTCATCAGCATTAGAGATCCTTCTCTTCCTCCATACTTTTTTCAACTACCCTCAGATCAGGTTCGAGACCATCTAAGGAACCTGAAGATGCACAAGTCCATGGGACCTGGTGAGATGCATCTGCAGGTCCTGAGGGAACTGTCAGATGAAGTTGCTAAGCCACTATCCATCATATCTGAGAAGTTGTGGCAGCCTGGTGAAGTTCGCATTGACTAGAAAAGGAGAAATGTAAGCCCCATTTTTAAAAAGGGAAAAAGGGAATGCCTGGGGAACTACAGGCCATCCAGTCTCACCTCTGTGCCCAGCAAGGTCATGGAGTAGATCCTCCTGGAAACTATGCTAAGGCACATGGAAAATAAGGAGGTGATTGGTGACAGCCAACAGGGCTTCACTAAGGGCAAATCATGCCTGACAAATTTGGTGGCCTTCTACAATGAGGTTACAGTGTTGGTGGATAAGGGAAGAGCAACCGACATCATCTACCTGGACTTGTGCAAAGCAATGGACACTGTCGCACACAACATCCTTGTTGCTAAATTGGAGAGACATGGATTTGACAGAAGGAGCACTTGGTGGAGAAGGAATTGGCTGGATGGTCACACTCAAAGAGTTGCGGTCAATGGCTCAATGTCCAAATGGAGACCGGTGATGAGTGGCATTCCTCGGGGGTCGGTATTGGGACCGGCGCTGTTTAACATCTTTGTCGGGGACATGGACAGTGAGATTGAGCGCACCCTCAGAAAGTCTGCCAACGACACCAAGCTGTGTGCTGTGGTCCACACCCTGGAAGGAAGGGATGCCATCCAGAGGGACCTGGAAAGGCTTGAGAGGTGGGTTCATGTGAACCTCATGAAGTTCAACAAGGCCAAATGCAAGGTCCTGCACATGGGTTGAGGATGATGAAGAAGAATATGAATACATGAAGAGAGATGGGGAAGGACTTTTTACAAGGGCATGTAGTGATAGGACAAGGGGTAATGGCTTTACATTGAAAGAAGGCAGATTTAGATTAGGTATTAGGAAAAAGTTCTTTACTGTGAGGGTGGTGAAGCACTGGCACAGGTTGCCCAGAGAAGCTGTGGCTGCCCCATCCCTGGCAGTGTTCAAGGCCAGGTTGGATGGGGCTTGGAGCAACCTGGTCTAGTGGAAGGTGTCCCTGCCCATGGCAGGGGGTTGGAACTAGATGATATTCAAGGTCCCTTCCAACCCAACCCAAACCATTCTGTGATTCATCCTTAACTAAGTTAACTCATTGTGGCAAATACCAGAGCTCATTCATTCTCATTTGCATCTTGCCTAGCCTGCTGTCTCCACTGCCCTCTGTATCTCTATTGTAGCATCCTAAGAACTACAACATCATTCAGCTCACTTTGATCTCTATTGCGGGCACAACCATGGCTGAATACATGCACTTGTGAGCCTTTGTAATAGCACCAGGCTGCAGAGATTGATATTGATCTGACTGCTCTTTGTACGTGAACGTCTGGAGCACAAACTCCGTGCCATTTAACCAGCCACATCTAGTTGTGCCAAGCAGAAAACACAGAGCAAAAATAGCTATTCAAAAGCTTTAACATAAAGGAGCCCAACTGCAAGCAGGTGTATTAGGTCCTCTTATGTCTCCTTACCATCATATATTATAAAGTTATCTTAACCTTTATGCACTACATGCAAATAGCATCCGATTTTGTCTTCGCTTGCTGGTGTTGAGTACTATGGAAAGCTGCACTGGGCTGAGCCATATGCTTTAAAGCATAAGCACACCCAATCAGGATGTCCAGTTTAAGCATGAATAGCTTATTAAACAACAATAGCATTTGCTAGACCCAGGAAAGGACCTAGAATGAGATTTCCTTTATCAGCCACGTGGAAGATATGCTTTATAAGCTGGTAGGAATGGGCTGCTCTGTGAGGGAAGAGATGGTTTCTAGCTGGTTGCCTGACATAATAGAAGTGGCTATGCAGCCCCAGTACAACACATCCATATGAAGACAGCATCTTGCCCATACTTATTTGCGCCTTGCTTTCCCTTTACACAAGTTATAATTGGATAAGAGACAGTAATTATGTTCACTTGAGTGTTGTGGAATGTAATGGATGTTTGCAAAGCACGAGCAGGGCTTAAGATGAAAGGCTTTATCATAAGGAAAAGCGCTGGTGATCAGAACCCGGGAGGAGATTCACTGAACAGCAGCCCTGGTGTGTAATGGGCCCCCAGGGAGTCTATTAGAGAGCTTCACAATTAAAGAAATTCATCACCCTTCCATCTCATGCCACTCATTTATTTTAATGTAATACATAAGGAAGACCAAGGAAAGGACAGAAAACAAGGAACAGTTCTGATAAATGTTTTCTTTCAAGCCCCGTCAACCCTGGAGAAGTAGATAATATTTCTTATATACTGCATTACTCGCCAAACAACCAATACTTTAACCGCCAACTTGTAACTCAGGTGGAAAGCCGCAGCAGCTGGCAACCAGCGAGCACGTCTGTATTTTTAACAGAAACCAGAACAGGTGGAATCCATGAGCCCATCACAGAAACCACCCCCCAGCGCTACCTGCACCCTCCTGCACCACAGAGAGGGAAAGCTGTGAGTGCCCAAACACCTCACACAGAGGTGGGAAGCCAGGGCTGTGCCCTAAGGACAGCACAGTGTAAATTAACAGAACAAATGGCAGTAAAGGAAAGGGCTAAGGTGGCTGATGTAGCGATTACATGTTTCTTACAAAGCCATCAGCTCTTTCTTGCAGTTGCCCTTACAGACTGCCTCCCACCTTAGCTGCAATGCCAGGCAGCTGAGGCATATGGTGCCATACCAGTCAGGGGGCTGAACTGGGAACCAGCCACTCTGCCTCCTTTATTACCTTGGCCACAAATAGAAAATTCAGGGGTTTACCTCCATTTTTATTTATTTATTACCTCTCAAAACCTTCACAAAGGGAAGCTAGCGGGGAGCTCACATTTTCTAAAAGAGCTCAGCTCACAGGGCGAGAGAAAAGCAAAGAGACGGTGGGTAAAATAGCAGAGCAAAATCCATAAAGGATTAAACTACGCCTGCACTTCAACAGCAGACCCATCCCTACCTGCCCTTGCCAGCAAGAAAGAACCCAGCAGCAGCCCAACGTAGAGTTGTTCCCTCTTTCCTGAGACAGTAGCAAATTTAACTGTAAAATATTTACGTACAACTTATTTTGCAGAGTCTAAAGCCAAACTGCAGCTGCACAGCCTGGTCCCTGTGTTACCCAGGCCACCAAATCGCACGCAGCCTTTCCCAGAGAACGGCCAGCAGCAGCCAAACAAGTGCAGTGACCACTCCAACAAGGAACACGGGCACACGTATGTCAGCAAGGCAGCAAATGCCACGCCAACTTCCAAGCAACACTTCAGAAATTATTTCATTTCCATGAAACTGAAAATATTAACAGGTAAGAACAACACTAACCTCTTTCAAACTCAGCAACTTAGACCTTCCTGCTCCTTCCAGGCAACCAGCAGCCCCTCTGCTTTCCTAAAATACTTTTAAATCAGCTGCTGGGAATCAGGGCTAATTACTGAATTCTAGCTTTCACTTTGCCAGCAAGTCTGGCACACAAGCTAAGCACCAGAGTGCCAAGTTTGAATGAGGAATGTCTTCTGTCTCCGAGATTGCATATTTTTTGTATTACTGTGATTTGGCTTTTGTTTTCTGGATTAAAAGGTCTCCTTATGTTAAATGTCTCGTCCCTTATGTTTACTGATTCCATATGTTTGAATTAATTTTATTAAATTTACTATACCATTTATGCTCCCTCTCAGAAATACCGGCTCTTAGACTGAGAAAGAAGCTGCTAGACTCTGATGCCATGAACTGAAGGGTGACCGTGCTGCACTGAGGCAGCAGTAGCAATAACTTCATGAATTCTAATGCTATTCTCTATTTTTACCAATAAATAGGAGGAACCATTGCTTAAAATAGTAAGTATTCACAAAGTTGTTGCTAACACACATCATTGCCTTCTAAAGCACCCATTTCCTAAAAAAGAAGAGAAAGAATAGCATCATTACTGGAAAAGCAGTTTCAAAAGAATTAATGTATTTGGCATGGCAGACACACTACTACTTTAATTTGGTTTTGACATCCACACAAATGAGTCTGCTAAAAAATGAAGCAGGCATAAAATGGCACAGTGCTTTCTTGAATAAAAACTTATAACAAAGGTGGTATTTAGGTTTCAATTTCTTTTGTCATGCTATCAGCTGTTAGCCTTTCCAAGCGTCAATCACTAGGAATTGAAATCATTAGAAACAATTTCACTGAAAGCCTACAGCACGCTTACCAAGGTGTGAGGGCAGAGTCTGTCCTGAAGCAAATGGCATTTGGTTGAAGTTGTTCAGCGTTACAAGGTCCATTATAACTTTTTAAGCACTTCTACAGTTATGAAAAAACAATAAAAATCTGAAGTCTTAGAGTAGGCTTTGCCTTTGTATTCCACAGAATCTAAGTGGGTCCCATTTTCTACTTCTTGTAACAGAAAATGAGTTTTTAAGCCAAACTTTTCACTGAAATAGCTTTACAATTTTTGCCTTGTTTAGAAATAAATTTTAGCAAGTTTGTTCAACAACAGAAGAAAAAAATTAAAATTACTCTATATGAGATATTCTGGGAAAATAATTTTTCTGTGCAGAATTCACTAGAATAAAATGTTAACAAAAAAAAAAACCAAACCACCAGCTTTGCCATCCAGAAAGTTTGTAAGAACTTTGGTGCATTTCAGTTTGAAAGCCATACTTACAAGGTTATCACTGCAACCCTGTAACATTGTGACCTATTCACATATATTTGAGTAAGGAGCCCGAGGGCTTTTTCTAGAATTCATGTTTAAACAATGACTTTTTTTTCTGGTTATTGAAAAGAAAATTCAGACCTTTTATGTGCACAGTTTTGGTTTCAAGTATTTGATGATGTATTCGGCACCCAGACATTTCCCTGACATATCTTTGTAAAACTATGATACTTTCAGACAGGGATATGTTGAGTAGAGCATTTTCTTGGCTATGGCACAGTGCCCGGCAAAATCCAAGTCAGTTAGTATTAAAGACAAGTTTCCTAACCCATTTGAGATGCTTAGATTTGTCATTCAGACCATTTTGCTTCCAGTATTGGATAAAGTATCAAAGAATGCAAGGCGTAAAGGTTTCTGAGAATCTACAATAACAATTGTGTGCAGTGCTGTCATGCATACATAAAGGCAAACCGAATAAATGTAGTGGAAAAACCTTCCTAAAAGTGTTTCATACCTCATATTGCATTTGAAAGAATGGAAGATGCTATAGAAAGCACAGCTTGCTTTGCACTGGCATACTGATGGTTATATCAAAAGGATTTTTTTGTTGTTGTTGAATACATTATATTTTGTCTATTTTAAGCAAGCAGTTACATTTATGTTAGATATTTTTAAGTGATTACCTTATAAGACCATGTAACTCTCTTCAACTTTCACCTTGATTGCATAAATCAGCAGTTATTTTAATTTAAGTGGAAAAGATTCTGACTTGAGACAAACAGGGTAAAATTTCTGTCAGCCAAACCATCTAAAACATAACCTTAGAAGCTACATATTATTCAGCCTGTCATTTCTGTTTACTTCAGTGGGGAAAGTTTTTTGCTCTTTAATCCCATTAGCCCTGCTGAAATAGCAGGCTGGAGTCTGCACCATTTGGAACCAGTCAGAGCTAAATGAGCAGCTCCACTGGTGATGCTCAGTTATGCAACCCACTGCATGTGCTGGTGTACAATTTGAGCACTGCTGATCTTTAGAATCATAGGATGGTTTGGGTTGGAAGGGACCTTAAAGATCATCTAGTTCCAACCCCCTGCCATGGGCAGGGACACCTTCCACTAGACCAGGTTGCTCCAAGCCCCATCCAACCTGGCCTTGAACACTGCCAGGGATGGGGCAGCCACAGCTTCTCTGGGCAACCTGTGCCAGTGCTTCACCACCCTCACAATAAAGAATTTCTTCCTAATACCTAATCTAAATCTGCCCTCTTTCAGTGTAAAGCCATTACCCCTTGTCCTATCACTACATGCCCTTGTAAAACGTCCCTCCCCATCTCTCTTGTAGCCCCCCTTTAGGCACTGGCAGGCTGCTCTAAGGTCTCCCCGGAGCCTTCTCTTCTCCAGGCTGAACAACCCCAACTCTCTCAGCCTGTCCTCATAGGAAGGTGCTCCAGCCCTCTGATCATCTTCGTGGCCCTCCTACGGACTCACGTCAACAGGTCCATGTCCTTCTGGTGTTGGGGACCCCAGAGCTGAAGGCAGTACTGCAGGAGGGGTCTCATGAGAGCAGAGTAGAGGGGCAGAATCCCCTCCCTCGACCTGCTGGTCATGCTGCTTTTGATGCAGCCCAGGATACGGTGGGCTTTCTGGGCTATGAGTGCACATTGCTGGGTCATGTTCAGTTGTTCATCCAGTCATACCCCTAAGTCCCTCTCCGCAGAGCTGCTTTCAATCCTCTCATTGCCCAGCCTGTATTTGTGCTTGGGATTGCCCCAACCCATGTTCAGGACCCTGCACTTTAATTACTGACACAGAAAACAGGGAGGGAATGCATAAGTGGTTTCCACTGACCTCTCCCTCATCTGCAAACCCTGTTCTGGACTGGCAGCTAGAATAAAAATCCTTTCCCAGGATATGTTGGTCACCAGCACTTGCAACTAACAGGAGTGCCCTGAATAGTACGTGGGCAGCGGGTCAGGAACAAACTGGGGAGCAGATGTGGGTGCAGGTTTGGGGGACGGCGGTCCAGGCAGGGGTGAGGGGCACTGCGCTCTGCGTGGTGTTGGAGAAGGTGTGATGGCACCTGAGCGTGACGTTTCAAAGAACAACATGCTTTTTTATTCTTTCTCCACAGGCTTCCAAGATTTTCAGATGAGGTGTAAAAACAATCCCCTCTGTTTTGCAAAATCATTTTTCTTTCTCTTGTCTATTTTTATCTTCTAAACTACAAATGAGGACAAAACTTCCAAGTTGGTGCTGAAAGGGAAACAGCAGCAACGTGGAGGAAGGACTGATGCTGTGTCCAGAGCCCAAGTTCTGCTGTTCCTGTGCCCTGTATGTGAACTAACCTTTCTGGAGCTGTAATATGGATATTCACACTATTAAACTCACATGCCACAGCCCAACACTCTTCAGTTTTTTCCATTTCAATCCATCATGTTCCTTATCCCATCAGGGTGATTTAGGTTCCAGTTGCCTTATTTTTTTTCCAATCAGCTTTCAGCTGAATTGGCCGCTTAGTCACTAATCCTGATACGGTATCTAGCAATATTAATTAGTCTATCTAGTAAGCCTAATAAACAGCAAAGCTTTGTATTTCTCTATTGTATTTTCTAATTAATTCATTGTGTGCATTTAACAAAGTGTTTTATAAGGAAACAGATGCAGACTGCCAAGTCTTCTTCCCCTGTAAAATCCAGGCTCTGTTGCTTGTATGTGAAATAATTTTAGCATAATGAAAAAACCAGAGTAACGCATTGGACAGAAGTAAGCGTTTATATTAAGAGGTTAGCTATAAGGTTTTGAACTTCTTTCTCACTTTCACTAGTCTCTCATTTTATGAGCATATAGATCATTTTGCCATAGCCCATGACTAAACTGATTTCATGACCGTATTGTCTCCAAATTGTCTTCTCTAAATTGCCAAGTAAGGAACATTGACCTGTGTACAAGTTGATTTCCTTTGCCTCTTTCCTCTCCCCTCCACAATTTCTAATGAGTCCCTACATTGCTGTCAGCCATCATCAAATGTTGGAACAATTTTTAAAAGTGAGGAAAAAGATTGCAGCTTGTTAGGTTTTAATATTCTAACACTCCTTTGGGAGTAGATGAAACTGTTTATTTTGGTTTGCCACAATCTCATTTGGCTTCCCTGAACTTATGTGTAGTATTTTTCCTCAGTAGATACCAACCTTCATTCTGATAAAAGGTTTGGATAAATGTGGTCTAGTTCTGATAGTTTATTGAATCGAGGATTTTCTAGCCTCTTAAGGCAATACTAAAAAGTCATCTTGTTTCTTTCTATTTTTCTTTCTTCAATTTTCCTTCTGAAATAAAAAGCCTGAGGTTTTGCTTTGCTGAATTTGCTCTTCATAATGTTTCTAGATTTTGTTTCATAAAAGTCTATCCTGCTTGCTTTTTGAATGTTGGTTAAAAACAAAGAAGAAACAAAACCAGTGTTAGACTCTTAGGCACTTGGTTAGAAATTACATGTGTGCTTTTAGATGAAAAAAAAAAAGAGTTCCATTTCTAGTTAAAGCAAGCTGCTTCCCACTATGTTTGTGAAAATATCTGTGCTTTCAGGTCTAATCCAGACTTTTCTCATGGATAAGACTCCAAAATCTGTTTAATCTCTTCCTCCATACCTCTCAGGTGTGATTCCAGTGCAAAGTACCTTTGGAGTTGTTCCGCTGGGGTGATATTGCTTAATCCCTCCTGCTCCTGGGCAGATAGAGTCTAGTTTCAAGACCAGGAAGACCAAAGAAGTGGCAATAAATGTCTATGGTAGTTGTCCAGCTAACCACTGGACGTTATTACTAAGTGGCCTGTGCATAAAAATTTGCTCTCATCTTTCTTAAATTTGAACTTAGGTATTGTGTACGTGGACCAGAAAACACTTTCAGAAAGGGATCTGGCTCATGGGATGATGATATCCAGCTGGTTTAGTATTTCCTAGTCTGCTTCCCATTGATACTTTTTCTTGATCTGCCTTCCCTATGCCACTAAATATATCTCACACACGCAGTGCTTTTTTTTCCCCCATCATATTATTTGAGTGCTTTGTTTTGGTACAATAACCACACAGTGAGAAACTACACATGGAGGTGGCTTACAGCATTAATGTTGGTTACCTTCTCCCCCATGTTGGCTGATGGACTAAATTTTTTAGGGTGTGGGTTTTATTTGTTTTGGGTTTTTTTAAAGTTTTTATTTCAAACAAGTAAGGTGTTAGATGTGAAGTGCAAAAGAGATGCACTGGAATATTCTGTCCAAACAATCTGTGCATGTCTTGCAAGTAGGCTATTTTATATGGAACAAATATTTTTTAAAAGATATACATTTATCAGTTTCTTAGGTGAAGGTTAAAGATTTAATAACATAGAAGCCATGTTAACATTCCACCTAAAATCCTGTTTTTCTTTGTGCCAGTGTCCCTGCTGAGCGGGTGGCAGATGCTCTCCATGGCTTATGCCGTCAATAACCATCTACTGGTAGCAATTTTATAGTTAAGACTGCAACTAGCTATCCCAGGAAAGTTTCATTTGACACATATGCCCTCTTTTACCTGATGTATGCCTCATGTGCCCCTTTGCCAAGTGAGAATCACCTATGTGGGGCTCAGATAAACTCAGGTGAGACGAGCTTTCAGAAAAGAGATGCTGCTTTCATAACAAAAGTTTGGGGAAACATTTTTGAAGAAATAAGTGGTTTAATAGTAAAAGGATGGTAGGAGACCAGATCGGAGAAGCAAATGTTGCATGAAACATAAATGCCTTCACCTTTTTTCTTTTTTTTTTTTAAATGAGAGGATAGACACTTGATTATAACATATGCACCATATAAGATGTGCTTCCTTTCTCTTTTTAGCAGCAGTTACCTCCCTTGAAATGTTTTCTTTGGAAAAATTTTGGAGAATTTTCTCAGTAAATATGGGCAAGAAGAAAGTCTTTAATGAATTATTACTAGCAAATATCCAGGAAAGGGGTCTGCTCTTGTGCAGAGAAGGTTCAATGATCCTGATAGCTCAAATGAACATGCTGCAAAGTTAACAGCATTAAAGGGATAAAAGCTCTCCTTGACAGAGAGAACCATGTCTGAAGCTGCAAGTAACCTACTTGTACTTCAGCAGCTGACTTATTTCAGATGCAAACCATTTCTCCTGTGGCAGGTGATATATGTGAGCAAGCACTAATGATAATCACAAGGTAAGCGATGGATGACTCCACACCTACTGTCCAAACTCCAGATTTTAGCCCACAGCTTCGGTGAGAGTACCAGGCTGAGAGGTGCTGTAAATCTGCACAGCTGCACAGGAGCCTACATAGCAAACTTAAATAAGCTAAAAGGCTTGGCCAATTAGTCTTTAAAGAAGCTTTCATACAGTAGGAAAAGGCTCAGGTGAGATGTTAGTTTGAAGCAGTTTTGATCTATGTGTATACACATTGCTGACAGGAAAGAGGCTGGCACAGAACAAATAAAAAGGAAGAATACTAAGCTGGAGAATGGGGGGGGAACAAAGGTAAAAATGGTTTTAATTCAATAAGATATATCATGCAGGGTTGAAAAGTCAGGCTGTGAAAAGCCAATAAATGCATCAAATATGAAAAGCACACAAATAAAATATAGAAAAGATCATCAAAGGGAGCTGAAATATGGATGTTCCCAGCACGCAGATATAAAGGCATTTCAGTTGAGTGTATATGTTTTTAAAAATAAATGAAGTGCAGTGAGAATTCAGAAAAGACAAGCCTGTAATGGGCAAACAATAGATTGTAAAATGAAAGTATAAAATCCAAACCTTTATATAGCATCCAACACCCACAAGACACTTTAAGGTTGAGTTTATGAGATCCTGTGCCATAAACATCACAACTTAGAAAGCTGATTTGTTACTTGATATGTGTTTTTATTTAATCTCTTCTGTTCTTGGAGTGTTAATAAGCAAAAAGCTGGATTCTAGTATAGTTCCATATTACTAGAACAAAAAATAAGGACTACCATCAGCATTCATGTTTTAAATGATTAACAGATGTCTTGAAAGTAGTCTCTCCTATTAAGCAAGTTGGGTGCTCATTGTGGTCTGAACACATTGAGAGCTGCTTTAATATAAATATTGAATTCATAAGCGGTTTTTCTGCATTTAGAGTGGTCACCTGTTGACTTTTATTCAAAGGAGATCAAACAGAGAGGTTTTTTGCTGTCCTCTCACACCTGGAAAAGGAAACTACTAGGCAGTATAGCATGCTTTCAAAATATTACAGTTGGAAACAAAAAGTTGCTTGAGTTTCTAGCAATTACTGACAAAATTGGGCTTCAAATCTCCACTTATCATGAGAAGGTATATTGGCAAAATATTTACACTGAGTTATGAGAACCCTGAGTTAAGGTATATGGTTGCTTCCCGCAGGCTAAATGAACGTTGTCTTCGTATCCTTGAGCAGCTGCCCCCGAGAGCCAGGTCAGCGACAGCTCGCTCCGGCTCTGCTTCCAATGGGAACGCAAGGGCTAATCTCTGCAACCAGCGTGGCATATGGTGACCAGCTAATTTTCTCAGTCTATTGGGTAATCTTGGCATAAGAGCCTTCTGGGGAACAGTTATGAAAGATCTCTGAATTGGCAAAACAGACAAAAACACACTTGTGCAGGAATCTGTAATCGGTGTTTAAAGCTTGCCTATTACTCCATCTGCTGAAGTCTTAGTGGAACAATTATGTGGAGGAATCATCCAAGTAATCACAGTAGGGAAGCTACCATAGACACACATATCCCTTTTTTTCTTTCTTTTTTTCTTTTTTTTCCCCTGCTTTGGTGCATTTCACATTTCAATGGCTCAAAAATATTTTTATGTAGTATATGTTTTGAATAGTTTAAAGCTACAGTTCAAAATCAGCATGTTTAATATTAGAAATGCAAGTAGTTGAAAAGTGGAAATTACATTAGGGTGTTCAATCCTGTCTCATTTTTTAAGCATTGGGAAAAAAAGTCTAAGGATGAAACCAAGTATAATAAATTACTTAACATGAGTACTTTACGTTTCTTGAGGCAGTCAGTAAATAAAGCTAATGTCAAGTCAACAGCCAGGATTCTTGTTGAGCTTAAGTTCAGTTTTTAGTTCAGCCACTATGCCAAACTGCTCTGCAGTGGATGTGGATGTGTGGTATGTCTGTTCTTCAGATGAGGATTTGTTCTCTCAAATAATAAAATTTCTACAGGTAGAGGCTAGCCTCGCAACGTTTATTCACAGTACTGTAAATACCAAATAGCTAAGAAACATAAGCACTCATCTTAATTTGGGGGATATTTTATTTTTGAATGCTTAGTCTTTGTGCATGTAACTGCTAGCAAAGAGGTTTTGCTCAAGCTTCTAGATTAAGACTGACCTGTGTGGCTAAAATCTGCAATACGTAGCATCTTTCTTCCAAGAAGGAAGAATTTTAATTTACAATTTTATACTTCACTTGTGTACTGAAAATAAAAACTTTTGGGAAGCAAAAACGATCCTTAAACTTGAACTCTATAAAAGTAGAAAAAGTTTTAGTACTGCCTGCAATTATAAGACCAGTTATGCCATTAACTTGAACCAAGTATAGAAACAACATCTCCCAAACTGCCATCAAAGGAACTAACACTACTGAAGACAGAATAGTTTCTATGACAAGGAATCCACCAGCAGCTTTCTATGCTGTTAGACAACAGTCATAAAATCAGATGGCAAGACTCTTCACATTAGTAAGAACAAACAATTAAGTCACAACCACCAGCAGGAAAAAAAAATATATATCTATTTAGTGCCATGGACATTTCAGGAAAGCTGAAACAGCAGCAGTTTACTGAGCCATCAATAGCATAATTGTCAGGCCCATCACTCTGTAACAGAGTCAGAAGAAAGGCTGGGGCATGGCAGGTCTTGCTCCTTCTGCTGCTTGCGGTATGTCCATTTGTCCACCCGTTCGCCTTTTTCAAACCAAGGCACATCCCCCAGAAGGAGACTGCGTCTGATCCGGAGCTGACCTGAAAGAGGCGGATACAGCCATGACCACAGCCCCAGCCAAGGCAGAGCCAGTTTCAATGAAGTTCTCCATTTTACACATGTATTTTCTGCTGATTGGTATCTACAAATTTCTCAGGAGTCGCTCCAGCGTAGAGTGATCCGACTCCATTTTGGAGGTGTGCTTGTCCCCCAACCATGCTTGGCCCAACACCTCCCTGAGAGCAGAAGTCATGTTAAGACTACACTAATCAGAGCAATTAAATCTCTCACTGATCTATCCTCATGCTGATACACTAGAAATTGTTTTTCAGTCCTGGCTCAAAGCTTGCATCGTGAAACATGATGAGAGAGCTGGCAAGCCTCGGGTTGTTGTTTTGCACAACAAACCTCGGGGTCACAATATGCCGGATATTTTACTTCCAAATGAAAGCAGCTCCATGAAGACTCCTCAAATGAATTAATTTTGGCTTTGAGCTAGAAATGACATGGCTGCAGGTTAATGGAGACCTGAGCAGATAAGCAGTGCTGAAAGAACGAGCCTTCCTGCAGGTCAGCCTTCAAAATAAACCGATGTTCACAGTTGCATACGGACCAACTTTGTCTGGCTGAGAAATGCCGCATAGGTATAGTTGTGCTACTTCCCATTTCTGAAACTTGGAATATCTCATTTTTGCAGCTTCTCAAGTGATCTTTTAAAGCTGTTGATTAAAGACTGTGTTTAAGTTCCTCCCCATATGTCTTTTAATTTATTCAGTGTGTAAAAAGGATACATTTCAAACCTTTCCCATTATTCTGTGACTGGCTTTTCAACACACTGAAACCCAACACTACTAACAAACAAACTCTTGAGATCTTTGTTAATTTTCTAAAGAATTTACACAAATACATGTGTGCATGTAAATATATATACAAACACACAAACAGTATCTCCATGCCTGCAAACATTTTGGGGATGGGAGAAATTCTGTCTCCCCCTGGAAGTCTATTTTCCTGACTGAATTTTCAGACAGCACAATTTTTTTTCTAATCTCAGTATTAAACTCACTATATTTTACAGAGCAAATAAAAACCCTACCAGATGGCTAGCCAAGGCTATTACAGGCTGTCATTACATTCCACACCCACCTGTCCCTCCAGATTAGGAAATATGACTGAAGAATTGGTTTTTCCACGTATGCTTTTTCATAGCGGCATTGCCAGCAGACAGATGATTCCTCGCGGTTATCTTCAGCTCCCCCAGAGCACTCTGCTGCCATTCACTGGGGTTGCTTTGCTCTCTTTTCTCAGAGAAGGAAAAAGTAAGTTCTAAAGAAGCATGCCTGCTCGGAGCAAAATGCCATCTGATAGAGAGCGTAGTATTTCACTGCCCGACTAAAATCTGGTTGTGACAGAACTTGAAGAAAAATCAGCTTTATGTTTAAAAAATAGACGCGTGCCAGAGCCATTGGCATCACACTCCGACAGCCAACTGGAGGCTCCATCTTCTCTGGCTTATGCTGCATAGCATTCATTTACAAAATGGACACATAGGTAGTTGTAACCAGACTCTCAGAAATTTCTCATAAACCAGACATTTGCGTCCTCATTTCCAGTTCTGTCCTTCTCCCCCCATTGCTTTGCAGAACACTGAAGCACAGCAGCACGTGCACTTCCAACGCGTGGAGGAAAGCCCTCAGGCTCGATGGGAACGGACGGGACGCTCCAAGCTCTGACTAGCAGCTCTCCCAACTCATAATTTTGTCTCCCAACCTGATCTGCATCCAGCTCTGAGGGCACAGACCGGGCCAAGGTCAGCTAATCGGTGTTAATGTAGAGTGCATGGGACTACCCGAAGGCAAATGGCAGCTGCTTTGAGTTAGCATGTGTTTGTCATCAATAAGACATCTATTTCAAATCATGTCATATTTGCTACAGCTGTGTTTCCAGGCAGTTACTACAGATGCTGTCACCTTCTAACTTGTCTGTTCATCTGAGAGCTTAGAGACTTGCTTCATCTGGCTTTTTTTCTTTATTTGCACAGATGTATACATGAAACATAATTTAGTCCTTCTTTTGCAAAGTGCTCCAAATGATATTCCTTAATTTTAGCACGCACAGCAGGGCTGCAAGTCCTGTGAATGCTACAACTGTTTCAACTTAAATCTTGCTCCACAGAAAATGCAAACGGGGTTAAGTGCAAACAAACATCGGCTGAGCAGCAAACAGCAATTCAGTAGAGTTCTTAAAGATGAATCTGAAGGAATATTGTGGACGTGAGTGATAAAGGGAGTTTTAACGCACACGGCGGGTGAATATCTATTGCTCTTCTTATGTGGATGCAGAGACCTCCTGGGCAGGATGGGGAGAGACGGCGTGGGTCCTGAACCACGGAGACCACGGGTGACGGTGGCGTGGGCTCCATCCTGAGCACGGGGATGAGCGAGACCGAGCCCGAATGGAGCCCTTCACCCAGCCCAAGGCAGCCGTGAGGAAATAACCCGACCATTCCGGCTGCTAAGGTGCCGTCCTTGGCAGCTTTTAATAACTCTGAGCGCGATAAATTCATAAATCCTCTTTTTCCTACCCAAACGTACTGCTCAGTCCAGGGATGCTGAACTTCCCTTTCCTGGCTCGGGGGGGCAGCCCCTCTCCGGCGGCAGGAGGGAGTCTGGATTAAAAGGGGTGATTAATTCCTGTCGTTTCCAGTTTGCCTTCTTGCTCCTGCACCACCACTCAGTAATTTAGTGTTTTGTTGGTAGGCGAGAGCTGCCAAACTGCCCTCAGGTTCTTCCTCCTCCTTGTATTTCTCTTTTTTTCATTCGGGTAGCCAGTTTTAAATTCCGAGTTACTGTGTCGCTGTGCAGCGATGGTGAATGAGAGGGTCCCTAAATTTTCTAAACGAATGTTTTTACTATGTAGTTCCAGCAGCCCTGAAGTGATCCTGAAAACTGTTGTGGTGACGTGGGAACAGTTTCACTTAGGGGAATGGCAAAGACAGCTGTCAGCAAAAAACTGCTCTAGAGGACTCAGATGTGTGATGGATAATTAAAATAATTTCAAGTATTTGTTATGGCTTTCTCTACATTGCAACGCTTTCCCTGCCGTTGAACTCATATAAATGAAGGATTAACAACCTTAAATTTGGCCTAAAACTTAGATTTTTGCTTTAAAGAACTGTCTTTGATCCAAAGAAATGCAACAGTGTATTTAAGTGCAAATTATTTCACAGTAATTAATCCGTTTTTCACTCTTCACTGCTTTCCCAATTTTGGCGTGCATCTGCATGTTACAGTAAAAGCCGGGTGATGGCAGGAGCAGGCGAGAGCAGTGGTGGTACAGGTGACAGTACAGGCACTCAGCACATACTAAACCTTCATAAACTCCCTGTGGATTCTGGCTACCCACTCTAGTTAAAATCATTTTTATTTTCATCACTGCCATCCCTTTGGCAACTGTCCTAGCCACAATACGACAGCAGAGGTATTGTGTAAATACCTACTCTTGTTCAACCTATGGACCAGTCACTGATGATTTTGTTTTCAGTTTTAATGATTAAAGACCTTAGGACTAATCCCCACAGGACATAATACGGATACATCCACTTGATGATGCTTCCTTGCTTCTGGTTATGTTTTGTGACCTTTTTGGTCGGCCAGATTTTAGCATGCTTTTTAAGGTCTGGGCTCGGACGGTCCATGAGGGTCCTTGTGCCCGCAGCAGCTTCGGGACCAGGGGCAGAAGCCGGCAGCAGGGGAGGGGGTCAGGCTGCTTTGGCCACGTTCGTGTTCCTCAGCAAGCATCTGTGATTAGGAAATGTCAGCCGGGTAACAAGGTGGATGTGAGATACATACAACATCGGAATTAGAAGGATTTCTTTTTCTGTTTTTTCCTCCCCCCCCCGCCATCAGTTCTAAAGGTAAAGTTTACAAAGTCAGTGGAAAATGGAAGAGTTGGCATAATCAGACTAGATGGGGCTTCCACTTGTTGAAAGTGATATTTCAGCATGAGGATTAAGTGCATGTATAAACACTTTCAGAATTAGCTCACAAACACCAGGCAGAAAGATAATTGAAGTCAATGTAGAAAGCTGCATTCCAAATCACTGATATATCTTTAATTCAGGGTTACAACAGGTACCTTTCATTTGCATTTTTGATCTCAGCTATGATCTCTCTGGGCTCTACCGTGTTCGGTGGTGATGAATCATAAGAAGCAAAGGACATGGCTTAAATTTCAAGTATGCCATTTACAGGGCGAGCGGTAAGGCAGCAGAAATGCTTTTTTGCTTACGAACTGAGCAGACATGTCTGGGAAGAGTAAAGTGACAAGTAAATACGCCATTTCCCAGTGCCACTCTTCGAGCAACTTTCCAGAACAGAACCATACTTTAACTTGAAAGCAAAAAATATCTCTGCCAAGTAATACATATTAAACAATGTGATTTTAATTAGAGCTCATTAGGTTTTGTTTACCATGTCTAGCTAGCTCAGAAAGTGCCTAGGAGACAACAGCCTGGCCTGACATTCATCAAAGCTGTTGGATGGATTGCCATCAATATTAATGGCCTAAAAAATGATCCCTTGAAAGGCACATGTTTTAAAAATTTAATTCCTTTGGTATCAAAAAGATTTCTTACTTGCATGCTTTTGTAGACCCAAAATTCTTGAGAACAATCATAATGGAGCCACTGCTAGCTGAGTTTAGTGACAGGTACTGCAGAAGCAATTAAAACCTTGAAGTCTTGAGTAGCTGAGAGAAAAGTCTGACTTTCTTTCATGTTCAGAAGGTCACTAAAGTGAATTTGAAGCTGGTATGATAGAACCAAATGGCTTCTAAGTAAGAACCTGACATAGAGTTAGTAGAGTTTGACAGGGAGTGTGGAATGATTTCTGTAGAGCTCAAAACACTGACTTCTGATTATTTATGAAGAAAAGTATCATAAGAATATGGAAGTGCCTTTTCAAAGTTAGACAGTGAAATAAGCTTTAATATTTTAAGCTCGTCCGTGCAATAAATACCAAGCAACTTCTAGTCTGGAATTTCTAACGCAGAAGAGGCGGCCAACACTAGCTCTGCAGAAGATAAAACGAGTTAAAGAAAATGCTTTTGATAATAGTAGTGACCTTTAAAGCTCTAAGGACACTCAAAAAGATAACATCAGCTTTTAGAAAGTGTTTGAATGCAAAGAAATTGCTGTCACACAAAACTGAGAATTGGTGCTACCATTTATCTGTCTTACCCAACCAAGTAGTTTAGAGCTGCTATTCCTGTAAAGGGAGCATCACTCCAGAAAATCCTAAAGTAATACCACTTTCAGGTAGGCTGCACCTAATTCTGGGTCATCCACAACTGTGAAAGGCCACTGACTGAAGAAGGCTGAAACTAGCAGAGTTTTTTCCTCTTCCACAGTCTTGCTCCAGCTGACCACCCCTGGGCTCTGTCACAGCCAGCGGTGGCTTTCACCTACCTGCAGCGTATCTCATAATTACTTTTCTTTTGCCAGTATGTGAGTTTTCCTTTTCTTGTTCTCCTTAGTCCAGTAGCTGGGGAAAAGTGAGACGGTAGTGGTGTATCCCATGATAGAAGAATGCAATAAAAAACAGTGCATGCGAGAAAGAGTGGTATCTTCTGTTACAAAAATAATTTGATAGAACGGTGAAATTTTACTGTTTGTTATTTATTCAGGGCTGCTCTGTTTCTATTTTAGTGATATATTTGGTATAAATAAATATAAATTAGTATATACTAAAATGGAGGCATTAAACATTCAAAGGGTTATGATGTGCCTCTTCAAGAGGTTTTGTCCTTTTCAGGTAGTCTTGTATGATCCCAGTGCTGATCTTGCTTCAGGAGTAAATATACTGGCTGTAGACCAGAATCTCACTCTGTATCAAAAGCTATGACAGTCTGAATCTACAAGACAGTGATTCCTACCAATACATTCAGAGAGCTGCAGAGAATCATAAAGCAATTCTAAATTATACAAGACAGGTCTGTAAGAGGACTCAAGAGACAGTTCAGTCCATCCGCTATTCTACACCAGAGCAACTCACAGAAGTTAGGCAGCTACAGTTTCAAGAAATGAGTCAAAAAGGCCTGGACTGAATTTGCACATAGGTAAAACAGAGGAGCAGTTGTTTATGGAAGAAGCTACCTATTCTCGTGACTGAAGAAAATATTCTTTCCAACATAAAAACATCCAAAGATTGTGAAGGTCCCAAATCCATACTCGAGACCTGAGCTCCCTCAGAGTTTGATCAAGACCTGAGCTTTGATGAATTAGATCCCTCTCTAGCAATGCAAGCTGCCTATACAAAAATTACAGCATTAACATTTGCTTGGACCCCATAAAATAGTCAGTGTCTAGATTGGAAGGAACTTGATTCTTTTCTTCCATCATTTAGCAATGCTAAGTGATTCCTTCACTTAGAAGTGCGAAAGGTTATCTTACAGTTTTCAAAATACATTTAATTTTCAGGCCGCTTGAATGAGTGTCTTAAAGGATGTGAGCAAATAGGGAGGGATTAAAAAAACCTGTAATTACAAAAGCCCAGGCTATTAAAGGACTTTTTAAAGGAATCAAACTTTTGTGAACATCACTCTGCTTCCGAACTTTTAATTAGGTCTCTGTTTAAAGTATATCAAAGAACAGACAGTTTGCAATGTTAATAGACAGCATGGAACCATTAAATATTAGCCATCTATTTCTAATCTGGTTTCTTCAGGAACCTCAAGAGGACATAGTGTAAGGCTGGACTATCTTTCCCAAATGGACCTGTGTCTGTATATTTGTTTCTAATCTGCAAGAACAACATCAGGGACAGAGAAATATCCAGAGAAAAGCCAAAGTACTGTTTTTCTGTAATTGGATCTTTCAGCTTTTTCCATACCGAGGGCACGCGTATCCTCCCCTCCAAATGTAGTCAGAAATTAATAGAGGCCAGTATCAATCAAATGAACAGAATTCACTCTTTTTTTGAAAGACGGTATCAGATATAGGACTTTGGAGCAAACTACCTGAAGTACAAATCCTTAATTCCAGGATCTTTTAATGAGCTCTGCATCTCATCCATGTGACTGAAGAAATCTCAGAAGAAACAACCAGGTTCAATACCTTTCCTTAGGATAAGGACTTGCACTTTGATTCTGCTTTTCCTTATTAAGTATATACTGCATTGCTGAGCTATACTAATGATCTGGTGGGTTTAATCCTTGTATTACCTAATAACTTAGTAGAAAAGTTCTGCTTAAGTTTAATTGCTGTTTGTGTTCCCTTAGGTGAAATTTTTTACTCCTGGATTTTTTATTGGGCTCTAAATTAAGTGGTACATAATAACAACCTCTCTCTTCCCTTCAGAATCCTATAGACCTTAATGAAGTTCTCCTCAGTACCAAATAACTTTTCCCCACACTAATGAGAACTGGCTGTGGCCTGACACTGAAAAGGTTCAAAGTCAAAGAATCAAAAATCTCACAGCAAATGCTGAAGACAACGTTTCTCCTCACCGATGTTAGATTTTTTAGCCTGTGATTGATTTATGTCCCTGCAAATTGTGTAAATTCTGTGTGCTTACCTTTTGAAGAGGGGGGTGTACAGTGTACATGTGCCCCATGGAGTTGTGGCCATGATGTCCCAAGTCAATATTAATGCGTGCACAGAAAGAGTAGTTTTGCACATTATTTGCTATTATGAGCAGCATGATAGGAAACTGGTAGACTAAAATGAAGATGAAAGAGCAAAAGTCTGTGGGAAATACTATCATGATATCTCACTGAGGGATTTGATAGTCAAATTTAGAGTTGTAAATGCCATTATTTCCTATTGGCCTTTATTTTTGTAATTGTTTTCAGCTTCAACAGTAGGATTTAAATTTGGCTTTATTAATTTTATTATTATTAAATGTACCTAGCTTTGATATTAATGATAAAAGCAGATTGTTTGTTAGGTTGGGTTCATTGTCTTGATAGGGAAAATGGGAGCAGGTTTTGGATGCAGGCTTTGACTTAAAAAACAAATGACTACACTGTGATCAGATCTAGACACTTACCATTATGTGGTGCCTCCCAACACCTACAGTAACTTGCATACTCCAATATGTTCATACTCTGGCCTTAAAACAGTATCATATCATAGCAGTGACAGGCAGCAATAATAAAGCTGTTACAAGCAGTTCTTTATGTGCAATTTGAAAATAACAACAGAAACTGGACTTTTGACTGATTTCCCTGAAAAAAATCTTGATTGCTTGGAAATATAACAGTATTCAGCTGTGGAACTATGCATTTATATAACTGTACAAAACCAGGGTTGTTTAATCTTTAGAGGGGAAACAGAACACAAAATACTATATTTTTCAAGATAAACTCATTAAAGTCAGTATTTAAGACTTGGACACCTAACCTTTTTTGGTATAGTGATGCCATAGTGATATGTATCAATGTTTCACTTTGTTCCACTTACTGATTTTGCCCTTTTCTGTAATCTATGTAGACTGCACCATCTTAGAGACTTGTTTCTTTATATATGGACACAGTAAAGAGATTTATACATATTTATATCTTTGGCCCTTCATCATCTGCCCCAGTAAAGCAAGGACCAGGAATTTCTATGAACACACATGTACCTTGCATTTAAAAATAAACCAAATTGTATTATCTGCCTTCAGGTATTAATAATTACTACTTTTAATAGCTAAATATGCCAGATGGGCATTTTTCATTCTGAGAATACAGACTATTACAGGTAACACGCTCAGCCGAACTCAGTAGCCTGGTAAACACTGGTGCTTTAATAAAGTGTACTTTCTGCTTTTCCAACAGCTAATAGGGAAATGCTAATGTTTGAAATGAAAAGCTGTCATCAGAGCGGAACATTGTACCGCATACCTGGTATTCTGCTTAGAAATATCTAGCTTTGCCGTTGTCTTCCAAGGTCACTTCTTGCCTGAGTAGGCTGGGTCCATGGTTAAATGGAGCGCAGATCTCCCCAGTGGTTCTGAGCAGTCCTCTGTTCTTGTTTTAGTCACAGCAGGGCTAGACACAGGCATCCTTGTTTCCTTTTTTTCTTTCTTCAATTGCTTGCTATAGCTGTTTAGATCTGTTTGTGCCGTCGGTGGTAGGGTATGAGAAATGAAGCCCAACAGGTGGTAGGATTGCTAGTGGCAGCTGATTTGTTATCATTAGCTAGTAGAAAGAAAACAGTGTTCAAATAAAAATTTTTTTAAAAACAGCAACTGATGGGGCTCTAATCTCTGTACTTGGCATGATTCTCAATCTAAAGAAAGCCTCACAGTAACTATTCATCAAGTTCTTTGCCTGAAGAAATTTTTTCTCTGTATACATCCAGAGGATAGAATATGTAGCTCAAAGTTTGCAAAAAATTATACCGAATTGGTATCTATTTAGAACAAAAAAGGAGGGAGTGATTCCTTTTCTTCATTCCAGAGTAAATCAAGAGGAATGCAATGATTCCCACTGAGCTACATCAGACTGAGACTAAATACAATAAACACTTCAGTACTTAGCACACTGGTGATAAAATCAGCCTTGTAAGAATTTTATGGATGTTAACAAAAGACACTGGACCCTGGGAAATATTATATCACAGGTTGAGCCTTAGACCCAAAAAAAGCATATTTAACGAGTCTTCTAGGACAGATTTTTGTCCAAATTGTGATAAGAATTATTAGACAGAATTTTATGTTCATTTTCCTTCTTTTTTTTAAACCTAGTATTTTCAAATAAGCAAATACTTCACATTCAAGAAACATGATATGAGGCTCATATTTACCCCCATTGAACACCCCGTAGCAATAACGACATTGGAATGACCTCAGAGGTCTTTCCAAAGTGCAAGGTGAATATATGCCAAGTATACAAGTGGGTACAAACGGCATTCTTTGGAAAATAAAGACAATTTCATCCTCGAGCGTGCTGTGTTCCCTCAAGTCCTTTGAGGAAATGCAGAGATTTCTCCTTCCACCTATCCCAAGGGAGGGAGCAGAGGGCAAAGCTCCCTGTTGAGCTGCATCCCCCGAGCAGGCAGCCCAGAGCTCGCGGGGACGGATCAGCAGAAAGCAGCTCCGTGCACAGCCCTTGCCTCACTGTAAGAGTCATTCACACGCTGTATTTTAAAGAGCACGGCAAGAGGTAAACTGTGTGCAGCCTGTGGCCACTAAGGAGTACCAGATCTGCTTTAGGTAGCTACTGGTTGTAAATAACATATGTTGTCTTTGTGATACTGTAAGAAGAGCATACAGAACCCAGATTGGCACATAGATGTAGGAGAGTTTATCGATTCACATACCCAGGATTGCCTGTAAATAAACCACAGTAACCTGAAGATGGAGCTGATTGAAAATCAAGAAGCTGGTACGTAGTCATGTTGCTGTTCTGACTTCAGAGGGATAAGCTAAAGGCAGATTCCTGATGAGACGCCATCCCTGTCTGTTTTAATTGAGTGTTGTTTCTATAATAACCCATGCGATTCCAGTAAAGTGGGCAGTAGAAGGCGGCAACTCAAAATTATTTTGGAAATAAGCCATTACTCTGTAATTCTCCAACTGAATCCCAAACCCTCGATGTCATGATGCAAGTTGCCAAAGCCACCTATGAAGTCACCTATGAATCCAGGTCGGAGAAGCAGCAGGCTACTAATTCAGTGTTGTTTCTCTTGCTAAGTAAGTCCACTGCAGCTGCAAATCCACTGCTGAAAACTTCACCCCACTCCTGGATTCATTAGTATGCTGCTCTGGTTTAAATGTCAGCAGCAGAACATGTAGTATATGATGAGTTTAGAGAGAATTTCAGAGTGTGAACTAAAATGAGCTACCATGAGTGGCACGTGGATTGCTCCGAGTGTCACAAACATTCATTATAGTAATTCACTAGTTTTCTAAATATCTCTCCCCAAGCTTTAATGACACAGGGGTACATCAGCAAAATTATCCAAGATATTTTGCTGCAACTGCTCCATTTTAATCTCTTCTTATATCATATTGTCTGGGCTTTGGGGCAGCTTCCCACTTCCACTTTTTGACGTTTTGAGGCTATAGAATCCTTTCTTTAGTACTGAGAATTTGACCAAAAGTCATAGCACCTCAGTGGGATAACTGAGCTGCCCAAAATTATTCCTGAATGAGGAATTCTTGTATTTCATTCACACTAACCTCACTGACAGTCCTACCAGTCACTTCCCCAGGCACAGGTAGAGGCTGTTGTAGCCTAAAGAAACAACCGGTGTGCAGTTATCGAGCCAGCGTACAACCTTGGAGTCAACCATGTAACAGATACATAAGCCAAAAAGAGCACCAACAAATTTATTCTGCAGAGTATGAGCCTCAAAACATCCGGACTTTCTGTAACAGACTTAAGATCTACTAACACACCAAAAGCCATGAGAAACAGAAAACACTACAATGCACAAACCAGACAAGTATTACACATTGGAGTGGGGGGGGTTGTGTGTTTTCTTGCAAGGATTTCTTCATGTTTTCTTGCAATGAAGAGGATGAAACACAGCTGACTTTGGAGATCTAAACAAACACTTCTGGGACACATTGTGGGCAACTGCCAGGCAAAGTAAAGTATTCCCCATATGGATGGATCCACTTCATCAGCAGACCACTGAAATTAGAGTGGTTGTTCACTGAATAAATGAGCTTCTTATGACCAGCAAAAGCAGCCCAGAAAATGGTGATTAATGAAGGTTCACAATAGTTACGTGAGCTCTGGTTATCCTTGGGACTTATACATCCATGGCCTTTAAAGCCAGAAAGGATTATCATCACTGTGGTGCAGGCCACAGATCCCCTCTAGTTTTAACTAAACCTTGCCTTTAAGGATGACATCTGATCTTGACTTTTAGGCAGCCCTGGGGGGAAAATCTCCACCACTACTTAGCATACCATTCCAGTCTTCAAAAATAACCTGTTAACTGTATACCTCTTACTTCAGCCTGGCTTGGACTCCAACAGGCCAAATACTCTTTAGCAGGTGACAGCATTCTCATCTTCCATTCGCCATTAAGTTTTGAGATGTTGTATTACATACGGTTTACAGGGCTTTTCCTGTGCAGGGAGCACGTAGAAACAAACTACTTGTTAAATGGATTTTTGCAACTCGGATGCTTCATTCTCCTTTGGAGCAGTGGTGTCAGGGGAGCTTCAAGTGGCTGGATGAGATCCTTCCTACATAACCAACAAACTCCTAAACTTCACTCACTCAGAGAAAAAAGCAGTACAAGGAACAGTAATGCAATTTCTTGCCTTTCTTTGTCATTAGGGAAAGACTTTGGTGAATTCTGACTAAGAATTAGTTATTATCTGTATTGCTGCTCATAAAAGCAAGTTCTCAGTGGTCACATGCTTCCAATATTTGTCTTTAACAACTCTTCAACAACCAAAAAGTTCCCAAGAGGTATCTTCCAAACCACCACCATACCCAGCTTGTGTCCCAAGTTTAAGCTCTGCTTAACTACATTAAATTCCTAGCTCTTACACCAGTCTTTCCATTTATTGATTTCCATAAGCTTTAAAGGAAGTCAGGAGATGCCTCACCCTTCAAAGACAGGGAAAACAAGGTGAGGAGAAAGAGAGCGACCCATCCAAAGCCTTCTGCACATCAGTTCAGAAGCGGTCCTGGGAAAATAAGGTCAGCATACGGCCAGGGCTGGCTGCTCCCTGAAGGACAAGGAGCCACAGGGCATCCCCAGGGCAGGGACCTCACCAGCCAGGGCCCATCTGCAGGAGCCAAGCAAAGCCGAGCCAGAAGTAGCCAGGTCCAACCAAGAGCTCATCTCACAATGCAATATCACAGCGAGGAGGCAGGTCCTAGGTCCGACTAGGATGTCAATCTATAGGTCAGGTCCAGCGATCACCAGGCACCTCCATGGTGATAAGACAGGGCAGAGACCAAGGGAGAGAGCAAACCTAGGACCTGAGGTCAAGACCAAGAAGCTCCATGGCCATGCAGAGCACTTGTGTGGCAAAACTGGAGACACTACCCAACTAGAGATATTGCCCAGGCTATTACACCCTTGATGTGCCCAGATGGAGCTTAAATAGAATCCTTGAGCCCAGGGCTGGGGGTGGAGGCCCCAGGTGAGGCTTGTTGGTGCCATTAAGGCTTCTTAGTGCCCTCAGGACCCTGACAGGCACTCTCCATCAAGCTGTGTCTGTTATTTGCTTGGAGAAGAGGGCCCATGTGCAAACAGAGCAATCTGGTTGACTCCTGGTGAGAGGGAGCAGAGTAGCTGTGTGACGTGGACCTCCGAGCTGTGTATCCCTGGTCCCTCTGATGTAGGAGATACAGCTCTCTGCAGACAAGTATGTCAGGTCCTCAGGTGGTGCAAATTAGCTCTGGAGTTGGTTTAGGAGTGATGCAGGCTTCAGAATTTTTAATTATTTTCCATTGCCTTAATCTGCTCCTTCGCGGGAGGTGAAAGGCAGAGGGAAGGGAGAAGGGGCTGGGACGGACTCGGCACGTCCTCGGCTGCTTTACTTCACGCGCCAAGGGTTCTGCACGTGTCGGAGAGCGCTGGTGGAAATTGTAAAAATGAACTCACTAGTTACATAAAGGACAGGAGCAGTCAAGAGAGAAGTGGAGCTGATTTGGTTTATATTTTTTGATCTTCCTGCTTTCAAGTCAGTGAGTCCCAGCCGCAGCTTATAAAGGTAGCCATGTAAGGTGCAATTGCCCCTGAAGCTCTATGGCAGCTTTGCTGATGGTTTGTGTTACGGGAAAAGACGGGTAAAACGGTGCTAGGAAAAGGAAGATGGAAATCCCTTTCTTACTTCTTAAGATTGGTTGTGAAAAATTTTGTTAGATTTAAAAATTTCATAGCATAATGGAATATACTACAGTCCTCTATGATTTTCATGGTGTTAATAGAAAAGAAAATGGAAAAAGAAGGTTGCTGATAGTAAAGTGATAGTTAATGACTTCACAAAGACCACCTACAGCAATTTTATTTGCTGTCTGGTTTGGCTATTCAGTTTGCAGGAGAAAATTGATCTTATTCTACACACTAATATAGCTCCAATTTCAGCAGAATAATGTCCAGAAGGAGGATGCTGGTTGTTGGCAGAAGCCTATCCACTTTTGTATAGACATAGTTACTTTTACGGGAAACTTCCTTAGCGGGTCAGATCACAAAGTGGAACTGGATTGATGCTGTCTGCTGCCCTTGTCTGGAAGCACCACGTTGTTGTTTGAAAGTGGAATGAATTGTTGCTGCTGTATAACCAGCATTACTGAGAACTAAGTTTTGGCTGAACTTCTTTTCAGAGCTTCATTTATAAAGGATCTCGAAGGCGGTGCAAAATTACCTTATTCTTCCCTGTATACAAAGATTGCATTTAACAGTTTAGATTGTCAGTTCTGTCACAGCCCCTTTGTATAGTTCAGTTTATAGTTTTATGATTCAGCTGTACTGGAGAGAAAATATCATGCTGTGCTGACTGGTAATAGTAGAAGCTGTACTTTCCTCATCAGTGTAAATGTATTTGGGTAATATTTTTTTTCCAAACGGTTTGAGGATTTTATTCTAATTCTTTAGTTATATTTTAATGAGGTATTTTGAATGAAGTTCAATTTTAATATGTTGAGTTTGCTATGTTAATTAGACCACTTCTGCTTATTTCATATAAACGTTTTGGATGTAATTTTATACTTTCTGCAAGAACACTTTGCAACTTCTACATCTTAAGTCTTATGAGATAATAGAAATGTCACAACTTCATGTTCTGCATCAGATATAAATGGAACTGTCATGCAATATTCCATTTCTGACAAGAAACCAATAAGCCAAGAGAAGAAAGAAGGAAAAAAAATTAAAAAAACCACCCCAACCAAAAGAAGCAGTGATTGATGGGCACGTAACTGAGCTAGGAGTTCCATGAATAATGTTAGTTACACAACATGCCAAAAGACAGAGTTTCCAAAGAGTATGATTTTATGATTAGATGTAAATTGTAATCAGGACCAGAATAGTTCTAGGAATTAAATGCTGCTAAGCATGGAAATGAAGAAAAAGGGTAACCATTCTCATTTTAAACAGGATTTTGTTTTTCTTGGCATCTTATTTTGTGGCAGCTGTCCTGCCTATAAATTATGGATTTTTTTTTTTTAAATTGACAAGTGAAAAATCTCATTAACACAAAACCCTACCTGTACTGCTGATAATATTCCATGTTATTAAATCTGAAAGAATTTTTTTAAATCTCATTTACTCTTCAGTAATTTACCACTCACACACTAGATGTCTTGGGCAATAAAAATACCTGTAGTTACTTTGCTTTCTGGGATGTCATGTCTTAACAGGGCTTTGTAACGTGAAGTGCTGAGGGAGGTTTATAGGCAAATGTTTCATTCATTTCATTTCAACAAAATGAAAATATAATAAAAGATTTTAATCAATACTAGAGCCTGTAAAATGTATATTGCTTTCTCACAAAACATAAATTATCTGACAACCTTAATAGAGACAACTGAAGTGTTTGAGAGGAAAAACTTCTGAAATTTGGTTTTAGAGGCCAATGTGACAGGATAATTAACACAGGCCATCCAAGCATAAAATTCTAGTACCTGGCACAAGGCTGTGAATGGAAATGGAAATTCAACTTGTTTAAGTCCAAGTCTATGTAAACTCCCAGTAATCCCTTGAGCAGCAAGATGTCTGTGGGATGCCTGCAAAGGGGCTGTGACCACCTTACCCTGTTCTTTCTTCTAGTTTTCTGCTTCTCTCACGTGGAAGACCAGACCAAGCCATCAGCATATTGTGCGAACACGTGTATGTCTGCAGACTCTCGTGTGTGCTTGATAACCCCCGTGCACATAAGTACCAAGCTTAAGACTCCAGTTATGGAATAAGGATCCAACATGAGCTGAAGGATCTACCCCAGGAAAAGCCAACTTCAGACCGGGGCTATAGTCAGCAAGGCAGCCAGATGTATTGCAGGAAAGGTGCATGTACATCAGTACCATCTCGGAGGAGGCATGTGCAAGTTGAAATGCATGGATTGCTGCTGTTCAGAAATGTAAACAGGGATTTCCAGGCCAGAGATACCAAAGAACTTAAGAGGCAGCTGGTGGTGTGCTCTTGGCAGCTTAGCAGAAGCCCCATCCCAGCTGTGGCTTAGGCTTGGGCTGGACGATGCTGGTGGCACAGCAGAAACGCAGGGCAGTAGTCACTTATCCATTGGAGGCTGCAGCCTCAATAGATAAGATCTGGGCAGAAGAGGGGGAGAATTTTAATACCCAGTCCTGTGAACACTGCAATGGCAGTAAATATGAATCTACTTTAAATTATGAGGGATGTTACTCCATGTGCTTAGCGGAGGGACTGTATCGAGCTATTTTTAAGTAGGCTAATTTTTTTTTATCCTTTTTCATTAGACTTTCAGCCTGTAGTTCTTTCCTTACTCCTTAGAGTTAAAACTAAAGGAGGGAAAAAAAAGTCAACTTTTGGTTTCACGTCTCGCACACAAATTATCTTCCTACAAGGTCAACATTGCGTGCATTGTTCTCCCATGGATTGTCTGCACTTGCTGATAATTCATTCATTTTCTGGCTCATCACCTCTTCCTTCCAAGGGATTAAATGGCCCTCATGTCTTCTCGAGAAACATGAGAGAGCTTGATTGCATAGGGATGACAAGAAGGATGAATGGATTGAATTTCAACATGGCTCTTTCTTTTGCTTCTCTCACTTCTCTGCCTTTTGACAAAAAAATGATCTGCTGCCAGTGCAAACATGCATGACGGAAGCAGGATAGACCCACTGGGAAATTTTACTCTCTGAAAACCAGCTTAGGGCACATGCTAACAGATGAAATTTCCCTGTGGAAGAATCCCTCTGAACAGGAGGGTCCTGCTGTCTGCTGGGGGACTGGCACAAACCATGCGTCTTTCACACCCGCTCATTTTTGTCTCTGGAAAAACTTCTTGATTGGTCTTTCCTTCCCATGTCAAAGGAGAAATTTTAATTAATTTTCACAGTGGTACTAAAAACTGTGTTTCCCTATTCCTGAATAAAAATACAGATGATGTCCCATCCCCTTGACATATCTTCTCAGGAAAAGTCTGCGTGAGCATACTGGATTTATGCTGCAAAACAAATGATTGCATCAGGACAAGATAGAGGCATTATTATTTTATTTGACCTCCTTTATTCCTGTATCTGATTATTTAATGCCAATAAACGCTTTTGTTCCCCTTTACATCTTGCATCTTACATGGAAGAACCTGCCACAGTTATTTCACATTCAAATAGGACTTTTGGACGTCTCTTTCTCTTTATGTTTTTGTAAACTGCCTTTGCAGAGGTGTGGACTGAACTGGCCATGGAGAGAGGTTTTCAAAAGGACTGGCTCTTCAAATGCATGCCAAGTCAGATCTGAAGTCCTACTGAAGCACTAACAAGCTCCTCAACCACCTTGTCTGTCAGCAAAAATCATTCTCTTTCAACTGTCTTTCCACTTCTGATACAATGAATCATCATTTTACGTAGGACTTCCCACATTCAGTACTGGGCATGAAAAACAGCTAATTAATTTCTGCTCAAGCACAGTCAGAAAGACAGAATTAAAACGAGCTCTGCAGTATATATTTAATGGCCAATGTGTTACATTAAAGGGTCAGTAGAGTTCCTAAAAGCCATTATTCCCCTGCAGAGGGAAAGACCAGAGTTGTAAAACTGCTCCCAGGCTCTTCTGGATACCTGGTGCCATCGAGTTGGAGGACGGGGATGAGTCGTCGGTGCTGCGGACACACCAGACGCTACCGGGAGCCACAGGAGGCACTTGCACCTTAACCGAACTCCGAAGGAATTGTTTGAGTTATGCAGAGGCTAGGGAAAAGCTTAAGGTCACGGAGCAAGAGAAGTGCTTTAAAACTGTCTTATTTCTCTCTGTTTTGCGTTTCCGAGCAGCTCGGCCCACAGCCCCTGGGGAGGAGCCTGGTGCTGGCGCGTGCCTCCGAGCGAACGCGGGCTGTTATCGGCTCGAGCATCTGCTCGCAGCTCCACGACGCGGAGGAAACAGTCTCTGAAAAAAGCTCGCTGCTAAACTGGAGTTTTGCCAGCGGTGTCTCCTGTGAAACCATCAGAAGCCGATAACGGAGATCATGCAGAGCAACAAGCACCCCCCGCCACGTTATACAAGTCATTGCCATGCAAACATCAGAGGAACTGGCTGATAGTCATCACACTCCATCCCTCACTCAGCTGACACGGGTGGTCCCAGTCCAGCTGTGCAACTGCTGCTTATCAAAAAGCGTTTTCAAAGAAAACCTGACTTTTTCCTGTTCAGCATGAAGTCCGTCAAGCCACCGCTAGCTTGGCTGGTGAGCATCGTCCCGCTGCTCCCTGAGTGAGGATTTCTGCAAGTACAGGTGGCATTTCTGCACAGACCTACCCAAACCAGCATCAGGTCGTTTTGGTGCTCAGTGCATACCATTTGCTCTGCTAGTAAGGAGGCAGTGAGTACTACTTTTCTGCCAAGAGATACAGGGAAAGGCAGTACATCAGCTGCTTGAGTACGTAGCTGAATGCACAGCTAAGCTATGTTTAAGCTAATTGGTATTTTTGCAGTTTGCACCATGGACATATCCACAGGATCAAGGTTTCTTTTTTGGAGGGCAGGGTATCTCATGAGTGCAATCCTTGCTTGAAAGGCTTTGTCATTGTCTTTTACTAAGAACAATACTTTGAATTAGTCTCTTGTGTATATTAATAATGACACGCTAATTGAATCTGGAAATTCATTGCTCACAAGCAATGGATTTGGGCTAATATCAGCATTTTATAGCTTTGGGTAGAATGCAAGCGAGGGTCTTGCCAAGGTAAACACAAGGTTTGCTTTTATTGCTGGCAGACATTGCTAGAGCCCCATTGTCATAGCCGGAATTTAGCAATACTTATCTGCAGAAAGCTTAGCCTGAAGTCTTCATAACTTGTCGCTGTGCTGGAGGTGAAGTCCTACATAATCTGCACTGAAATTCCCTTTCTAAAGAGTTTTACAAAATTCCTATGCCCTTTCCCTTCTGAAGAAATCCTTTCTTGAGGCTCAGCATGAAAAGGTAAAAGATCGTGGAGTTTATTGTTATTTTAAAGTGCACTCAAGAGAGCAAGAAATGAGAAATCTATTACCTTTGTGTTGCAGGTTGCCACCGGTACGTGAAGTTTACCACTGGGTGATGGGGAAGGTTGGACGGGAACCCTGTTTATCAGTAGCAAGCCCTTGTTAAAACATTGGCAGCATATGAGAGCCAGACATGGGCAGACATCCCATCAAGAGTTGCAGGGGGCACAAAGGAAATTATACTATTCTTATTTATCCTAGGAAGTGCTGTGCATGACTTCTGTGGTTTATCAGGCATTTAGAACTGACTTTTTTCCCGCCTATATTCCAATGGGATTTTTCAATCACTCTCTTAAGTGCCTCAGAACACATCCATCCAGAGAGCTATGCTCTTCACACAGACCTTGTCTGCATAGCTCTGGAGGCAGGGAGTTGTGGAGCTCTTTAACAAATGCTGGCAAGTGGCATATATTCATTGCATTTGAAACTTGGTATATTCCTAAGGGAACTGCTTACAAAGATGACAAGCCATCTGTCTCTACTTCTGGTGTTTTCTCTGCTTCCACATCCGTATGTTAAGGTAGAAATAATGTTTTCAATTCAAAAACCTAATTTGGTCTGTAAATTGCAGATTTGTAATGATCAAATCTAGTTTAAGCCAGACAGTGAAGATTTTTCCATCACCATTTGCTGATAGGAATTCCTTCTTTGTAACACTAATGGCTTGCATGTTACTGCCCCAGTATTTGAATTTAGTATGGTATAGTATATCATCACCAAGTCCACGTTCTGGACTCCTGCTTGTTTCACCCAAATCCATCATTATTTACAGTGACCATTCTGCTGCATTGGCTGCTCTCTCCCAGTGAAATTTCTGTTATAATAAATGTAGGCAGTGTAAACAAAATGTTGCAAAATATTGCTTTGATTAGCAAAGTGCTGCAAGAATGCACTGGAGAGTCTGTGTTACATATGCGGACACCTGGAATGAACAGCAGTAAAAGGAAAATACGATTACATTTCTCCGCAGACACATTGTGCGTGGGCAAAGCCGATCCTGCAGACAAGATACCTGACTCTGTGACCAAGAAGAAATAAGTTTAGACAAGATGCTGTAGCTCGGCACCAGGCAAGGCAGGCTTTTAGAAATACGGCGTTTGGCATTGGCAGGGTAAAGGGGTAAGAAGCCCAGCGTGTACGGGAAGCTTTGGGCAGTCTTGGCAACAAGACTGGGAGAGAGCAAAAGACATCATCTCCAGTCTTCGCTTCTGGCAGCCTCTGTGGATTTAGTGCATTTAGTGACGGCAGAAACAGCTCTGGAGATGGCTCCTCGCAGGGGGACCCCTCTGGAGCCACTGTCACCTTTCAGGGTGCAGCAGGAGGAAGGGACAACGTGGTGCTGGCCGTGGGCACCCCAGCTCTCCCACCAAAGGTGTCCTCAAAGAGAAGACATTCCCATCGGTGGTGACCCAGCCACCGTGCCGGGCAAAGACCAGGAGCGGCTCAGCCACAGGAGGGTGGTGAGGAGGGTCCTGCTGCCTGCAGAGACCAGTTTTCTGCAAAGGGTTTTGAAATTTTGGCCCCAAATCCATTCTTCATTTTGTTTTTCTTAACCATTTTCAGAGGTTAAGGTTGTATGCACTTTTCCTTTCCTTCCCCCTCCTGTCATCAGCTTCAATTTTAAATGAATTTGGTGAACTTCATAACGCTGACGCCCTGGCAGGCAAAAGCATAGGATCTTTCAAGCTTCTCCTCGGGGCTGTGGCTGATACAGCACTGCTGTTGAGCTCATTGAATTCATGCCTCTTTTGAAACACTTCTGTCCTTCCTACCAACTTTCAAAGTTTCACTGGTGGCCAAGCACAATCCCTGCAATGTTGTTAGCCTACAGACTATTTTAACTTGTACTTAGCTGAGCCTTCATTGCTTTACCCTCAATGCTTCCAGTACAACATCTGATATGATTAGCTACGCCATTAATTATTTTGTACTTTAACTATGAACCTCTTGATGAAATCCAAGGAAAGGTCAACGCATATCTAGAGAAAATGGTACCTAACAAGATACATTAATCAGCAAATTAGGTACAATGAGAGTTCAGCACACGCATGCAGTCTAAATGGTTTTTACTGGTGTGCTAATGGTACCTGTTATTTGGCTAAGGATATACGCTTGTAGTCAACAGGATACTGTCTGGCTAAAACCTCCCATGGACTTTAGTGTACAAAAATCCTTTATACATTATAACAAGTCAGATTCAAGAATGCAAAAGATATTTGGTAAGTAGTCCAGTCAGCACAGATACTGGTCAAGTGATACCTGACTAGCTGTTGTTACAGATAATAATTGTTACATGTTTTTACCTAGAATAATAATTAAAAAAAATAGTCCACTGAAAATGTTCACATTTATCACCTATTATCATACACTCTATTTCTCTCCTGAATGTTTCTTAGCACAGACAGTAAAAAAGAAAGACTGCTGGACCTGAATTTTGGTTCTAAAATGCTGTGACATTTGGATCTAAACACTGTAAGGGACAGTTTTCACAGCAACATGTTTCCCTGTAGTTACAGATACAGACACACAACCTTTTTGTTTGTAGTGTTTTCTGAAGCATTTGGTTCCTTTTTACCCTTGCATCAGATGTGCCCCGTTATCCCTTTCCTTTAAGGAAGTTTAACAATATAATGTTGCAGTCTGTAAATATTTTTAGTAAGTTTCATTTGGTTCATTTCAATTTTCATTGTCACCATCAACATATACGTTCCATATATATTTTCTACAGCTTGACATAACTTTTTACTACTCAAGCCTCTTTTCTTGTTTTCAAACATTATCAGCATCAGTGGAGGTATAGTAACTCATTCTTTTGGCTTTTTCCCCACACAGATGCTACTACACCTTCAGAGTTTGCTTTTGACAGCATCCTCTGGTTTTGTCCATAGCTACTCACTGACTTCAACTCTTACCTACAATTGCTATTACAGAAATCTGAATAGAACAGGCATACATTTTCCAAAACACACCCCCAAAAACCATCCCGCTTTCTGTTGCAAAGCCAAAAATAACCTAAGCGATTTGCACGTAGCTCTGAAAGCCACCGTGTCCCTTTCACGGGTTCTCAGAAGAGGAGACACAGGAGCACCTGGAGGGAGAGACGACAGGTCTATAAACTGGATCCCAGTTAGGTTGTCCCCGTTTTCATGCAGGAAAAAATATATCCCTGTCTAAGATGGACTGAGACCATCGAGACGTGTCACAGTTACTCGGCAGGTAAGCAGGGAGCAACGGGAATGAATACTTACAAAACGGCTCTGCCGCAGAGCGAGACAGACCTTTCGGCTGCACAGCAACGTTCGCTATCTTGGGCAAGAATACAGCTGGTCCAGCCTGGGACTGGATACACCTGAAGCATTTAAAGTACACGTTTGGGATAAAAGAGCTAGGAATGTGCAAGAGATGATTATTTGCTCCGGCTTAAGGGCAAAGAGCTTCGTGGTGCTGCAGAGGCAGGCGTGGGGAGCTGTGCCGTGCCTTCGTATGGGACATGAGTTTGGAAGAGCCTCTCGTGCCCTGGTGAGGAGGAGTGTGATGCGGTTCCCTCTCCTCACCATCAGTCGGGGGTTTCGGGGGGGGGGGCGGTGCTGGAAAGCAGCAGCTGGTTCCCAGCGTAGGGAGACCATCCTGCCATTTCACAGAAAAAACGTCCAGTGACGGTTACTAGTGCCCCTACGTGTTATTCCCACCTTGTCAATGAAGTTCCTATATTTTTGCAGCGCTGGATGTACGCTAACAGACATGGCATGTTTCGGTAAACATAGAAGGATAGAATGGATATTTTGCAAAGTTGTTGCCAGATAAACCTCCCAAGGAACAGCTTGGCAAGCATTTTCTTTTGGCAGCGTTGCTGGCATAAGTACCCCATCCCCACGCTGTCTCATCTGTTGTGGCTGAGAAGTTGTTTGATTCACCAGAACCAGGAGCTGAAGTAGATGAAAAAGCTTTTTTTTCTTCTTCTGGCCTACGTTTAACCCAAGTCTAGTTCACCAAGCGGCCTCACAACCAGCTGCGCAGACACATCCAACTGGCAGTTTAGTGGTCAAAATAGGGGAAGATGCTCCTAAGGGTGATGTTACTACTTAAAATCTGTCAAAACACCATCTGAGTGGTTGCAGAATTAATTAATAAATTAAGTCCATTGAGTTATGTAAAATTCACACTAGAGTAAAACCGGCCCTGATACAAGCCCTTTGAACACAGCACAAATGTGTTTCCACCCCCACCTTGAATTATGCTGTATAAGTGATCTGCTGCAGCTGGCGTTTTGAACTTAATGGCATTTAAAAGAAAGACACCATGTCCAAGTCATACTGAAAATATTTTGGGACGTGTTAAAATAACTCAGTCTATTTCGGGTCAGTTTATCTTACAGGGTTTATATCTTGTATAATTTCTTTTGGAGGAAAGGTTACACTTGGGATCTATTATCAAAATAAAGGACAAAAGGCTGAAGAAGCAACCCACAGTCCGCACGTGTAATTGGCACTTCATTTTTTCATCTTCCATTTTTTGAGTAATAAAACACCTGGGAGCATAGAACAGTTTTGCACAGACGGTTGATCTTAGGACGACTTGAGATCCAAACCAAACCAGTTTATTGCAGCTCCTACTTGGGCAGTTGCATGTGTCCAGGCACCGAGGCTGCAGCGTGTTCCTGCTTCAAATGTTACGTGGTTTCCAGTGCAAAGAGAAGTTATCAGCAGCTAAAAAAATCAAGCATTGCTGTTACAGGAAAGATGCGTCTTCTATCCTCAAAACCCAGGACTTTTCAAAAGGGTGCCTCAGTTTTATTCCATTCACTGTGCTTAGCTCAGATACCGTTGAAGAGGACATCACCTTAAGGCTGCGAGATTCAGACCTGAGAAACCCGGGCAGGAAAGGTTTTACATAGACTCAAACTGGCCAGTGAACACACAGTGTACGTGCAAGCTAACACTGCTGTGGCAATGTCCTTTTACCTGACTCCTGCTAGAGTCAACAGAGAAAATACCTCTTGATTTCAGCGGCAGCTAATCCTGGTGTGGAGATAAAACACAATGACCTTGAATTACCTGGTCAGTCCTGCGTTGTACCAGCCAGGATTTTCACAGAACCTGCCTGTGATACTGCTTATAACCAGAAAGCTCTGTTCAGACAGATGCTAGAACATAACCTCGTGCTGCTCGAGATTTAAAAAATAACACCGAGCATTTGAGCACAACAGGTAAGGAATCGCACAGTTGTCTGTGTCCGCAGTTAAGGCTGCCAAGATCCAGTGTTAGCTTTTACCTCTGAAGAGTATCAGTTCACCTGACGGCAGCAATTTAACAGCCAGAAGGTAATGATACTTCAGCCTTTATTATCACTAGCTAATAATACTTCAGCCTTTATACAGCTTCCTTCTCCTTAGGAGCTTCAAGCCCCTTTTGCAGCCCAGGTGGCCCACAGGCTATCTTCACATGCGCTTCCCAGTTTTATAACCAGTCTTAGGTTTTGCCTCTTTGCTTGGGCAAGGTTTTCACCCTGAAATTTGCCTTTTTCCCTGCTTGCTCTGCTTTTTGGTGTTTTCCCATTCACCCCACTCCTCCTTCCGCAGTGACACTTCTCAGACTGAGCCCTGCCACCATACCCCCGCGCAGCACACTCCGCTAAGAAAACGAGAGGACTCTGCATCTGTAAAAGGCAATCGGATGTTTCAGAGATGTTTGCGGAGGCGGTGGGATGGCGGTGGGTGTTAAGCCAGACGCACGCAGGCAACCTTCTCCTCTCCTGCCATCGTGCATCTCGTTCCCTGCACTTCGCTCTTACTTGGGGTGACAGGAGATGAGGTGAAGCTCTCGCTCCGCTGATGGAGGAAGATGCTTCCCTAAGCTGTTCCACCGAGCTACGTGGGATCTATGTTCCTTCTCTAAGTGTTTTCCAGGAAATATGATTAAAACTTATCTGGCCTGGTCTCACACTGTGAGTTACATTTTCTTAAAGTTTTGATACATGCAAAATCTGAATTGTTCTTCAATTTCACCCACGTTCTAAAAACACCACCACGAGGAAGTGAGACTGGAAGTGATGAGAAACCATCCTGGAGGAGTTTAACGTACAAAAATTGAGGTCAGCTGTACTGATATAGGTAGAATATGTCTTTGAATTTTACTGTAAACTTCAGGTTGATTTTTTTCCTGAGTGGTTCTGTGTTTACCACCTAAGTACCATGAAGCTCCACCGTACCTGGGAACTAGGTCTTTTGTGCATATAATCTGCCAATCCACGAAAGCTCAATGAACACAGGTTTAAGTAATTTCAAAGTAATTTAACTTTTTTCTACATCTCTGTTTATTAAGATAGCAATAAAGGAAAAACATACTACGATTGCCTGACGTCTGCAGGAGCTAAAGCGCTATAGAATCTCTCATTCTCAATACCAAACACATGGTCCTAGGCTAATGGGGGTTTAGGGTTCAATTTGGAACTTTGTTTTCTAAATTAATATATGCAGAATATATAGATCATTTACATATGCATACACATACATGTAAGTAGTGTTTCTACTAAGTACATATATATAAGTAATAGGTACATCAATGTATATATGCATTTATACCTAACTGTTAGTCCTATATAGTTACTATCTCAGTTCAGTTACTAGTTTCTGCTAATAGCTCTTTTATACTATTGTCAGGCTATTTTCTAAGTGGGTGTTCTCCTGAGAGGATTTCACAAATCATTCAATACGAGATGTCATTATATTTCAATCAATAAACTTGTACCGCGATCCTATTAGCGAAGGATTTTCCAGTGGCTAAAACCACATATATTTGTACAAAGGATGGTCTGAAAAACAAACCTAATCTTGTTTATTGACAGAGCTCAGTTCTGGAAAAAAATGGTCTCTTAACAAAACATTTAGCCTAGATATTTTGCAGAAATACTGCCACCTTCATGAAGAAGGTTTTGAGTTTTGGTTGGTTTTTTTTTTACTCTATGGCTGCAACTGCCATTTCTCACTCAGCAGCACTGTCATTATTTCTCCACGTGCAGCTTCCACTGAGAAGCTAAGGGGGGAAGAAAAAAAAGAGAGAAAGTGTTTGTCATAACACAGCTGTGCTCCTCCCCTGATTTCAGCTGGGACAGAGTTAATTTTCTTTCTAGTAGCTGGTATAGTGTTATGTTTTGGGTTCAGTATGAGAAGAATGTTGATAACACCCTGATGTTTTCAGTTGTTGCTAAGTAGTATTTAGACCACGGCAAGGGGTTTTCAGCTTCTGACACCCAGCCAGCGAGAAGGCTGGAGGGGCACAAGAAGTTGGGAGGGTACACAGCCAGGGCAGCTGACCCAAACTGGCCAAAGGGATATTCCATACCATGGGATGTCATGCCCAGTATATAAAGTGGGGGGAGTTGGCCTGGGGGGAATCGCTGCTCGGGAACTGGCTGAGCATCGGTCAGCAAGTGGTGAGCAATTGCATTGTGCATCGCTTGTTTTGTATATTCCAATTCTTTTATTATTATTACTGTCATTATTATTATTATCATTATTTTCTTCCTTTCTGTCCTATTGAACTGTCTTTATCTCAACCCATGAGTTTTACTTTTTTTTTTTTCCAGTTCTCTCCCCCATCCCACTGGGTGGGGAGAGTGAGTGAGCAGCTGCATGGTGCTTAGTTGCTGGCTGGGGTTAAACCACAACAGCTCCCCTTCCCCTGTGGCTGGCTCCTTTATACTGGCAGAAATCTGAGATCTGTTTCTCCCTCAGTTCCCTTCTACAGTTCCCCTCCCACACTACTTAAGAGACCCTCCCTGAAGGCTGCTAGGGCTAGAGCTTATTATTTAGAAATGCAGGGCTGCATTTTCTTAGACCTTCATGCAGATGGAAAAACTGCAGCTAGGACAATCGTATCTGAACATTCTGCAATGCAGAGAACATCATGAATCCCCTGAGCTACAAACAGATGAATAATTTCATGTTTCACAACACCCATAGCAAGCCTTGGCTTAGGAAAACTTGACTTCTGCCTACACTCAGGCAAGCTTTTTCTAGTTTCTGAATAAACCCTTTCCCTACTCATGCACTCAGAGCAGTCTCGAGCTTGCATTCGGTTGCATTCATGAGGCCATTTTAACAAGATTACATTAAAAGTTATTTGAACATTTTTTTGGCAGAAAGGGAGATACAAGGTCAACTGCTTGCTTTCTTCTCTCAGACCTTTGTTCTCTATTACTATCTCTTAAATAGACACACTCCACTTTTGATTGCCTGAATTTGTATGGATCTGAAGCTATGTTATTGACTTATAAAAGACGTTTCTTCTTTTACAGCCTCTACATGTAAAGGAAGCCTGGAGAGATCTAGATTTTGAGTCATCGAGCTGAAAGCACCATTCCTCATGCATATTGGAGAACCACGTTTTAACTTCAAGAAGGTGCATTATACAGGGTTCTTGTACCCTCCAAGCAGCTCAGCTGAACACTGCCGCTGCAAGCAAAACCTGTTCCAATGATCACTTCTGTTCAGGTCACTGAAAACTTCCACTGCAGAAATAAGACAAATACTTAGGTCTTCAGGCTTTGCAACAAAGGAAATAGAAGTTTATGCTTTTCTGTCCATGGGCTGCTTTTGCAGTTAGGAATAAACTCTAAAAGGAAGCACAGACGATGGGAGTACCTGTTGACGGTTGCGCTGCCAGTCAGAGGGTCCTCAACAGGCTGGAGAAATGGGCAAAGAGGAGTCTTGTGCAGTTCGGCAAAGGCAGCTACGAAGCCCTGCACCTGGGGATAAACAACCCCAGGCACCTGCACAGGCCAGGGGCTCACCAGCAGGAAAGCAGCTTTGCAGAAAAAGTCCTGGAGTCCTGGCGATTGTGTGAATAACATCCACATTCTTGCTTTTTTTACCACTGTTCGCAACACGCAGCAGAAAAACGCAACATTCATGCACTTCCAGGTTCTCTGGTCAAAACCCCATGTCCAGGGTCAAGGATGCTCTAAATGACTCCCAGTTTTGATGTGCCAGATCCCAGCTAACTGTAGCGATGTTCATCTTTTTTCCTCAGCCTCCTTCCCTACGCTGTCTGGGAGGCACCCAGGAGCTGTGTGGTACCCAGAGCCTGCCTTCTGCTTTCCTTTGCCTCCTTCCTATCACCAGGGGAAAAAGATAATTCTTTAGAAGAGACCGCTAGTAATCTGCATCTAAAGCAAATAAAAACCCCCTCACTGACTCTGTGGAAATGCCGAATCCCAGCAGGTCTGTTTGTAATCGTATTTACACTGGAGTGGTTCCATCAGCCTCTGGGAAGCTAATCCTGATTTACAATTATGAAAATCAGATAGAAATCTAGAGCCAAGCTCATATTTTATTTTAAGAGTTGCTGTTACAAGAGTCTGAAAACAACCACCAGACTGCTCCTATTAAATCAAAGTAAGCTGTCAATGACTTACACCATTTCAGTTAAATACAGATACGCCAAGAGTATTTAAATGGGAACAGGCATTTGACATAATATTTCCCACTATTAAGCAAGACTTCATGGGATTTTTTTATTTCCACATTGGGGAACACACCCTAATTCAAAGTGATGATTAAAAAAAGTCCAAGAATACTTAGCTCGGTCTGAGATATGCAGCACTGCAAAGGGCTGCTCTCCAATGCCCCGTCCTGTTATATGTGAATATTTAGTCTCCACCAACTAGCACCCTGGCACTGGCACCAGCTGCTGATCATTTTTAAGGAAAAAGGAAATGCTAGATTTTATTATTCATCACAATAAAAAAAAAAAACACACATACAGGGAGGAATCAGGGAGAACATTATTATGGAAACAGCATTTTAGACAGAGCTTGTAATACATTTGTCATATTGCAGACACAAAGTTATAAATATTAACCTAACATTCATTGGGAAAGGACTAGGACAACTCTAGAAGCACAGTTACTGAAAATTTTCAATGTTATGCAAGACATTTCCTAGCACAAGGAGAAATTATTTGACCATGCTTCTTTTACAAAGAGATGTGCTAGGAGGTGTTCCCAGAGAACAGAAACGTTCGCTGCTGGTGGGGGCAACGGCTCCTGAAACAGCAGCAGAGGAGCAGCGGTCAAAAGGTTTTTCAAAAGAAGTAAGTTTGCAATGAAAGATTCAATTTCATTCAAATGGGAATCTTTTGGAAAGGTGCTGGTTTCTTAGAGAGACTCCGTTTTTTTTTCCTTGGAATTCATTCATAAAAATTTCCACCTGAAAATTAATTTTCCACGAGGCCTCAATGCAAAACTGGACTGTATCAGAGTCTGAATTAGCATATGAAAGAAGCCACCAGAAAGGTGTGACCTTTCAGTGGAAACCGATTAGTTTTTCACTTTTCTGGGGTTTTTTTTCAATTTATTCTGCACACTCTGTACTTTTTCTGTCTGTGCCCTTTGCTGCTTCCGTGGCTTTAGGGAACTCACCAACAACCTTTGGTTCCTGCACAAGTTCTCTAGTGTAAAGCTATCAGGATGAAGTGCTTGTGGAAAAGTCAGTCAGAGCACTTTCATCCTTCAATGAACTTATTTGCAAAAAAACGTGCAATTTAAAAGATTTGTAGATATAAAATAAGATCAACACAATGTTACATATGTGCTTACCTGGAAGCATTGCATGCCATTCAACACAGCAGTTTCCTCACATGAGAGTAAAGGCACTTGCTTTTTGACACTTTCACTAAACGAAGCACCGTACTTTGTCAAAAGTCTTCAGATCTTCACAAATATCTTCAGGCATACATATTAGGGCACGGAGATAGTCTCCCATTATTAAAGTGAAAGTCAGGCTGCATCAGAGCAGCAGAGGGAGCGAGCATCGAGTTCAGAAGATCCTCTGGAGAACACTTAGCGTGAATGTGTTAATTCTAAGAAATATTGATCGAAGTCACTCAGCCAACCTCAGCTGCTGAACTGAGGGAGCCCGTCTCCAACCAGTGGGCCAGAACACAGGTGGCATTAGTTAGAGCATCTCATTCACGGCCCCAGGTGACCTGTTTTCTGTGATTGGAGCATTTCCTGGAGCAGCTGCTTGTTGCTTAAAACTTTAACGACGACTATCTGTCCCCAATTTTCAGGAGGAGGAAGGGAGATAAAATGACTCTAGGAAAGCCACAGAGGTACACAGGGTGAGATGAATCTACTTTGCACCCTATCGGGTGGCTTCCGTCAGCAAGAATTAGTCACACATTTTTATCCTTCTGCTATGAGAGACTTGCAGTCTTTTGTCTTTGCATGAACTACTACACGGTGATCTGTCTCAACGATATTTTAAGCACTGCCGAGTACAACTACCCCACGGGGGCTATCTCTCAGTTTAGGCAGATGGTGCCAATAGCACTTTGCACCTCACACCATGCTTGTTCCAATATTTCTGAATACCTCCACGAGCCTACTAGCACAACTCCATACAATACAGGACTGCTCATGACTGCAGTCTACATTTTCACATTAGGCTCATCACCTGTGACAGCTGTAGACACATGGTCAGGGCTGCAGAACACAGCCAATATTTACCCATCTCTCACATTAAAATCTTGAATTGGTTTAAAGACCACAGCCAAAGTGCCAAAAAGACACCAGGGGTAGGGGACAGAGAAAGGAATGGGTTCTCTTTTTCTCCATTTACCCCAGCTTAAGTAAACTGTCTCAGCTTCTACTTTCACACTATAGAACTTAACAGCAGAGATGAACTATGTTTTTCCAGGGGCATCCCAGTGCCCCAGCCTAAGAGTACTGGTGTGAATGCTGTAAGTACCAACATCACAGCGGAATCAAGAACTTCCCTTCCACCCCACCACCCCAGCTGTTCCTTCCCCACTTCTGTCTGCTCTTCAGCCTCCATCTATTTTTCAATAAGTTAATTTAGACAGTTTCACCTTAAACTTTCAATCCTCTCTTCTCCTGTAGAGGCTCCAGGGCCAGGATGCAAGTCTGAAGCAGTACACTTTTTTTTTTTTTGAGGACACTTTCATATTGACATGGGCAGATGACAAGAAAAGCCAGGGCAGAAAACAAGTGGCAATGGGATGGTTATAATTCCCAACACTAATTTCCCCTCCTTTTCCTGTGCTATTAGGCCCTGCTACGCAGATATCGTTATTAAAAAAAACAAACAAACAAAAAAACAAAACCCGACAAACTTCTGGACAATTTTTTTTTTTAAAATGTTTATGATCACTTCAGCACAGATTAAAATATGGCAGGGAAAACTTTAATTTTTTGTATATGGATTACCTAATTAAAGTTTAATTAGCATCATTTATTCAATTATGGATTCTAATACCTACTACTCCTATTTAGAAAAGTCAAAATAAATAAAAATATACAGCATATATCAGAGGCTGTGCTGTATATGGTCTGCCTAATGACTTGTTGCAGCATGCTAGGAAGATTTCTGCTGAGGAAGTAATAGGTACATCCGCAGCAGACAAATTCACTCTTTAAACTCCATTTGTTTTACAGTTTTTCTTTGTTTTATATAATCATTGGTTACACTGTTGTTTTTCCTTTATGTCTGAACCTTCATTTTCTTTTAAGATATAAGAATTGCTAGTTACTGTAGTTACAGTCGAATTTTTATTTATATAACTAGAACTGATTTTAATGCTATATTCCCAAAACAATTTCTCCGCTCCAGATGGTCCCCATTCACCTGCAATATCCTCCTGTGCATCCTTCCATTGCAAAGTAAACTCCTTGCTAGCCAGGGTCCCCCATGCAACAATGCTCTTCACACACCCATAAACTTTTACTGTTCCTTGGTACTGCTGTTCCCTCCCAGGGCACTGTATCGCAGCCCATCAGCTTTACAGCAAATGAAGAAAGGGAACAAGATGCTGTCAGAGCTATTTAAGCATATTCATCATATCATTCAGTGTTGCACAGAACTGATAAATATAAGTATAACCTTCCACTCTATGATACTTAAGATGAAAATGAGGTCAGTGGTTGTGGTTTGTGGTTTTTCGGGGGGGGGGTGGGGTGTTAATATATTATTACAAAGCAGATTGTAAAACTTAGAAAACTTGGGTCTTCAGAGGTTAATTTACAAAGATACAAATACATTTGTTTTAGATAACAAGTTTCATTTGGCAAACTTGCTTCCCAGAGCAAGATGGACTTTGATAAACCAAAGCAACTCCAGTGGAAAGTCCCAAGATGACTACAGGGTTGCAGTACATGGCACGCAAGAAGATATCGAGGAAAGTGCTCAGTCTTGAGAAGCCAAACAGGAAAATCTTACTGCTGTCCTCAACTGTCTAATATGAGAGTACAAGAGAAAACAGAGACATCATTCCTGAAGATGCACAGAGAAAGGACAAGAGGCAAGAGACACAAGCTCCACGTGGGAAATTCTAATTGCATGTTAGAAAAAGATCTGCAATCATAGTAGCCAAACATTAGAATAGGGCCCAGAGAGGTGAAGGATCTCCATCCTTGAACAAGGCCCTAAGCCACTCCTGCCTTGAGCACAGGAGCTGGACTAACCAACCTCTCCAGAGGTCCCTCCCAACCTGTTTTCTGTAATGGAATACAAAACCTTCCTGTAAAGACCCACTGGAAATAAGGTATTTTTAATTATAATAACTCAAATATATACACAATAATGTGTATTTTACATATACCAAGAAAAAAAAACATACTGCATTTCAAAATTCATTTACTGCAATAACAGAGGCAAATACTCAGTAGTAAGGTTAAGTCACTAATATTAAGAAAAGCCACAATTTGCATGTAAGTTGAAGCCAGAGGAAAGCTACAGAAGCTCAGTATTCAGAGGCATGAATTCAAAGGATTTCATACTACCCAACTCATCTCAACTTCATTACATGAAAATGGAGTCTGGATCGTAGGTCTGGACCTAGTTTCTTCGCTAGTACTCATAAGCTTCAGATTCCTCTATGTACTTTGACTGTTTTGAGATACTAAACTGCAAGGTCAAGGTTAAGTATTTCAGTTCTCAACTGCAGCCTAGTTTCACTAAAGTGACCTTAATTACCAGACCAACATGTTATTATAAATTGTTCTTCATTTCAGGACATGTGAACACCGAACTAGCTGTAACAAACTTCTAACATTTTCAAAGTCAAAGGTTCATTTTTACTTAAAAAAAACCCACAATAAAACTCTTAACAGAGGCTTAAAAAGGTCTTTATAAAATAATCTCCATCACACTTACAATAGTAAGAAAATGATTCTGATTGCTAGTTTTTAGTAAATATGAACTGTTTTATGTAATCTGTATTAAAGATGGTTATAACTACAGTTCACATTTTATTTTTAAAAGGTGGACCAACAAACATGTCAAGAAAAGCAGATTATTGCTGTTTCTCAACAAGTCCTTTTTAATAAGGACATGCTGCCTTGATGGGCAAAGCATGTTTGACAGCCAGCTGAGACAGGATAGCTGAAGGAGAGAAGTAATGATTTGCATGCCAAAAAAAACCCTTCTTCGACGATCACTTTATACTTGGCAACTGTACAATTAAACAGATTTAAGATCAAAATTGTGCCATTCCATCCATCTCTTGAATGACAGTGCTGATCATCTCAAAATTTAAGCTTGCTTGAAGTGACACAAGAAGGTAGAATCTGAGCAAGTTCTGGACCAGCAGAAAAAAGTCTGACGCTTATCCTGTCATCTGTAACTATGAAAATACTAGGCGTTCTTCAAAGCATTTTTCACCAGGTCTGTCGGAGCAACAGGTATGGCTGTGCAGAGAAAACAGAACATGTACATATGGGAAATATGAAATATATCAAGTTTCCTATTCCTGTAGTAGTACTAATATAATTAAATATGCCAACATTCAATTTCAAGAGGACTCAAAAAGATCTAAAAATCCATACACATTTTTTATCATTTTTTTAATACAATAAGCTCCTGAAATATACTTCTTGTGGACACAAATTGGTAATTACAATTACAAGCAGAAAGAGCCCACAACTGCTCATAGGATGTCATTCACTATACATTTTAATTAGCTACTAGATTCTTTAACTTATGGTAATAAATTATCCTACTCTAAATAGAGATAGAAATAAAGATGCAACAGTTTATACATCCAAGTTTTAATATGCTGGTGCATTCTCCTCTCACACTACAGCCCCCTAAAAAGAGCTGTAAAAATAAGAATAATGTATAGACAGTGTATAGCGACTTGAACAAATCTTCTAGCCAACACAGTGAAATATACTCCTGTGAATCTAATAAAAAGATCAAGATGCTAGTGGTGGCTATGCTTTACTAAAGAAGGACAAAATTCTCATTTGCAAGAGTCATTTAAAACATCTTAGCGTTTTCAGTTTCCTTTCAAGCAAGTTACCAAAATAGATACAGGAAATTAAATTTCCAATTTATGTGTTAAAGTTGTCCCAAGCACTTCTTTACATTGTTTACATGAAACCCTGTATTACTGTTTCACAAAGAACAGCTTTAAGATGATCTAGAAGAGCTAAATCAAGTCACTCATACCAAATAAAAGTAGAACTCAAGAGGTTTTAATACCATTTTTACTATTTTATCAGTGAGTAGAAGCAAACAGATATTGGTAGCTAGTCACCAATTTTAAGTGCAACGAATTCTTCTCATATGTAATTTTAGCTAAGATAGTTCACGCTGCTGACTTGACTTAGTTAAGAGTAAGTTACCAGCAGATGTCAAGAAAAACCTCCCAAGACAGAACACTACACAGCTATGCTATACATTAGATGCTGTGCATCAATGACCCTCTTTGCTTTCAAAATTCATCCTCCATATGATGAAGCACAGTGGCCACCTTAGCCCTCTTCTACTTTTAACAACATTGTTTGACCAACTCCTTCCATCTCCCTGAAAGAAAACAATCAGCTAATTCAGACCAGAGATAAAACCAAACATCCAGCTCCTCCCTTAGCTTGCCTCTGCTAAATTTTATCTGCTCCAAAATTACCAGTGTCCCCAAGAAGTTAAAGGGACCTGTACTGGCCAACAGCACCATAAACATCAACATTCCTGAGGAAAGGCAAGCAGGCTAGTAGATCTGTCTCTTTCCCCCTGCTGACAGCAGACACCATGAAATTAAACTGGACAGCAAGAGGTAGCTCTGCGCATCAAAGCAGGAAAGCGGTCAGGTCTCAGCGTTCAAATCAATTAACATGAAAAATATGAAGAGAGAGCCCAGAGCTACCTTTGGCATTTACTCTTTCCCTTGAGCAGCCCACAAAGAGAGAGGCTGTTTCTTCAGATAATCTACTTCTAGATAGGTAAATGGATGTTGCTGTCATAGGCACTGCTGGATAATCCATTACTTTCACACTGCCGCCCTTCACATTTGAAGGTCTTAAAAGAAAAAAACAAAAAGAAAAAACATGCCAACCCTATCTGACTACTGTCTAACACTGGGGGAGAATTTTCCTTTTCCCTACTGCAAGACTTATGCGATATTATTTTAGACAGCATATGTAGACATATTTCTTCTCATGTAAAAAAGATCCTGGTCTTCTAGTGGGCAGCCTTCCCAAGATACCACTTGTCATTAACTGCATCCCAGTGGGCCTTAACTGACCTCCCATTTAAGCCTCCGGGATTTGAATCCCCATCTCAAGCACTGTTCAGTCAAGCAAGTGGTGAGAGAAGTTCTGAGCAATTCCTGATGGTATTACAATCACACAGATTTCCTTAACTATGCTTTGTTGCATGACATCCTGCTAAACGGTCCTCCGACTGTGTAGTTCTCAATGAAAAATACAATTATACCAGTGTATGCCAAAGCTAAGGAACAAACCCACTAGCTTTGTGGTGATAAATTATCACATCCCACCCCTAACCCCCACCAATGAGAATGAAAGTTATTTCTGTAGCAATAAGCTTCATGTGATTTCAGCCTAAGCAGTCATAAAGAAATAAAAGCAGAGAAAAAATTCTGCAACTGTGACCTGAGACTCTGCATAAGCCATTGTGATAACTAATACACCACTGTCAGAGCTGTGCAGCCAAACAGTGCCTTTTTCCTATTATTTGGCCATGCTTTAAAAAAATGCATTTGATCAGCTATGACATTTCATTTTAAAAAAAGATGCTATCAACTGACCATCAGAAGCATTCTGTTACAAAAGACTACTAAAACTGTATGGCACCAGTTAAAGCTATCTAGAATATTCTCTGAAATGTCAAGTATTTCTCTTCATACTGGGTATTTATGTATCTTGACATTATCAGTTTTTCTGAAAAAATTGAGAAATATATTCAGAAACTATCTTGTCATACAATTCCAAAAAGGTAAGGTGCATATTTCTTCCTCCTTGCCTCTCAAAAGAGAATATAGTCTATTCTACAACACCCAGTGATGCAAACTCATAAAACACAGATCCTCAGCCAGGAAACACACATCTTAAAATAAAAATACCTGCAAGTGTATTTCAGACCTAAGATACTTAATTATATTGTGTATTTAACTTCTTTTCAAAGTGAACCAACTTCTATGCTATATCATTTCACTTGTTGTACTGAAATTCTTAAGCTATACAAAGATAATAAAATACTGGCATATAGAGAGGTCTCATTCAGTAATTTATCAATATTAATGTTTAACACCTTCTTAGGAGACAAGCAACTTCTTCCCTGGCATACATGTGCACAATTGGTCAACCAATACAACAATATGGACATTGCAACAGTGGAACACTGCTCGTCGTCTTTGATCTACTGCACTGTAAATGAAGTTTCATCATATCCAATATCACCAAGTTTTCCTGTACTTGAACATTCATTGAACAACTGAACTGGGGGAGAAACATAATAAAGAGAGATCATATTTTTTCACATATTTGTACTGGCAATTATTATCCCGTACCAGAAACTCTAACATCAGATATCTTTGGGGAGCGAAGCGGGGAAGAACTTGAAGACTTTCCCTGCATTTAAGTCTGGAAATTGTTTTTGCAATCAAAATGACACTTTGCAGCTGCCCGCTTCATAATTTAAACTTCAGAGGAAAAGAGAAGGTAAAGACATCTAAGTTGCAGCTGAATTTCATATGAGTACATAAGTTATATTAAAACAAACTTACAAATTCATGTTTCCATACATCAGTGCTGTGGCTGCTCAGGATTGATATTCATAGTCCTGTATATTTCTTTGAGAAACAGCAAGGCAGTGTCTTCAGATCCCCTATGAAGAATGTAAATGCATTATTTTAGTACAGTCCATGTTCTAATTCTTGTAAGCCACACTTCATCCCATTCCAGCTCTTTAAAAAGTTTGCCCAAACTATTGCCCTAGCACTTACCTTTCGGGAACATGATGCTACCTCTACCAACTTCCTTCAAGCTACAATTCTTCAACAGTTTTGCCTTATTTCTATCAGCCCTAGCCTATGCATTTACCTTTTTCTACTGCGTTTTCCCCCATTCTGTTCCCCCTAACTTACTATGCTGCAACTTGAAAGGCCCTTCTCTATCCACTTCTTTGATGTTACTCATTTGGCTTAAATATCCTCAAATAATCTATCACTTTTTGTCTGCAATGGGCTCCTGAATATATTCCACTAAGAATACATTCTACTTGTCAAGGCTGTCTTCCTTTACTTGCTCCACTGCATCTATTAGCCCAAAACTCAAAACTCAGCCTTGCCAGTTCTATCAGCAATATTTTAATTCTTCTCTCCTAACTGGCTGGCACTTTCTTGTAAATAGACTATGTGAAATACCCATAGTCTTCCTCTCTTCCTTACTGCTAAAAAGTAAGGAAGTTCTCAAATAATTTAAAGATTAATATAAATCAAGTGCCATGTTTCCAAGTTGCTGTTTTCCCTCCTCTTTTAAAAATCAAAGCTTCAGGCTATCTGAATTTAAATTTAACAGGGACAGACTTAAATCTTCTTACTCATCTATAAAATGTTATTTAAACACACATAAACAATACCAATATAAAAGAGTAAGAATCGCTGCAAAAAAATAACAAAGTTAAACAGGCACATTTTAACAAAGTTCCAAAGCTGCAAGAGTTGTTAGATAAGGGTAGCTTCCTGTGCTTTTTAAAAGAAATGACACAGGGAGACAGTAAAGAAGATTTAGACGGTCCAACTGTGATCCTCCAAATGTGAGGACCATCATTTACAGAACACCAGTACAGAGCTAAATGTGCAAGCTAAGGGACTACAGATATTTTCCACAACTGAGTACAGAGATAGTAACCACATTTCTTGATGGTCTCTGCTATTAAATGAGCAAGCAAAAAAGAAAGCAGAAGGATCAACACAGAAGCTCTGTTCTCTCTCACATGCAGAGCATTTCATTTAAGGCTTTCCCCACCACCCCCCTCCAAAAAAAAAAACAAACAAAAAACAAACAAAAAACAAACCCATCCTACCCCCCACGCTCTCATATTTGGGTCAGTAATTATCGTGCTTATCTTCCTTACTTGAATGACAAAAAAGACTACGGGTAGCAAGTTTTTAAAAACCTGGCAATGATCAGCTGCCGCCTTGTAGAAAAGAACTCCCCGTTCCTTCATCTCTACTCACGAAACAGCACTGCCACCACCGGGTCACCAACTGCTCGGGGAGCCCTGCCAGAGCTCAATGCTCAACAGTGCTGGCACATATCAGCACTGCAGCCTTGATAATCCCTCCTCTGGCAGGTACTGATCTTTGACAATGTCAGTGATACCTGAAGGATCTTATTAAAGTCAGTAATGCTTTCAATTCCTTATTTTAACCCCTGGAAAAATGCCTGCTTCTAAAAATTACTAGCTATTGAAAATCAAAACCTTCAAAAATAGTGTAGAGCACTGCTTGTCTGGCACCTGCTAAACTCAAACCAAGAGGCGAGTCACTCCTCCCTCACCAACAGCATTTTGCACAGCTCAGCAACTGACATCCAAGCTTGTCTATTACATATAAAGGTGTGTTGTCATGCCACCAAATACAGTTTACGCATCCCTTGCTCTACTATTCCACACCTTGTGCATATTCACGTGTGCTTAATTTTATGACAATAATAAAATGTATACAATAACACACCAAAAAAAGAGAACTCATAAGGGCAAATGCAACAGGTCAATGGTTACCTACTATTCCTTGTGAGAGACTGAAAGATTTAATGTCTCAAACATTATGGTGGGGCAAGTTCTGCATAACAACAAACACTGCATAACAACTAGCCCAGGTGAAAAGAAGCCGATCAGCACAGGTCAGCAGAGGACATCAGCAACAGGACTGGGAAGGCCTGCGGGAGCTCTGTGTTCGGATGCGCTGAACAGGACAGCTCACCATGCATGGCCAAAGATCAAACGATGGTCATGCTTGCAGGGAAGAAGTTACTCCCAAGCAACCCACACAAACCCCACAGGACACCTAATTAGCCTAATGAGTTTGAGTGCCCGCCCAAAGGAGGGGCAAGGAGATAATAAAAGGACACAAACTGAAACCCCATGCACGTGTGCCCACCAGAACTGGACTCCTTGGATGACTAGAGCAACGCTGGACCCAGGAATGGTGAAATCTTTCTCTTTTCTTTTCCTCTTCCTCTCTCTTTCTCTCTCCTTTTTCATACTCCCTACTCTTCATCCCTTTGGACACAAAACCGTTGACCAAGTCTGGGATTAGGAGTGGATCCAGCCACCCCGGGCTCCTCTCTGAGGAGTCTAGAAAGCAAGGGGCTCTGCTCTGAACCTCCTGACCCAACGGGAGGGATCTCTTTCTTCCCTGAATTGATGTATATGGTTACCCCAGGTTACATGGTTTACTGAGGTAATTTCATGCCAGTTCCCGTTGTGAGAGACCCCGTCACCTACTGTTACACCTCTCAAGTTCAGGCTGCTTCTGCCATGAATAAAACGTTCAACTGATCGTGTGGTGTTGTTTTACCTTAATTTAGCCCAAGGGAATTCCAAACTCACCACTACCCCTGCCTGGTCTGTCCAGCCCCGGTCATGACATTCCTATAAATGGAGTTATATCTTTCTCCATTTGAAACATGTAAGCACTTAAAAAAATTGAAACCAAATCCAGATAAGGCAATGGAGTACTGCAGCTCTGACTACACAATGACATCAAACTCTGCTTCTTGTTCTATAAATTGTTCTGTATATGAGCAACCACTGTACACAAGTGGTAAATCATAACCATCCAAGTTTACAGGAAATTCCACTATGCCTTTTTTCTTCCTTTTTTTTTGTTAATCCCCAGCAATTTCATTCCAACATGAAGAGGTAATAAAAGTTTTAATACATATTGTAGTCTAATACAATTCCTTCATGAACAGTTTTATTTGAAAAACTACAGCTGTCAAAATGCTCATAGAGCTTTCCTTGTTTTGAAAATGATTGTAGCTAAAGGTGTGCATTTTGAGTGTCAAAGTTCATAAGAACGGTATGCAACGTCTTCATTGTAAATAGGATGATAGATTTGTTTACTTTGTGCTAACGCAGAGTTTTATTTTGAAATGAGATTAGCTAAGGGTGACATCTAGGTGCAACACCTTGAGACTGACACTCCTGGAGAATCATATATAGTGTTTACTTAATACTCAAACTGTCTCAATTATATAACACTTGAGCATCCAGAGTATAACAAATTTATCTTTACAGTATGCCTGTGTGGGAAGGCAGTATCTTTCCAAACAAGAGGCCATTTCAGAATTAAGTGATGAGGACCTCATATCCAACTTGGCAGTCATCTTTTCCAAACATTTCAAAGATTACAAAGACCCAGAAAACTCAGGTCTCTTAAGTCACATGCATACATATCAACCACTAGAACCACTCCTATTCTGGTAGCTTTATAATTGGTCAGTCCTTTTGCAACGTTTTAACTTCTCAAATCAGCAGTAGCCTGAAAAATAGATCTGTGTATATAAACCCAGTTATTTTTGTCAAACTGTACTTGAAGTGGAACCCTAGGGCATGATTTTTGACAGACATCACCTGAGTTTTCATTATAAAATGCTCAAGACAGGAAACATGGCTCTAGCTATTATGATATTGGTCATAGGTAAATAACAGACAATAGGAGTAAGATAAATGGTAGGCAAGTCATTACCAACATTTAAAGATACATGGTTATATCAGAAAAGCAGTATCTATAGAATCACAAGTATTTCCTCTTACCAGTAGCACAAATGACTCTGTAAAGCAAAAAGGTATTCGTTGAAGCTTTCTATTGGTTTTTCTTGTAGAACATAATCAATACGACGTCCTCCATTTAGCATTCCAACCTTCACTAAAAAATCTTCATCTTTTGGAGGTTCTGGACTTTCAGTGATCTTTTCAGCTAAAATTAAAGAGTTTAAGATTTAAACTATCTTCAAGCACAGCCTGCTTGACTATAATCAAGAAATATCACCTGTTTTCCCTGCTATAATTTCCAAGTGCTTGCGATAAGACAATAATAACAGCCTCAACTGACTAGCACACCACTGCATAATTTGGAAAGGTTACTGGAACTATAGGCTTATTTCATAACAGTTTAAACAGAGCTTGTTTGAAGAACAGCTCACAAAGTAGCAGCTAAGCGATTTGAAAAACAAACCCCACTGTTTATACATTGACATATCCAGTCACTCCACATGCAAATAACCTGAAATAATATATTTTTACATCCCCCTTGCATAGAGTCAATCACTATCCTCAATTTAAACCAGGAGGAATGTTTCGTCTTTGTAAGAATAGACAAAGACAGCATTACTAAGTACTGACGGATAATTCACAACCGGGAAGCCTGCCCTTGGTATCACTGGGGTAGTATTTATATCCAATAAGTTCATTTTCCTCAACAGCATTTTATTCCGTTAAGAGTACATACTTAAATGCTTCTTAGCTCATCCCAAAAACTCAGCAGAACACTGATGAAGAGAATAAATCTCACAAATATTTATTTGTATTAATTTACCCTGAAAGGAAAGAAAACACAACGGATTTAAAAACCTGCCCTTCCAACAGAAAGTTGAAAGGTTATACAAACTCAAGCCTAAAATATCCTTCAGTAAAAGCTCTTATCTTTTCCTTTCCTAAAAGGCAAAAAAATTCAGCAGTAGATCTTACATTTAACATTAATACTCCTGTATTGGGCTTGCGTGGCAAGGTTTTGGTAGTGGGGGGGCTACAAGGGTGGCTGCTGTGAGAAGCTGCTGGAACCTTCCACTATGTCCATATGTCTGACAGAGCCAATGCCAGCCGGCTCCAAGATGGACCCACCGCTGGCCAAGGCTGAGCCCATCAGTGATGGAGGTAGTGCCTCTGGGAGAACAGATGTAGGAAGGGGGTGCCAGGGGGGAACAACTGTGCAGCAGCAATTGCAGCTGGAGAGAGGAGTAAGAAGATGTAAGAGCCCCAGCCCTGCAGACCCCCAGGTCAGTGCAGGAGGGGGAGGAGGTGCTCCAGGCGCCGGAGCAGAGATTCCCCTGCAGCCCATGGGGAAGACCACGGTGAGGCAGGCTGTCCCCCTGCAGCCCAGGGAGGTCCACGGGGGAGCAGATCTCCACCTGCAGCCCAGGGAGGACCCCACGCCGGAGCAGGGGGATGCCCAAAGGAGGCTAGGACCCCGTGGGAAGCCCGTGCCGGAGCAGGGTCCTGGCAGGACCTGTGACCCCGTGGAGAGAGGAGCCCATGCTGGAGCAGGTTTGCTGGCAGGACTTGTGACCCTGTGGGGGACCCACGCTGGAGCAGTGTACTCCTGAAGGACTGCACGCCGTGGGAGGGACCCATGCTGGAGCAGTTTGTGAAGAACTGCAGCCCATGGGAAGGACCCACGTTGGAGAAGTTCGTGGAGGACTGTCTACCGTGGGAGGGATCCCACGCTGAGCAGGGGAAGAGTGTGAGGAGTCCTCCCCATGAGGAGGAAGGAGCAGCAGAGACAATGCGTGATGAACTGACCCCAACCCCCACTCCCCATCCCCCTGCACCGCTGGATGGAAGGAGGTAGAGAATTCAGGAGTAAAGTTAAGCCCAGGAAGAAGGGAGGGGTGTGGGGAAGGTGTTTTAAAATTTGGTTTTTATTTTCTCATTATCCTACTCTGATTTGATTGGTAATAAAATTAAAATAATTTTCCCCAAGCTGAGTCTGTTTTGCCTGTCACTGTAACTGCCAAGTGATCTCTCCCTGTCCTTATCTCAACCCACAAGTCTTTCATTGTATTTTCTCTCCCCTGTCCAGCTGAGGATGGGAATGATAGAGCGGCTTTGGTGGGTACCTGGCATCTAGCACAGAGGCCTCTTTAATAGGGTCAGGAAAATCAATAGCAAGCAATCACTAGGATACTCAAGTTTCTACTAACTTGAGATCAATAAGTTATAAGAAAAACAATAATGTGTCCACATACCTTCTACCACTTGCTTTTCTTCTTCCTCTTTAATCTGGTTAGCTACTTTCTCCAGTTCTGCTTGTAGCTGAGTTGAAGATGTATGAGCACGTGCAAATTCATTAAGGGTCTGCCATGCACTCTTCAAAGAGCTAATAAAACCCTGTTTCAGATCAGATCCCATACGAGAGAGAGAGTCTTTCAACTCTAAGAAAAAGTAAAAGTAAAAAAGAAAAAAAAAAATCACCACAGTAGAAGGAATTAAAATTATAAACTAAAACCAGAATGATGAAACCCTGTTCAACAAACATCCCAATTATTAGGAGAAACAGGCTTGCTATGTCACTTGTGTGTGTTTCTTGTTTCTCTATTCCATTCAAAAAGATTAGGTGAAATGCAATTAATACACAATTGGTTTCTCACTGAATGGGTCAGAGTTAAAACCTACTAGCACAGGAAACACTCCAACAGCCTCCAAATCCAGAAGGGTCCACAAAAATAGCTACACCAGCCAATCCCTCAACACCAACACCGTCCACAACCACTCCTAACATCCTACACTAAAGGAAAAGTAGAGAGAGACTAGTTTCAAATTCCAGCACAGCAGAAGAGACCAGAAGAGCTGCCAATGTCTCTTGCAGCAGTAGTGAATTTGGAGAAGCACTCCTGGACAACTCTAGCCTGTAATTCTGCTATAGTTTAGTAACTGTGTCACCAGTAACCAAGCTGCCATTCAATACTGGTGGGAAACTGAATGAAGGAGAGCTCTTCACAATAACTGGTTAGAATCACAGCAGTCTGTTAGATCAGGCCTCACAACTGTTCCATGGAACATTCACCTACATCAAAGAAAAACCAGTGAAGAGCAACAGACCATATTTTTCTCCTTTACTATATACACTTTTTGAGAGTTGTAACCTAAACATTCCTTAACAAGTACCTTGTCTAGTCTAGAAAAGCAGACTCCTTCTCTAATGTACCCTTCTAAAGTATAGATGCTGCAGAATTTCTCCATCCAAGTGCCTGAAGACAGGCTTTCAGGAGGGCTCTGTGAACTTGTACAACAGTAATATTGTCAACTGTACAGCAAAACTGACTTTCCTTATTAGGTATGCAAAATTTAAGTATAGCACCTCAATTTGATGTGTACTTGTGAGCAACAAAATCCAGTCCCTGCCCACCAATGGCTATGGAACCACCTTTTTACGCAATGTTTCCAATACTGAACAAACACTGGTTAAACACTTCATGGTGGTCATTAGGGACAAGGTAAAAAAAAAAAGTAAATTTAGTTTCTGTTTCACATCATCTTAGAAATTAAGGTGAACAAGCAATGTACAGCGATTTTAAAATGGAACTTTGGTAATCAGAAGCTCAAATCTCGAGGAATTACTATTATTACATCTGAATGCAATTGTGAATGCCCAACTTATGGGGCTGGGAGGAATCCCCTCTGATGTTTAGGAAAAACATGGAGTCAGACATCCAGGAACATTCATTAGTCTCTTGAAATTTTACAGTATTCTAATGCATCAGATGAGTAAATTAGGCATGAGATCCATATATGAAGTAAATTTTCTTTTTACCCAGGTGAAGCCTTTTTCTGCCTTTATGATGTGGAATGAGAACTGGTTTTAAATCCACGTCTTCAGTGATCATTGGTTCTAACCTGTAAGCTACTGGATCAAGCTGTTAAGAAACAACACGTCAACATTTAGTTATCGTAGAAATTATTCTAATTATCATATTTCAGTAAAAAAAAAAAAACCTATTTATGATTAATAGAGAACAACTTCTGAACAGAAACTCAGTTCATGACCATTTACTAATTAGGTCTTGTTCCCCTACAGACAGAGATTCTAAAGAGGAAACACAACACTGAAAGAGCAGCAAAATTTTCTTGCACTCTGATGATCTCTACCAACACGTCACTCTTTAATTGTTAAGCAAGATGGGACAGAAGAGGACAAGTGTGCTGCATGTGCTGCAAAACCTCTAAGGACTTCTAAATTTCCCAGAATCTAAACTGGAAACTCAGAGAAGTCCTGTAAACGGCTCAAATACAAACACTTCATAAAAATCTGCAAGAGTGGCTTGAAATTAATGAAAAAAAAAAATCCTTTAAGCTCTGAAAATGAACAGAACAAATATTATCAAGCCAACCCATACCTAGAATGCTAGGTATGGAATCTATAGCCAGCTCTACTTCACTTTTGCAGTAAAGACCACAAATATTTGGAATATGTATTTCAGTTGGGTCATTTTTTTAAAAAGGGTGTTTTGGGAAATGTACGTAGGGGAACGAGAGGTGTAATGCTTAGAGGTTAAACCTAGTATTCTGCATTGTTGTCATCTGCATCAACTAAAATCAAATCTCAAAAGTACTGCTTACTCACTGGATGATAGATATTGAAGAATCCCTTGCAGGTAGGAAGTCTGTAGTTTTCATCAATCTTCTCCACACCTCTCACAGTAAGGAACACACCAATAGGAGAACCGAGAGCAAAGAAAATATCTGGTTCAAAGTCCAATGCACTGTAAACCACAGAAACCTAACAGACAGAAATCAGATATAAAACCTCTCAGAACTGCCAGCTAGTTAATATAATGCTTAGCTAGGAAGGAAAAATAAGTTCTGTATGAAATCAACCACACGCTCACAGTACTTCCAGGAAGCTTCAGCTACATTGCCCTCTTCCATACTAATACCATAGTACCAGTACATATTAAAAGTATAATATTTAAATTATTTTTAAAGAAAAAATTCAAAAGCATGAAAAAAATTTAAAAAATATATTTAAAACAGGAAGTCTTCGAGGTTGGTTTTTAAGTTAAGTTTGAGGTAAAACTTAAATATATCAGCATAAATGGATCAATTTAGGCTACCGTGTTAACTGTAAAGCCACAGAACCATTCAATATTATGTCATTCACACAGTTCTGCTTCTGGAACAGAACCATGTTTACAGCTCACTCACTGCTGAAAGAAAAAATGAATTGTAGTAGTATCCTTGTTACAATAAGTTTTGCTTTTCCGTAATCTAACCCACTCTCCCAGCCCTCCCTCCTGCCAAAGGGTAAAGTTCTACATAAACATAACTTTTGTACATCAAGGGGAGTAGCACAAAGTCACCAACATTAAAAGAAACAAAACCAAGCAAAAGGACAGCATACTTCCAAATGAATCATTTAAATCTAGGTAGTCTCACCTGGCCAGTTCCAACTTCAAAATACTCATAGTCAATGTTCACAGATGAAACGGATGCACCAACAGGAAGCTTCCTCTTTGGGGGTAGCTGACCAGACTCTGAAGGGGAGACAGAAGCCTCTTTTGCTTTCTGGGCATCTTCTTGAGTTTGCAGTGTGGCAGCCAGCACTGCTTTCTTTTCTGCTACTGTTTTCTTTTGTTCCTTTTGAGAAAAGTTTCAAAATCAGGAAAAAGGTTTATTTCACAGTTGTCAAAACTCCTTTAATAAATCCATGATGTTAACAAGTGTTTTAAAGAATAGAAGTTACTCCACAGTAAGGAAGTCAGTTACATTTGCTTAACGACTTTTTATTTCATTCCTGAAAAATGTATTTACCTGCTTGGCTGCTCTGTCTTTTACAAAATTAGCTATTTTCTTTCTTGGTCCAAGAGGTATCCCCATTTCCTTCAGGTCATCAATTGTACACATGAGCTTAAAAAAAAAAAAAAATCAAACACACACATCAAAGATATAAAGTATCTTTTCTAGTAATATATATAATTTCTTATTGGCAATGACTTATGAATTAGATAAGACATTTTATAAAGCTAAAGAAATTACAAAAAATTAAAGACATGATACAAAGCGCCTTAACATAATTAGGGGGGATACACCACACCAAGAAAAATAGTCACATGCATGACATGAAGACTAAATGTTAATTACCTTACTTTGCAACTGCTTTCATGCCTCATGGTACACTAAACTCAAAGAAAAAAAAAGAAAAAAAAAAAAACACACAACCCCACCCCCAAACATACCCTGGGCAAAGCCCATAAATCAAGTCAACATTATTATACCAGAGACTCCATGTCAATTCGCTCCTTTTCAAATGTGCTTGCATAGTCTGATAAACTAAGCATTTCCAGAGTCTTCTGCAAAGTAGGAACATCATCATCTACTTCAGGCTCACAAAGGTCATCACCAGAAGTAGCAATTGAGGAGCCCAAGGAACTGGTATCTTCAGTCATCTTAACAAAACAGCACAGAAATGGAATCACATCATCTAACAGTGAAAAACCAATATGCAGCAAGTAAAAAAAAGTTTAACTACTTTTTCATAAAAACATTATCACTTAAGCTTTGTAAATTTATGCCCGTTCTTAGTAAAGCAGGATATTTTCCACTAATAACAGACCAGCGAAATACATACTTAAAAATTACTAAGAAAAGCAAAAGCTTTCCAACACTCAGAAATATTTCCTTTTACTTGTCAAACAACTGGTAACTGTTTCAAGCCTGAACACAGGTAGATTCTTTCCCTCTTATGCATCTCCCCCATCATTCAGATATTGTTAAGACTCAAGTTACGTGTCCACAAGGGTCAAAGCTGATGTTCATGATCAAATCCCATTACTGGCCTATTTGGAACTTGAGAGAGATGTGAATAGTTTGTCCTGAGAACTGACAATATTTACAAAACTGCATATTTCCATTAACATGTTAAAATGTACTATCAGAACCCACAACCATGTTTCAGCTAATAAATTCTGAAAACTTAAGAAAAAGTTGCTGAAAATATCATATCTATTTTCCTGGAAAGACTAGCATGCAAATTACCTGTTTATCATGAACAGCCACATCCTTTACAGTCCCATTAACACCAGTGAATGGTCCAGTATTTACTGATGAAGCCAAGTCCTTCTGGTTAGACAGTATGTCAAATAGAATTAAGGAACCTGGAAACAGGAATTAAAGTTGCCTTGGGAAAAATGTCAGATTTTCCTATCCCTAAATCCCAAGCATGATTTATATGCAATAGTAATAGCAATGTACAGACTGATCAAAAAAGATGGCTGAATTAAAACTAAAATACCCACATATTAAATCGAACAGGATCATTCTCAGCAAAAAGCAAACCTTTCCCCCCAGCCTCCCCCCTGGTTCGTGCTTTACGTAGTTGCCACAATTAAACTATCTTTCCTTAACCATCTTAGACTGCTTGCCAAACTGGAGGAAAAGTTCCAGCCCAAACCAGTATGCCATATGTCGTTCTAACACTAATTCTATGTTCCAAAAAATTATCTTATTTTTACTAAGTGGGGGTTCTGAGACACAGAATTTACCCACCTAACAAGACACCAGATAACCTGTCAACTTTTAAACACAAATTAGACACTAAGTCTTCACGAAGGAAACTAAAGTGGGGGCTGAGTGGGGCAGGGAAATGTACACATCCATGAAGTACTAACCTTCTCTCAAAGCTTTATATATTTAGTTATTGAGAGGCGTTTGACTTTTAGTCAGCCATATTCTGAAAGACAACCATGCCCTATCAGCTAATTTTAGCCTCACGCTTAATGAAGGTTCCATTTGCCTTAGTGTAGGAATGTTGGTTTTATCCCAAATCAGTCCCTTCAATAAGTACCTAGGCTGTGCCCAGCCACAGAGACTCCTCCTTTGAAGTCTGGGTTGCGACTCATGAAAAGTGCATACAAACGATTCATTTCCATCCCTACTTTATCCACAATCGTCTGACAGTAGGTGGGGCTGTTGTAAAACAGTATGTCAAGGAGTGTTTCATTGGTGAAGTGGCGCAGGCGTCCAATGCTCGGCAAAGTGATTTTTTTTATGTTCCTAGTAACACAAAATCATTAGAAGCATGAATGCCTTTGAAGAAATGCAGATAAGAACTTTGATAAGTTTTGAAATGACAGGTAGTAGAACTGCAATGTAAACACTACAGATATGGTTTCTACACACATTTAAAAAAAAAATACAGCCTTCTGACCTCATTGCATATTCATACGTTAGTGCTATCTGCTGATTGTACAAATTTGAGAAAGACACAGCTCCCCTTTTTCTCTCCAGGCTGAAGGGATGTCTGAAATAATCTCTTCTTTGTTCCAACACTGCTCTCATACAGTAACAGGGAAGTTTTGTGAGCAGATTGGTCAAAGTGGAAGAGAAAAAGAACTCGCGTATAAAAATTGAAGGTGAAATTCAAGTAACAGGCAACATAATACTCTTTTTGAAGAAGAAACTTCACATCACCATCTGCCTGCCTGGAGTTAAGACAGCTGCAATGGATTTGCTAGAGAACTGAGACTGCCTTAGTTAGTGTTGCCTGGTTTGATTAACAGAATAAGGATCCTTCATGATAATGCAGTGTTCAAGTGTGAATAAAAGACTAAGACTCTAGGAAAGCAATATGACTTGACTGAGCTAGAACAGTCAGGAGAACACCAGCCTGCACTCTAAATGGTACAGGTTGCTACCCTCGCAATTTCTACTTCCCTATCTTTGAGCAAGAGAAAACAGCTTGAAATGTCAAGCAATAGCAAAGGGATAGGCACCAGGAAGTGATTTTGAAATGATGTAACTCTCCTACCCAAACATAGATACTTTGTTTTTTAAAAAAAAAAAAAAATCTTAGCTCAACTGCGTAATGATAATTCAGGTACTACTTCAGAACTGGACAGAGGGCTCAATGCCTTCCTCAGAAAGAGGACACTGACATCTAGGGTGAGACTCAATCAGACTGCAGGAAGGTACAGGTGAGAAAACTCCCCACTCTAAATTGTACACAGCTGTTGCTGGGCAATACATCATGCTCACCACCTCATACTTAGGATCGCTATCTCTACACACTCACTCATCGTCATGTATCAATGCATTAGCCACTTTCATGAAAATGCAGTACTGAAAAACTGTGTGTGTACACGTATCCTGTCACTCAATGTCATGAAAATAAACAAGAGAAAAATACTCCACATGCCTTTCCAGCTTTCCCTATACTCCTCATCAAAATGTTAACAAAAACTGCGATTCTCTTTTGTAACACAGTCACACATTTATTCATCTAGCTTAAAGAGCATATTAACTTCTCTTTTTATCCACTTTACAAAAACTGTAAGATGCAGCTTGTATGAAGTTCTCAACATTAAACAATATACTCACCTGTCTACACCTGTTGCATCTCCATGCAGAGAACTATGCCAGTGAACTGGGAGAAATTCCACCCTGCTCACTTTATGTTCCTCTAAAGATTTCTTAAAGTGAGTCTGCAACAACTTCAGAGAAACAGTCCTAAAATCATCAACTGTAGAGAAGAAGAGTAATGAAAATCTGACAGTAGCAGTACTCATGTAGCACACAATTACAAATATTCTTTTTTTGCCCTCCAACTTCAGACATAGTCAATTATAAATGAAGGAAACTGCGAAGTGGAAAAATCTTCTCAAGTATTACTCCTCTAACTATAAGAAAATGTATTTTATTTTTTTTTAAAGTGGATTTTCTAGCAAGGTTCTATTCATCTCGTAATGAATGCATTTTTACTCCATGACCAGACATGGCCACCCTAATTTCCTCAGTTGTACTAGAGTGTAGTAAAAAAAAAAAAAAAAAGCGCAAACAAAAAAACACCCAAACACCACCACAAACACAAGCCACACAAAGCAAACACATACATCCACACCACAAAAAAAAAACCACATCCCACACACCCCGAAACCCAAACCATTCTGCAAGTCTAATATTGAGGTCTAATATTAAGACCAGTTAAAGCCATAAGTCTGACAAAACACGGATTCTGCTTTTGGAAAATAATCAGGAAAAAATTCTACCAGAAATTGAACTTCTTAACATTAGAGACTTTTTTTTTTTAAAGGCATGCTTATCTGAATGAGAGATATAGAGACCCACAATTAAACAGTTAAGAATACAACTGCTCATTAAACAAGCAAAAACTTACCACACTCAACAATGCTTCTAAATCTCAAGTCACATACAGGACCTATGCCATGAACCATAAATACCAGATGGTCAATTTGGGACATTTCTCCTGTAGAAAAAGAAAAGAAAAAATTCAGAGTACCAATATGTACTGCAGTGGTGACATTTAGAGTCAAGCAACTTTAAGATGTACTTGCTTTATAAAGCCTATTACATAACACAGTTCAGGACATAACATAGCCCGCAGCACTCCTTTGATTAAAAAAAACCCAAACCAGATAACTTCTTAATCCAAGCTGCTTGAAAGGAGTAACTTTAATCTTTAGATTCTAGGCATGAACAGTGCATTGCCACTTCAGCCACTATTGTCCAACTTTTGCACAGAACCGAACCAACCGCTCAAGCTGCAGACCCACATACAGTAATCACATACCATCAGGAATTTCATCATGGTCATCATCAATTCCACGTTTTACTACCCTGGGTCTTGCCTGACCATCTTGAGTGGTGCCCCATTCATCTGGTGTGGCAGAAGGTTGGAACTGAACTATGACCTGAAAAAAATACATTGTCCAATTACAAACACAAAACCTTATGATTCATATTGTTAGTCTGAAAGCATTGCATGGTTTAACACACTTTTTGTTTGATTGCTTTACCTTGCATCTGAGACTCAACTGTTTTCTTCAGTTAGCACATATGCAAAAAAAAGCCTTAGAAAACCCTAGGGCTATTCCTTGTAGCAGTGACAGCTTCACTAGAACTAGACTCTAAACTTACACAGGTAATTCTCATTAGTGTGAAAAGCAACCAGATGACTTAAACAAAAGTAACCACTAGTTGAAGAAGCTGGCCTGCTCAGTGATTCTTAACAATTTTAACTCCTTAGACAAGCATTATTCAAGCTCCTCTTTCCTAGACCCCAGTATCCACTCTTCCTTAGCAGATAACTGTTTATGTGAGGATACTGAACACTACCCCTACTTACAGTTACTCTATCATTGGGGGGGGGGGGGAAGAAAAAAGAAAGAAAAAAGTGCAGTGCTTTTCAGGGAAGGATAACAACACTGAAAGTAGCCCAGAAACCCTAGAAAGTGAGGAATTCAGTAGCACAGCTGTTTATAAGACTTACACTGATTCAGTATAGTCTGAACTCATATTTACAACACCAAGTGGTTTAAGCACTCCTTCTCCAGGTTTTTACTGGACAGAACTCCTTAACCAGCATTAATAAGTGCTTAAAGTAGGAGCAACTGTGATCCTTTCTGGCCCTTGGATTATTTTATTTATTAATTACTGCATGTGTGATAAGTGAACAGTCAACAGCGGTGGTCAATAAGGCTAAAGTCCATGTTTTAATCACATGAAACTGTTAGCAGAGTATTTGGAAGAACTTCTATAGCTTTTTTTGCTGTACATTCTCATAGCCCAAAAATAGTTGCAGTGGAAGAGTTCTCATGGCTTAGATACACAAACTAATTACCTTATAGTTAGATTAATGCTCTTCTCCACATGAAAGCTCTTAGTTTAAATTACTTTCCATTCGGTACAGACTGTCTGAGGTTAAACTAATTCAAATTGCCTCCTGTTTGCAGCCAGTTATGCTTAGTTGAAATATTTACTATGCAAACCCTTATTCTTCTTAGGTTTCAGAAAGCATTGTCTTTTAATCATGTGACAGCATATTGAAGCAAGGAGCAGTTCAGTGTTCTATAAACTTTATCATCTTTAATACACACATATCCAAAACAATCAAGCAAGACTAAGACTGCGTTCAATTTATGCTTCCATCCATCTGCTCATTCACCCCTAATGAATTCTGTGAGAACCAATTGCCAAAGTCTATTACCTTGGGATTATGCATAACAATTGTCTCCCCATTTGGGAATTCAAGCCGCCGATGCCATTGATTTGTCGTCACAGCCCTTTTATATTCTGCCTGAAACAGTAAACAAGTTACACAAAATCAGTATGCCTTCTCGGACGAACTATTTTTTGGCCTTGTGCATCATCTGCAATGTTAAAGTTATAATTTACATAACTTTATTTATACAAAAGCGTCACATGAAGCACTACACAAGCTGATTTTAGGTCACAATGGTGCAGGACCTATGCATGAGCAACGTGGCCTTCTAGCCACTCCCCTTTCCAGAATTTGCTTACTTACATTCTAGAAAGTGCATTCTGGAAATCATTTTCATGAAACACAAAGTAGTATTTCTAAGGTCATAAATACAAAGAACTATCAAGTTCTTCGTGAAGTTTATATAAAGGTAATACTAACCTCTAGCTTATCACTAAAATCCTCAGTGTAAGGAATAAACCGGCTATCCTTGTCTCCCTTATAAAACCACATGCATCGTCTCACTTCAGAAGGCTCTTCTTCCCAGTAAACAGCTTTCCTCATTCTGTCATACAGGTATACATCATAGCGTCCCCCGTCAGTGCTCAGAACCACACTCTCAGGATCAGGCTGGACTATGACACAAAGTCACACTCGGTTACAATACTAACACATACAATCTTTTTTCTCTCTCGCCCCAGCCCCAATCACTTCTGTGATGAATTAAGGCCATTAAGACAGATAGCTATACCTTGGAAGAGAAGCTTCGTAATATCGGGCAACCATTGTGTTGCTCCTAAAACACTTCTATATGCTCTGTACACCACAAAAAAAAACCACCTTTGAGCAACTCCCAAATATGAATACTTACTCCAGAGCTGACAGAGTTTAACAAAAAGGCAAACCAAGACATGGGTAACTAGGAACTCTATGTGAAAATGCAATATTCACTAGGGATATACATCTTAACACTGACAGCACGAAGCAACAGATAACGTAAGTGAATAAATCAAGTAGCACAAAATACATCTTCGAGATGTGTATTAACATTACTTATTACTGTCATATCACTCTCTCACACGTGAGTGGCATTACTCTAACATCTTCCTTCTAGTCCTTCTGTTCACCTCTGAGTAAGATACGACTTACCGGAATTATAGACTTCCTCTAGTTTTGCAGAATCCAGAATGCTGAATGGCATCCATATTTGCTTGTCCTCCACCTCCTTACAGTAGAACCAGTGTGGCTGAACGGGCTCATATTGGTTCTGCAGCAAAACAGGAGGTGCCTGGACCAGTGGACCTGCAGGCCTGGGAGCTTGGAGCTGTGACTGAGACTGTGGAAACTGAAAATACATATGGGCTCATCACCTCAATCTCACATAGTTTTTACAGAACTGATCTATACTTTGCTATAGAGAGAACACTCTGACCCTTTATTTCTAACATTTTTTCCTCCCCAAGAACATTATCTTTCATTATAAAAATGTTATAGACAAGTTGTCTGCTTTATCATGTTTTTGAAAACTTACAACTTTTCAAATTGAGAAAGGATGTGAATTTCATTCCCACAAATACTGTTAAAAACTGTTATGGTCTAGCACCTTGATTACCTAAAACCAGTAAGACTTAAAACATTCTCTTAAATTTTCAAAACTCAGGCTGAGCTTATTTCTTACAGCCACCAAATCTGACATGAAAATTAAAATGCACTCTTCTCATTATTCATTTATACATAATCACATTTTTGCATAAAGATTTGTCAATTTTAACAAGTGGCCGCTTCAGAAATAGCTCTCTTCCTGCAAAGTGATCAGGACAGGCAGATTTCAAACTCAAATGCAGCCTCAGTGATGCAAGAAAAGTAACTGATTTTGAAAGGGACTATAGCCTACATAAAGCTGATTTCATACAAATTGTACAAAGATCCCAGTTAGCACAACTAAAAGCAAGTGATGTCAGCAGTAGCAACTGCTTTGGTTGATAGACTTAAAGAAAAAAAAAACTAATATATTGCACAATATATAAAATCAAGCAAACAGAAGTTCTGAAATTCTTCAATCTAAAACTCCAGACTGTTTAGGTTGTACTGCTTTTGCTATGTTTTTTGTCATTATATAATCTTTCTATTCTTTATTCACAATAGCAGCAATATAGCAATAGCTCGGGCAAAATAAAAACAATTTTTGTTGTTTTTAAGGAAAACTTGTCAGGTTATTACTAACCCATTCACATTATTAAAATAAGGCTTTTGTGAAGGTAAAAGAAGAATGGAGATTAATGCTTTATATCACATAAAATCCTCAACCGATGTGTTTCAAAGGGTTTGCTCACAATTTACGTGACTTAGATCATAATTTCAAAAAGTGCTGGCTTCACCAGCAAAACCAGCTTGAAAAGAGTTTTTTAGCCCGTATCTTGCAAATGGCTGAATGACCCAATTTACAGCAGAGGCACAAACAATGCAGCAACACAGCTGAAATGGCAGCAAACTCAGACAGAAAAGAGCAACAGAACTTCACAACCTGGCTTTGTTTCTGACACCAGGGACTCACGTAGCTACAGCCTCAGGGTACACTCACTTCAAAGATCGGGAAGTTTTCCTAAAGCAACAGTTGCAGCCTAGCTCTAGTGAAAAGATTTTGCTATCAGAAATAGTTCAAGACTTTTTCTGGAGTTTTTTGGGGTGGGGAAAGAAAAATCTTCAGAAGATAAAACATGCAGTTCAAAGAGGACAGTGACTTAAATTATCTTGTTCTGGTACCAGGACATCAGGAATGAATTATATACCTGTGTCAATGACCCTGGAGGTGTCTGATACATCTGGACAGGTGGTACAGAGGATGGTGGGTGAGCAGGTACGTGACTCTGTTGCAGCTGCGGCGGAGTAAGGTACGGGTTGGCTCTGCTGCTCAGGGTGGTATGCCGATAAGGGTTATATCCCTGCTGAGATGTTCCTTGGGGAAGAGTAGACGCATTTGCAGGCGGGGGACAGCTCTGCTGAGGAGTCTGATAAGCTGTGATTCCCACCTGTGAAGTAGGTGGTGCACTGTAAGAGGACTGTGACTTAGGAATATGCGGTGAAAAGGCATTTTGCCCATCCTGTGACCCAGGCACAAGTGGAAGTGAAGGTGGAGGCCTGGAGAAGGCTGGTGCTCCAACAGGTGGTGCAACAGTTGTTAAGGGTGGCTGCCCAATACTTCCAAATGGATCACTGCTACTAGGTACTTGAGAGAAATAGTTGAAAGTCTGTGGTGGATTGGGGCTGGCAGAAGTCTGACCCAAGAAGCTGTCCTCTTCACCAACATCTGCAGAATCATCTGCAAAAACAAAAAGATCACTAGAGATATTGTGAGAGGTTCAAACCAGTTAGTTACCAAAACTCTGTTGGCCCCCATAAAGCCAAAAAGATTACAAACCTTACACATCCTTGACGATTAAACACATCATAAAGTCAAACAAAAGATATCATGTCTTCAAGAACATTTAAATGGACCATAAAAGTTACTTGGTGTACACAGAGAAAGCAACAAAAATTAAAAATCTGAAATAAGAGACCAAAGTATGACTGAAGTCAGGACCTTCCCAAGTCAACTAGGCAAAGATCCCTGGAAGGGATATTAGTGCCCTGGAAGCAATTTCCCTTATGCCTACCAAATGCAAGAGCAGCCTTGGTTCATTTTCTTTCACCATGAAAACAGTTACTAAGCATAGGACTTTACGCTCTGATTTTTAGACTTCCAAGATCAAATTCAAAAGTAGAGCTTAAGGACATTCTCAAATAGGCCAAACCGATTGGTTAACCAATGCATTCTCACCTGCTCCTTCAGCAGAGCCCCCGCAAGGTTTCTCATTTTACTTGCAAGGTGGCCATAAGTCATCGCTCCAAGTCATTTGATGAGCAGGACTTATTCCAGTTCTCTCTGAAAATCCTACTCTAGACTGGCACAAGAGCTAAATCTCTGGTGCAGAAAATTAAGTCCCCATTCTGCGTAATTGTAGGAGAGGGCTTAAAAAGGTGCAAGACAATGACTGCCCTTTCGCAGTGAGAAAATACATAAACCAGGTTCTGGTCAATCACAGTTTTCTGCTTCGCAGCGACCTACTAACAAGTGGAAAAAAAAGTGGCTTGACATTATCACAGGTCTCACAGTAAGCTCAGTTAAACCTGTGATGGTCTTAGCATTACTGCCTGCCTCCTGAAGGAACAGCACCTTGCAAGCAGCCAATGCAATCTGCAGAAGTCATAAGAGCGTTGTCATCTGCTCTGGCAATCAAATAATCCCCGGGCTATGGGGAAGAAACCACAGAGCTATCATCGCTTCTCTGCTACTCAATCCCTAGCCAAAGAGAGAGACCAAGCATCTCTGCAGCTACAAGCAGCCAATAACAAATGTCTTTATCCACAGCCAACATAACTGTAATATAGAGTATCAAGGGAGCACAGGGGAATCCACAGAGAAGCCTCCCTAGGAAGCTGCTGTTCTAATTAATTAATCATAAAAGAAGCAGCTGCCATGACTAAAATGGACTATTTTAACCATCTTTTATTAGTAGTCTTTTCAGATGATGTCTGTTTGAGGCATCACCTGCATTTATCAATTTCTCTTACTTTCACCTATAGCATTTTATCCCGCTTTGAGGAACAAAATGCAAAATCTACATGTGTGAACCATCATGTGGAGGATACTAAAACCATTTATAAGCAACAACCACTATGAAGTCAGGCCTATGGCTTATCTCTGAACTACAAGCAGACTAGCCATTTATATTAAATAAGCGGTCTCAACTTCTAAACAATAAAATTCTTCTTCCTTTCACATTTCATAACCATTGTGGAATAGAGAGGAGCATACTGTACACCACGCTGTTAATTCTCAGCTTTCCAAGTAACTGGTAGCAGAGGCAATTCACCTCACCATGTCAGATCACGATAAACATGTAGCAACGTGCTGAAGAGTTTTCAAGGCCTTTACCAAATGCCCATTCACAGAACAGCTACTCTTCTCCAATTTCAACTAGGTTTCAGAGATTTAGTCTAACTGTACCTTTCCTTGCAAAATGAGGTTGAAGAAGTTCTGCCAAAACAAAAATTATACTTATACGTGTGTGTATATATGTACACACACACACATTTTCCAACACAGTACATTACTTTCTACTTTGCCTTTTTCTAATTCTGCAAAAACTATGTTGGAACATAAGCCCGGACTAGCAGAAAAAGTAGCACTTCATACAAATTTAAAAATTTCCTGTGAGTGTACAGCTTTGACATACAAGGGCAGCATTCTTCCCATATACAAAACAGTCTTTCTTCAACAGTGACTGTGTGACAACCTCCTGTATATCCCTCCATATATAACGTGGATCCTTGCCATTCACAGATTGTCACCTGACAACCACAAGTGACATTAGTCCACTTCCTTATTGGGAACACTCCTCTCTATCTACAGTAAGTATATCAGTTACTTCACCCACACCTGAGCCAGAGAATGTATCTTCTATCATCAAACTGCAAAGCACAAAACACTTATTACTCGCTCTTGGAAATACAAGAATTTTATGACTGCACACAGCTTCCTAATGTTGGCTGTCAGATGTCAAACAATTCCTGAGATCAATCCTTACTACAGTTTACACAATTTAAAATACAAACTCAAGAGCTTGTTTTTTCCTGCTTCAAACTATGATTCAAGATGCAAACTGCTCTACACAGCCAGATCCCTGTGACACCTGGCTGGACAAACAGTGAGCGCAATGGACCACTGAAATAGAACATTTAACAGGACACAGGCCTTACTCGGACGGACACGGATTGTGGCACAACCTCCAGCACTGAAGTTCACTGCAGCTGCAAAACTATGAATCTTCATCCCATCAAATTTTAAGTGAGATGGAGAGCATATGATTCACCGCATTAATGAAATCCCATCAGATTTTCTCCTTGGCTAGCTTCAGAATCTTCAGGAAATTGCCACATGACAGTCGTCTGTGCAGAACTACTGGCAAGACTAGCACTTAAAAACTACTTTTTTTAAAAAATGAAAAACAACATATATTTGCAAGAAAGAAAAACTATAAAGATTGCACAATGGAAGTAGTAAATATATCACCTACCTAGATACCTCAAGTAAGTAGGAATAATACTCTAATGCTTCTAACCCTCCCACCCAAAAAATTGTAGCTGATATAAAAAAAATGTCTCAAAGCCATACTTGGCAAACATTTTCTTAAATCCACAGAGATGTACTCCACTGATTTCCAGCTATATTAACACTTATTTTAGCTAAGATACAACAGCATCGAAATCAAGTCTTGGATTTTGGACTCAACATGTGCTGACGCAGTAAAATTTAAAATTATCTGATTTCTAGTTGTATTTCTAATACTTAAAGCTTAAATCTCAGACTGAACGCATTTCCAGAAAAATCCGTTCCTTTATCTGAAACTATTTGAGCGTCAGATTTTAAGTTGCAGATGCATGTGTTTGGAACACCATTAAGGCTTTAGAAGGACAGAGTATTAAAACCACGGTTAAGTTAACAAGGCCATTTAAGGTGCCTGCTTAACATGCTATTTTCACACAGGGAAAATAGAAGATAACGTGGCAGAGGAGCTTAAAAAGAGCGAAAACACTAAGTACATCCCTGAATGGAAGTACTGACAGCTGTGAATTGCTGAAACAAATATGCTCATCAATGAACTGAAAACACGACAATCATCCCTTCTCCTTAGACCCAGAACTAAAGCCCAAACACTTGAGCACAGGCAGGAAAGCGGAGCGCACACATCTCGAGCAGCTTGTCTCTCCTGGAGCATTAACGCCCGGCAGCTAGCAGTGACAGCCAGCTCAGCGAGCCCTACGGAGAGAAGATTAGGGTCCAACCGACGCGTAGCGGGCCCAGACGCCGACCAGGCCCGCGGCACCCCTCGGCAGGCCCCGGCTCGGTTCCTCGGGTCTCCCACCGAGCCCACAGCCCGTTATCCAGCGGCGCGGAGGGCACAGTCCCGCCGGGCTCCCGCCCAACCCCGCCGCCCCCCCCCCCGCCCGCCCAGGGGCCCCCCCACCACCCCCCCCCCGCCGGCCTCCCTACCGGCTGCCAGGAGAGCGGGGCCCGGCGGTATAGCCGGAGCCTGGCTGACCGGGATGAAGGGCACGGTGAAGTTGAACTCGGTAGCGGAGGAAGAGAAGAGCAAGTTGGTGGTGCCGCCGGCAGCCCCAGGCTTCGCCGCCGCCATGGCTGCACCCCGGCCACGTCCCTTCCCCCGCGGCGGCCCGGCCCTTTCCGCCCTCACCGCTTTGCCCGCTTCTAAGATGGCGGCGGCGACGCGCCCCGACGGCCTCTCCGCGTGCGGGTGAGGAGGAGAAGGCGGGCTCGCCCCTGGGCGGGGCCGCCATTGCCGCAGGAAGAGGAAGAGGAAGGAGGAGGAGGGCGGAAGCGGGGAGCCCCCGTGCGAGGCTTGCGAGCGGGACTTGGCGGCTGCAGGCTGCCGGCGGTC
>NW_010972620.1:1284132-1349605 GCF_000737465.1 Haliaeetus leucocephalus
ATGCCGTGCGTGGCCGACTGGCTCAACAACCCCTTCAGCATCGTGCAGGGCATCTTCGGTGAGCGCGGGCCGGGCGGGGCCGGGATCCTCTCAGCAGCCACCCGGCCGCCGGGGTGGCGGCGGGACGGGGGCTTCCCCTCACGGGGTGGCGGCGGGGCGAGGCCGGGAAGGCCCGGGGGAAGCGGGAAGAGCGGCGAGGGCGAGCGGCCGCTTCCTCCTTCCCCGGCGGGAGCGGGCAAGGAGACGCGTTGCCGAGGCCTCCGAGGGGGTGCGCGGCCCTCGCCGGCGGCTGGGGGTCCTGTCCCGGAGCCGTGCCCGGGCAGCGAGGTCTACCTCGGTTTGGCAGGCCGGTTAGGGGGGGGAAAAAAAGTGAAAACAATACGTATTGGGGGTTTCGGGAAGAATGCGTGCTGGCTGCGTGCGTTACCGATCAGTAGTAATGTTACCAGTGCTGTCAGCTGAAGCTGTTTCTGTGCTAGGCTTGATCTTAACTGAAAGCGTGCTGAAATAAAAATTTCCGCGGTGAACGTAAAGCAGAAAGCGGTACCTCGCCTCCTCCACTTTCTAGCTGGCTGTATTGCAGCGTTTCAGAGCTTTTCCTCACTTCCAAGGGTGGCTGTGTTCTTCTTGGTTTGCCTGGAAGCGTATAAGGTGGGAAGTCAGTGCAATTATAAGGGCATAAAGTAGTCTCAAATGCAGTCATTTGCCCAGAATAGAACTAAATGTTGAAATTGCTTACTGTGTTAGGAGAATGCTGAGTAGAAGTCTGTTACGTGAGGCTAATACGCCTGTAAATGTGTTTTGTTTTGTAGCCCAAAATGTTCCAAACTCTGATTGGGAAAAGAAGGTAACCGAATACTTCAAGGAGAAATTAAAAGAAAATAATGCTACTAACTGGGTGAGATTGTTTTATTCTTTCAGAGTTATGCCTTTCTTAAGTTTCATTCTTTTTACCTTTTAATTATTGCACTGATATGCTTTTGAGAAGTTCTTCCTTTTCGTGTTAAGTACACTTCCAAATTTTAGGCCTAGACTTTATGATGCATTATTTACATTTCAGTTGCTTTAATCTGTGTGTAAAGCAAAAATGTAATATCCTGACCGTAACCAGAAAAGCCAATCCACTCGTCTTCAGTGTACTGTTTTGCCCTGGGCCGCAACTGCTGAATGCTGCCTATTTGTAGTACAATCCAGTAGATGGCAGGAGTTGACAAATACTGTCGTTTTTTAAAGTGCTAATGCCTGCCTTGTCTACTGTGAGTCTGCAGCAAATGTTTGTACACCACAAGTTTCTGAACTGCTTCTCTCATGATCTTTGATGCAATGCTGCAGACTTTGTGTGGGTTGAATAAATAGCTGCTTGGGCTTTCAGGTTTTAGTAAAAAATACTTTCTGCTAGAACTGTGCCTTACTGGGCTGGATCAGGCCTGGTTTTTGCAGTTTAGCAAGGAAGCTATGCTTTAGATGTAAAAATGAAGCATGCACACTTGAGTTCAAAAGCTGATATATTTCTAAAAGGCTGTGGCGAAAATGGCATCATGGAACACTGCTAAGTGGATTAGAAACTTTAAAATCTGTTCTACTTATTGCTAAAAAGCAAGTGAAAATTATTGGGTTTCTTTTTTTTCTTCCTCTGTCAGTGAGAGTATTCTGAAATTAATATTTCAGTGACAGTTTAAATTGAGGTATAAATGGCAAAATTGTGTTAAATTTACAACATTAGAAGGAATTGAAAGCACGTTTTCTTACTCAAGAGAAACATGAGGGAATATATGTTTGTTTGTTAAAATGCCATTTCCTATAGGGCCACATCTGGTTTTTGTTGCATTTTAATGTTGGATGTGTGTTTTTTTCCAACAAAGAGGTTGGTTGTCTTCAAAACCAGAAAACTCTGTTCTTATTGCAAGTCTCATTATTTCAAGTTATACCACATGCCTAGGCATTGATTTTTTTCCTTCTGTTTTTCCATTGTCATGTAAACATATGTGAAAAAGACTCTCCCAATGTGGCCTTGCAAATTAACATACAGCTTTTCCATGGCCTTTTGTTATAAGAAATTGTGCATGCAGTTGGTGTGGTACCACTGGTACATAATACATGGTAAAAGTGTTGTTAAATAGGAATAAGATAAGTAATAAATTCTATTTAATATCTCAGCTGCAATAATTCCCAGTTTAAGAATTACTTTCAAATGATGTACAAGTTTTCATATGGTTTCAATGACTGAAATGCATTTCTTTTATAGTCAAGTAGCAGGATTAAGAAATGAACAGGACTGGTGGCTTAGGAACTGGAAGAATTTGGGAACTGTTACGTGTCTGATAATCGTAACTATTATCTGTAACAGCTATTGCAGAAACTTCTGGTGTTGAGGTATACATACTTTGTTACTGCTTGGATTAGGGCAGGAGATGTACTCAGAAAATATTAAGTATGTTAGGCAATTAATCATATCAACAGCAACAATATGGGGTTTGAGGCAAGTAACTGAACAGTAGGACATACTGGATGATCAGAGAATAAGTTGGTGACAGCTTTTGTGGTGGTGTTGACTTACTTCAGAGCATTTCCTAATATGTACCAGTTGTTTAGAATAATGTCTTTTTTTATAGGTTCCATCACTGAATGATGTTCCCGTACATTACCTAAAACCCAACAGTTTAGTGAAATTTCGCTGCATGGTTCAAGATATGTTTGATCCTGAGTTCTACATGGGAGTATATGAAACAGTTGACCCAAACACAAATGCACGTGTAAGTGAAATACTGATTTATTTTTTTAGTAAATGTTTATAATTTTGTCCATTCTAGTCCTCATATTTCTCTAGTTTCTGAGTTAAACCATGGAGTCTGGGCACTATTTAATAGTAACTGTATGGCTCAAATGGCGTCAGTAATACATCACTTCTTACATTTCTGTTGAGGAATAAAAATCACTAAAATAATGAAAACTTCGGCAGTATGCCTTTGAGGGACTTTTGACTGCAGTGATTTTGGTATGAGTAATTCATATTCAGGATGCTGTCAGAAACAGAATGATTACATTGCCTTTTCCTTCTTGACAGGTTTTGCATTTTGGTAAATACAGAGATGTGGCAGAATGTGGCGTAAGTTAACAAGTTATATGAATTTTGAGATGAAACATTAGGCAGAAAGATGCAGCTTTTAAGCACAGTATAGCTTATTTGGTACTCGCCAATGGATTCCTGGAGACTAATTTTGCATTTTAAGAGCAATCTCAGGTTTGGAAAGCAGAGTATTCTTAGCTGTTCACGGGCATTCTAAGTAAGCAGGCTTCAAGCTGTTTCTGTTGTATTTAAAATTTGTTTTACTTGGGGGGCGGGGAGAGCTGAGAAGCGCTCTTGATCTTGAAACTTTCTGCTATGGAAAACAGTTTACTTTTGGTAGTGCGGTGCAATGAGAATCAAAGCATTATAGATACAGACTGGATTCACTTTTTCATGAGTATTAGGTCTTATATTAAGTATCAAATTAAGTATGTAGTCTTGCATGTTTGTTGTAACTTCTGGCTGAGTAACTGAATCTGTGGGATTAGTTTCAAAAATGAAAACAAACTCTAATCAGATTTTTAACAAAATTTCTTTTGGTATTCTAGCCTCAGCAGGAAATTGATTTGAACTCCTCACAAACAGTCACCTCGGAGAGACAGACTTTCTACTGTGTTCCAGTCCCTGGCGAATCAGCATGGGTGAAAGAAATATCTTTTTTGAGTGAGCTAGTGCTCTGTTATAAAAACAGTGATCACCAACTAATTCATTAGATTTAAGGAGATAAGTTTATTTAAAGATTCTTTTCTTTTGAGTGAATCAGGAGAGGTGGTAGGTATAGAAAAAGTAATAGGGGAAAAACTGGTGGTGTGCTATATGCACAAAGAGGATGCAAATGGATTTAGGAGCATTGCTTTTTGATTTAGTAGGTATTTAGACTAGATTTTCTTGTTTGCTTGGGAGGGTCTTGAAAATTTCTGTTAATTTCTATTTGCAAATGCTTAGAAAAAGAGAAATTTCAATTGAGCCATGGAGATTCCATTGGCATTTTCTGATTAAACCAGGACTCTGTTATATAGCGAGTGTCTCCTACAAGAACCTGTAAAAACACCTGTAGCTGAGCATGTTAAGACAATAATTCCTGGAAAACTGAAGTATTGTGGTTTTAATAGTTTGACCACAGTATGTCATTTTCTCAGTTACTATAGGAAACATTTTGGGGAGAAACAAATCATCTTTAGTTTCTTCTAGTAAATGGAAGTTGAATTATCTGAGTGGAATGGATACAGGATGCTTATTAGGAATTTTATATTCTTTTCTCCTCCAAGGGAGTGGGGGAGAGGTCTAGAAAACCTGAGATATGTTGCACTTTGTAAAAAGATAAGAATTTTATGGTAAATCTATAATTATTCGATATTTCATATTTTGAGTTCAGAATTTAAGAAAACTGCTACTTGTCATTGGCACAGAATGCCAGTGCAATTTTTAAATTAAGCTAACACAATTTTTGCAATAAAATGATTGATAGGAGTTAGTCTTTGAATGAAACTTGCAGCAAAGTACTGCAGCAATGTAAATTTCAAGTGAGACGGACTATTATGAAAATAGCGAACACGATTTCAATCTTTGCGCATCATGCTAAGAAAAGGAAAAGTGTATTAGCTTTTTCAAAATTCATTTACAAGTGTAGTGTTGCTAGTATCTTACAAGTATGTGAACATTTTCTGTGTGTTTAAAGTAATAATAGTAATTATATCAGCAAGTCTTTAAATACTGTTACAATGTCTGTTCTTTAGGGCTGAGATATGGGAGAGAAAAAATTCTTGAGATTTTGAGTTGTACCTGACCGTAAGCATGTTCTCTGGGCAGAAAAAAAAAACTTTTTTAGAGATTGATAGTGGAATAGCACTCAGTGGTTTTTAGTTTCTATTTTCAACAAAGCCAATGACTGCTGTATACTTCTTAAGCCGGTTATTTATATATCTAAAGATATGATGTCTAGATAACAATTTGAATCATTATTTTAATGTTTTGCTCAAAATAGGATAATAGCATTTTGTTTTAAAAGAAAAAAACAACTTGCTTTGCTTGAATTTTCTCAGCTGAGTCTGTGGTTGTCCTTAATCTGCAATTTTACGCATATATTAGTGCAAGCCAAGCTCGAGTTAGTCCTTCAACATCCTATACACCAAGTCGCCACAAGAGGAGCTATGAGGAAGATGAAGATATGGATCTACATCCATCTAAACAGAAAGAGCAACACATGGGTAATAGTCGTTACTGATGAATAGTTATTATATCTTTCTGGAATTTGCAAAAATTTCATTTTTAAAAATTGAAATATTTGCAATTGTTTGAATCGGTCGTGTTGTTGCAGCCTTCATAACTAATCCAGTGGCTTTGTTGAAGTCATCAGTGGTTTAAATTGAAGTAGTGTGGGAGAGCCTACGCATGTATATTGTATGACTTGTTGGTATTACTTTCTAGAGTTAATTCCTAAAATTATTATTTTGTACAGCAGCACTTGTGTATTGTCTTTTTTATGTAACAGCACACAAACAATTTATAGCAGCAGGCTGAAATCTAGGAGTTCTTGTTTAAATTCCCACTCTATTGCAGATTTCACGGTAATCTGGAGAAAATCGTGTAATCATGTCTCTCTCATACTCTGTGTGTGGATCTTACTGTCTAATTTGAAGCCAAACTATGTGTCAATTAGGTGTCACTTTGCTCAAACAGTAGTATACATCTAAAATACATCTTCCAGCCTTACCTTTTTTCTAATATAACTTACTAATCCAACTTCATAAAGGAACCAGATTAATACCAGACACTTGTAGCATCCTGAAGAAAGCTATTAAACCTTTTAAGAGGATGGTATTTCAAACACTAGCAGTGTTCAGATGGCGTGCAGTTCTTACTTATGTTGTAATCAGTCCGTGAACTACTTGTTTTGATGCTCATCTGTGGAGATGCCACTTAAACTGGCATGGGGGTTTTCTTGGAGATTTTGGCAAGTCTTCTTTTGAACAAGAGAAAGTGGTTAGCTTAAAATTGTCAGTCCTGTTAAAGAAAAAAAAACCTGTAGAAGCTCTTGCTTGCTTTTGTTCGGTGTTCTATGTCTATCGTGTTCATTAGCTGAATTCAGGTTTTTTCTTTTTTATTCTTATCAGTTTGCAAGATAGTTTAGACTGTTTTGTCTTTATACTCAGACCAATCAATTGTAGAAAAGATTTTTATAGCTTTATTACTGCTGAAAATCTACAGAGATTTTTAATGTAAACTGTTCGTTGATGCATACTCTCACCTTTAAGAACTATCTAGTTTCTTAAAATGAGGTGCAGAAAAATATTACCTTTGCAGTCCTATGGAATTTAGAAAAAAATTTTAAGCATTACATTTTGAAAATCAGATTTCTGGCCATGTTTGGGTTTCTAAGACGCATAGATCTTTACCGTTACTCTCACTCACACTTAACTTGATAATATAAAATATGCATTTGTGAGATTTTTCTATTCTGTTTAAGAGTATCTTCTGTCAAATACATTGCATTATTAAATATTTTTGTCTTGTTAAATTAGCTTAATTCTGTGTTGCTCACTGAAGAAAGTTGTTCACTTTTGCATTTCTGTTTAAAGAGCCTACGAATCCTGTATTTTTCAGGCAGTGGAGGTGATATCCATGGATGTGTGGAGCCAAAGAGATTAGAAACAGAAGCTTCTGCAGGTCATCATCTCATTTCTCCCAACTGCTCCCCTCCACTTGACTTAAATTTTCCATTGCCAGGAGAGAAGGGACCAGCATGTCTTGTAAAGGTAACAAAAGTGGAGAGATGATGAGCATGGCTGTGGTCTCAGTGAGGCAGTCAGAATCTGAAGTTAGAATGTAAGTAGTTAGTCTTGCATGGTTTGTAGGCACAGCAATTGTTTCTCAGGCCCAGAATTTTGTTTCTACAGATAATTACATCGTTTCTCTTCATGAGTGCTGTATTTGAATTGCTGAAATCCTTCAACAGCATTTATTAGAGCTTGCACCTTCTCACTACACTTAAAAAAACTCCATTACTAGGTGCTTGAGCATGTAGCTGGTATCGACTCTTGGTATTTTGCTTTTAGGGTTTGTCCTCTAAAGGAAAAAAGTTGTGATGGAACAAGCCAACGTTTTTGTATTATATTTGAAATAGTCTTTGATTCACTAGTATGCTATATTGACTCTGAAACTTCCAACACAAAATTTCTATGCTGTTACTGCATTGAATGCTCTCTTATTCAGCAAATCTTGAAATCAGATTAGAATACAATTGTTTACATTTGTGTAGCAAAAGAATGCCAATAGGAAAAAGCATGCAATCATAGAAACTGATTTCTCCAATCTAAGCTTACTGACACTGAGGACTAGGAGAGACCTCTTCACACAAACTGTTCTCAGTCTACAGTTGAGTCTCCTGAGATTTTTTTCCTTTTGTCTCTGTGCAGTCCTGCACCTGGCCCATCTGCCTCCGTATTTTATTATTTTCTCTTTGTGGCAGGTCTATGAGAGCTGGGATAGCTTCAAAGTCAATGACGTTCTGGAGGTATACGGGATTTTGTCTGTGGATCCAGTGCTGAGCATAGTAAACAATGAAGAGAGGTAAGGCTCCCCCGATGTGTGGTCCTGCGATGAAGGAAATCTTTATTTCAATGAGCAAAATATTTTGGCTGTCCCCTTAATACAGACAGGGAAATATGTAAATACATAACAATTATGCTTAGGAGGTGAATTTTGTTGCTTAAAAAAAGCTTGATATGGAAAGTGTTAGATCTACCATCCTGTAAACTGAAGTCTGTTGTACTCTGGTACGTCCATACCCTTGGATACACAATGCATCTGTTTTTAGGTCGTTGAACAGTCGATAAAGCAGAAAGTGCTTCTATAGCTAAATGTTTTATACTCTTTCATGCCTATTAAACTTTCAATGAATGAGTCAATAGTGCACAAAGCTTTCAAATAAGCTTTAAAATTATAAAATGTCCTTTTGAAATAATTTCTAAGTCCATGAAAGTTGTTACCATAAACAGTTCTGAAGAATATAAAAAAAAAAAGTTTGCATGTCTGCATGGAGAGTGGAAGTGACCAAGATGAGTAAAAATAGGGTTGATTTTTTTCATTAGTTAAAGTGTATCATCACGTTATACCGCTGATAGAAATTTCCCATTTCACTTGCTGTTCTGCAGTTAGTTGCCTGACAAAATACAAACTGATTTAGGAGGATGCAAGAAGTCAATTTTTAAAATAAAACTGTTGACCAATCTAACATATGTACTACTGATGTCTTGAACCATTGCGCTTTACATTATTTGTTGGCGATTTTGTTTATCTTTCTGATAAATACAATAACAAGAGTGCAGTGCAAATCCTTTATAGTGCCAGCTTCTTAAAAGTTAACTCAGCCTGGTCAGCTGCTTTTGGTTATCATCTGTCCGACAGCTAATCCCAGAGTGACAGCTCAGTTGGTCAGTCATAGGTTGTTGGGTTTTTTCCTGCACGTCATTCTATCGCAAATAGATAAAATGGTGGCATTTAGCAATGTTTTGAATGCAAACAAAAGAAATTTCTTTTAATGGAAAGAGTGGATAGTCTGTTGGTGGACTGCTTTCAGCTTTTAAAACTGGTACAAGTTGATTAAATTTGTACTAAACTTCATTATTATTTGATATAGTCACTTAAGGGATTTTAGTTTCTACATAACAAATTAAAACCACCTGGAAGGAATTTTGTAAGGCATCATCAGGGAGAGCAAAGCTTGTGTATCTGAACTCTTAAATTTAGAGGTAATACCTTCAAGTTTGAGCTGAGGTACCTTAGGATTTATTTACTAATAATTTTTTTTACTCAGCCAGTGATATAGCTGTTATGTGACTGTTTAGACGATCGTGTTGTCAGGCTCTGGAACCTGGTGGAATATGAAAATCCCACATGTGCATACACAGACAAATGTAATAAATCATTACCTTATTTTCTTAAAAGTTACTGTTTAGGCTTCATTCAGTACATGCTGGACAGAACAGTGTGTAACATTTTATTTGAAGCTACATCTTATTAAATGGTGCAGCAAATAATAAATGTGGGTTTGTGGTTTTGTTTGGGGTGTTTGGGTTTTGGTTTGGGGGGGTTTTGGGGTCTTTTTTTTTTTTTTTTTTTTTTTTTTTTTTTTCTTTCCAGAAAAGTAAGATAGATTATATTATTTTCAGAAAATAATAAAAAATTTTTGGTCAAGCATGCTTTGGCATTTTGATATCATTATATAATTGTGATTCAGTATTTATGGTGTTTATAAAAATCATAAAGAAGGTAGTTTGAATATGGGAGGAGTTACCATGAGCTGGAAGCGGATGTTGTTTGTTCCGATGTGCTCTTTTCTTGGCCTGGTTTTGGCTGCTCTTAGTCAGATGGAGAGAAATTTGTGTGGAATGTTTCTAAGTCCAGTTGTGCTGTGCCCTTTCCTAGGGACAGCTCAGCCCTTGATCCTATGGAGTGTATGGACACGGCAGAAGAACAGAGAGTACACAGTCCTCCAGCCTCATTAGTCCCCAGAATCCATGTGATTTTGGCACAGAAATTACAACACATTAACCCATTGCTGCCTGCCTGCCTTAATGAAGAGGAGAGTAAAACCTGTGAGTATCTGAACTTGGCACCTCTCTGTGTAGCTGTAAATGTGCGGTTTCCTAGTGTATCTGAACAAATAGTTCTTTGCTCAGAGGCAAATGCATCGATGGCAGGGTTTGAATTTAAATCTTGTTAAGTGGAGGAACCATTCAACACTACAGAACTGGACAAGATGCAAGTGTTTGTGTTTATGTGGTGCTTAACATCTTTATTTTTCCTAAATAAATGTGATTGATATGAACTTGATTTTGCATTCTACGTGCCCAAGGATTTTACCAAGTTTTTCAGCCATAAGATTTTATTTGTTTTCAAATGGAGTAGCGAATTGCTGGAAAATTAGGTTTGCAATTTAGTATAACAGTGAAAATAAGAAACATACCGACAACATAAAGAATCATAATACTGTGAAGAAAATGAGGCAATTCTGGTTTTAAGTGACTATGCTATTCCTTGTGGCCTATTTGACTGTTATTTTTTTTGTCATTGAGTTATTGCATGCAAACCTCTAATTGGTATTTATCATTTTCTTCCTTGTGTGCCTTCTATTGGTTGTCCTGAGCTGTGCTATGTGTAAAGGGGTTTTTTCTGCCTTTAATATAGTATGGATAGGCTATCGGTTTTAGAAATTTAGCTCCAAACTTTACAGCCTTCTGCAAATGCATTGCACAATATCTAATTAAAAAAAAGAAAGCATTTCCAAGGAAATGTTGAGTGACTCAGGTTATCCAAAGCCAGTAATTGCTCAGCTGGAAAACCAATGAATGTTTATTTTTCCTAGACTGCTGTGGAGTAACCATTTTTCTTCATCAAACTGTAATGGAAAGTAAAATTTATATAGGGGAAGAGGGTGAGGAATAGCACGTTTTCTGACATTTGTTGTCTTCTGCTCTTTTATCAGTTGTTTCTAATTTCATGTCTGAGCTGTCACCAGTGAGAGCAGAGTTGCTTGGGTTCCTCACCCACGCGCTCTTGGGAGACAGTTTGGCTGCTGAATACCTTATATTGCATCTCATCTCTACAGTGTAAGTATTTAGATGTTTGCTGAGAATTTATATATTTACCTTTTAAAAGAAATCTCCTTTTATGGGGTTCTACACCACTCTGCAAATAAATGGCAGAAATAGCTTAAGTACTTATTCCAGTAGTACTTTGTCCAGCTAGAGTTGTCCTGTCATAATAGACACAGTAAACAGATTTCATTGTGAAATAACAGTAAGTTTTGTTAAAAGGCCAGTTTTATGGCAGTGTATCCTCTCAGTGTTCTTTGAGAGCTGGTCAAAATCTCCAGGATACACTTTTAAACAGAGGTATGGAAACATGTTTTTATCTCTAGCTTCTTTTATTGAATAGGACACGCAGTTGACTTCTTAAAGACGGCATTTACTAACTGCAGTAATTATTCTTTAGGTATTAAAAGATACTGAAAGGTACATTCTGGGAATTTGTTTAATTAAATGTAGACGTATGTTTAATGGTAAGTTCAAGTGACTCCCATTTAGCACGTGATAGAAATATACACCTGAGCTGATGCTGTAGCTGAATGTGCATCCATTGTGATCTATCTTTGTGGCTGATTAAAGTGGATTTGCTTAATGTTCTCTTACATTGGTTTAAACTGTCACTGAATGAAAGAGCAGCATCCTATGACTCATTAAAATTTCAGGTGTGAAACTTCAGACTATGTTTTGATTTGATTAAGTATAGTTGTCAGGCTCAAATTTAATTTTACTCTTTCTTCAAAATGAAAATGGATTCCATTTTCTAAAAAAAAAAAAAAAGTAATAATTTCTTAGTAAATAAACTACTTGTTTTATGGTTTTCAAAAATTCCATTCTGCTACAAAGTGAATAGTACAGCACATATTGTTAAACAGAAGTGTTTACAGAGCTGTAATTGGATTCAGCATGTTACCTTTCTCATACCTGCAACTGATGTGTAAAAAGCCATAAGAGTTTTCTCAGCCTCAGCGAGAGAGGTGGTATCAAGATAGATCCAACCATAATGCCGTGGCAGCATAATTATGAGCTGAAAAGATTTATGGTGGGTTTATGTTTACAGTCTGCCCTGAACCCTTGTCCTCATATAAATATAAGTACTTCAGTATGCGTTGTTTTTTTTTATTCTGTGCACACTTCGTTCTTTCTAGTGGGACTGTGAATGCTCTAACACTTAGACTAGAATGTGTTTTCTCTCTTAGCTGATATCACAAAAAAGTTGAAATTTGTCAAGAATGGGGAGAAGATATACAGTAAGAAGAGGGAGAGGAAAGCTGAGGGCAGGTAAAGGAAATGAACAAGCATGATAAGCAGGGAAATTGAGATTGGGCAACAAGAAAGGAAAAGGATGAAGTGTGTTCACTGAGTAACAATAGAGCACAAGGAGAACAGAACGCCTGGAAGGGACATTGCAGGATCTCAAGCACTATAAATGTACTGCTTTTGTGCAATCCTGCAAAGCCTTCCCAAGCAACCTTCAGCCTAACTTAGCTCCTTGGACACTGGAGAAGGAAAAAAAGGTGGCTATTATTTCTGTATGTATTAGTATTAAAATCCTGCTAGCTATCACAGATACTGCACAACACTCAAACTGATTGATACCTGTATTCACCATGTTAATCAGACGCTTGCCTAACCTGTGTTATTTTTGGTTTAGTTATGCAAGACGAGATGTGCTTCCTCTGGGAAAATTCACAGTCAACTTGAGTGGATGTCCAAGAAATAGCATCTTCACAGAGCACATATACCGCATTATCCAGCAGCTTGTTCCAGCAGTAAGAATAATGGCATTATAGTGCTTTAATGTTTCTGATGGTAGATGTTGGACTAATTGTTCCAACCAGATAAAGAATATTTTAGTTCAAGGCAGGCTTCTTAAACAGAGGCTCCTGCTATCCATGTGGAGGGCAGATAAAAATGGAGATATGGCTTGCCTGTGAGTTGAAGTCTTTATTTACCTAGTCATCTAGGATGAATATGGAATAAAATCATATCCTCATAGGTATTAAACTGACAGACAGATGCTGCATACTTTTTGTCTTTCTGGATTGATACATTTAGACATTTAGGTCATTTAATTATCATGTCATTACTGTTTATCCCCAAGTTTGTGGATACTGTTCTGCGGAACATTCATAGTCATTCAGTTTGGGGTCATAATAATTATACTGCTGCAATAAATCATTTATTGTTGTTTTACTCATCCTAGATGTGCAGAACAGATGTTAGAGTTCTTAACAGCATTACTTTCCTTTGGGAAATTATTATTTTTTCTAAAGTATTTAGCATTTGGACATTTGGGTTAAAGTGTATTCTATACTGTAGTAACAAGTACTGTTTTACTTACTATGGAGGTTCATGGTTATAGCTCTTGCTAAAGGAGGCAGTAGTTACTGGGGAAGCTGGAGGCGAGGAAATACGCTGATGAGTTTCTTTTCTTGTTGCAGTCCTATCGCCTACAAATGACCATTGAAAACATGAACCATTCACGATTTATCCCACATAAAGACTATGCAGCTAATCGCTTAGTCAGTGGAGTATTGCAGCTTGCCAGCAACACTTCCCTTGTAGTAGATGAGACTCAGCTTGAACAAGGACAGCTTGACACAACAGGTAGACGTTTTCTGTTGGTTTGTGGGTTTTTTTTAAATCTCATCAGGAAGGTTAAAAGTTGATATATTTTAAGACAGTGATGCTAATTGTGTCCCAGTGATAATTTTGTATTACAAAACTGTTTGTGGTTTCCATATCCTATTTCATTGCTTGAACTAGCTTCCTGCTAGTCTGCAGCTTTCTCAGATGTCTTCAGGCTTGATCTCTTGGGGTTTTTTTTCCCTATTTTACTTTTTGGAAGTTCTGGTATTTTGCTCAGAAATGCTTGTATTGTCAAAATCTCTATCCCAGACCACAGATGACCAATGATGAAACAAGGTGGTTCCTTGTTTAGTATAGCTTTGTTGCATTGTAGAGAACTCTGGACAGTGTCTGTGTCACTTAGTGGAAAAGGCCACTAATTCGAATAATTCTTTAGACCAAAATACCTCTGATTCATTGGAATGGCCTTTCAGTTTCCTGTGATAATGAATGAAGAAGTGGAGGAAGCATATGCTGCTGCCTTATGCTTTATACTTTTCCTGTATATATGGAAACCATCCCTGAAAACTGGAGATAAAAAAGGGTATTACTGTAGGGAACACAGAATGATGATTCTGTCTTGTAAGCTGATGTAGCGCTGTGTAGTATGCTTTCCACAGCTTTAGACAATTTAATTATAACCTACATAAAAGAGGTGAGTTGCAGTACCTATTAAAAGTTCAGTAACTGGAGAATGCATAGTACGGATATCTGTGGTGATTTCAAGGAAAGAATAGGAAATCACTGGAAGTGACTTTATTTTAAAATAAAAATGCTATCTTGAGAAACCTGCTAGACTGTGTGATGCTATAAGCCTATTGGCTCTCCCTAATGAGTATCAGTACTCTGTCCCATTCAAGCATTTAGTCTGGCAGAGCTAGTGAGGTTCAGATTTCAGGTTGATTCTATTTAGAAACATAATCTGTTGATGGTTTGTTTTTTTTTAATTACTGCTGTGAAAAGTTGTTCATTGAAATTATTCTCTTGAGTCTTCTGTATTTTTTTCTTACTCTGCTTTAGTAAAGTTACAAAAGTTTACTAAAGAAAATAGTAAAACTAGTAGAAATCTTTGCCTTGTCTGTTTCAAAAAAAAAAAAAAAGTCCAAACATGAAAATCCAATTTACAGAAAAATCTTGCTGTGCTGGTTTATAGGTTTTCTAAAATGTTTGTCCTTAATGTCTAAAAAAACTTCAACGTTTAATGAAAAGTAATATTTTAAGTATTAAAAGTTGCAGATAAAAAAGGATTGTTAATTTTATTTCATTTCTGTTGGTGCGAAGTTGTTCTCTACTGAATTTAGAGTAAAAAAGTAAGGATTTTTAATTTCTTGTAACAATGTTGGGAACAAACTTATTCTTCTCTAGGACTAAATTATCTTCAGATCTAGTAGTTGGTTTGGAATTCTTGGAAGTTACAGCTTAGAGATTTCAAATGGGTAAATGTCCCAGAAGTAAACCATAGTATTAAATTTGCCTTTATTTACTAACTTCACCTTTATTTAAAGTGTAGTAAAATAACACTAATTCATTAAAGGCAAAAACATAACAGTAGATGTGTCATTTGATGCAGTAACACTGCTGAAGAGAAATTCAAATTGTTGGGTACGTGTCGGTATTTCAAAGGGAGAATTCCAAGATTTAACCAGTTAATTTGTCAGTCTTAACTTTCTAGATTTTAAATAACTTAGTTCCAGGTAAGGCAAGTGACTTCTATAAAAATAATACTGTTATTCAGCAGTTCTGGTCTTGCTAGCCTATCTAATGTGTTCTCTATCCAGCAAGACTTCCCCTCCCGCCCCCTCCTTAAACTGTTAAGGAGGGAAATTACACTTTCTGCCAGATAATTGGTAGTGTTTTGTCATCTTTTGAGGAGAGATTAATTTCCTCTGTAAATAGTTATTTGGCTTTGTAGGACCGATGAAAACATTAGTTATTAACACATACACTAGGCCAGATAAAATTTAGTCCTGAAATCCTTCGAGAATTCTTAATTTTGGTCTTAAGAAATGCTTGTGTCTATCTGGAAGACATAGCAGACACAAGAAGCAACAGGATGCTTGCTAGAATTTTTCTATCAGGTGCTCATTAAAAACAAATTGGAAAAAAAAAATTAGGTCTGACATTTGTTTAGGTCCAGTTGTCAGAGAATTTGTTCTTGCTTTTCTAGGTGTACATAATGTGACAGCACTGGGTAATCTGATAACTTGGCAGAAGGTGGATTATGACTTCAATTACCACCAGATGGAATTCCCATGCAATATTAATGTTCTTATCACTTCAGAGGGCCGATCACTCCTACCGGTATGGCACGGTCTTCCTGAATTTGGGGAGTAACTAGAGTTGGTAGCTACTTACTTAGAGCATGCCATTCCAGAGACAAGTGGAGACAGGAAAACTGTCTTGTGACCAGGGGTGGGTATGATACTAGCATTAGTTACTGCCTTCTCACTCGTGGCTGCAGCCAAGCCAAAAACCTGTTCATAGGAGAACCAAGAGCTTGACCTTCCCTCCTCCTTGGCTGAATAGTATTGCGATGGCAAGGCAGTGACTGAAGTTATTAACGGAGACCCCAGTAATGGGTAAAGCCTGCAGATAGATACACCACTGCTCTCAAAGCCTTTTTCTAGTACAGTAGGTTCTGGGGTGGTGGGCATGTGAAAAAAGAGCAACAGATCTGGCATTAACCTGAGAAACTGAGTAGCCTAAGCTTACAAATACGTTATCTCTTGCATTCCAGCTTCCCATGAACTGAGCATTTGCTCTCTTGCTTCCAAGTGAAACTGGCTCCTGCTTGAATAAGGACTTCACACTGGTTTTCAAAAAGGGAACTGTTAAATATTTAAAGAATTGTCTTACTTACTTAGTTCTGGGAAATAGTGACTTCTGTTGCTTTAGAGGTGAAATTAGTCTTGGAATAGAAAAAAACAGAATGTGGAAAGAGATGATATGTAATTTTATTTTTCAGTCAGATTGCCAAGTCCACTTACAACCACAGATAATTCCACCAAACATGGAAGAGTATATGAACAGCCTCCTAACAGCAGTGCTCCCTTCTGTGTTGAACAAATTCCGAATTTATCTAAGTTTATTGAGGCTGCTGGACTATAGTATATCTGATGAAGTGACCAAGGTATGGAAGACTTCACTAACGTGTTTTCAACTGTATGTTCAGATAGAGAGCACCTTAACAGAAAGCTGCTGTACTTTCCCATTGCTCTGTCAGTGATTCTCCTTGAAGTTTTCTAAAAACCAAACAAAAGCATTTTCTTGTCCTGGACGTGCCTTCAAGGATTTGTACTCAAGTATTTCAGTATATACTTTGCATGTACCCTGCTTTCTAAAACTCATTTTGAAAACTAATTTTTTCAAAGATGAGAAGTAGCCTATTTTTACTCAAGCTTGCTTCCTGACAGCAATGATTTGAAAGGTTTCTCCTGTAATCTAAGGGTAGTTATGGTGCTTAGCTCCTTAAAAGCTTATCTCATAGTGAATATTCTTTTTTTACTGCTTAATTACATGCCGTATTGTGTATAGGCAGTAGAAGAAGACTTTGTAGAAATGCGCAAGAATGACCCTGAGAGCATAACAGCTGATGATCTGCACAGAACTCTGCTTGTAGCAAGGTGGGTAGCACCATTTGTCACACCTGAAGCCTTCCTGGCACTCTGGTAACAAATTAAGTCAATGCTCATAGTCTGCAGTCTGACTGTAGTCGCATGAGGCTGGCTAGCAATCACAAGATGGAGTCTCCTCTGCCTTTGTTCCTTCTGTCACAGATTCTTAGTTAGGCAAAGTATTTCCTCCCCCCCTTTCTTCCCATGCTTTCTAGTTCATAGGATACTGCAAGAAAACTGCTTTTGTACTGTATTAGCTTATCATCAAACCTGACACGTGAACGAGCTCTTGTTCAATTGCTTTTTCTGTTCATCCAGGTTCCTGTCTCTCAGTGCGGGGCAGACAACGCTGTCAAGAGAGAGGTGGCTGAGAGCAAAACAGCTGGAGGCATTACGTAAAGCCAGACTTCAGCAGCAAAAATGTGTTAATGGGAATGAACTTTAATATTTTGTGGATGTTGCTATGAAAATTTGTCTAATCCTAGGTGGAACCCATACTAAGATTGGAATATTGTTTATACCAGTTTTTGTAGATAATTTATACCAAAAAGTTATGGATATTTACCCTTGCAGTCTGAACACACTTAACTCTGTTCAGCCAGTTAAACATATTTTATGAAATTTTTTTGGAGCCTGTTTTGTAATTGAAAATTGGTAACAATGAGCAAATTGTTTGATATTAAACTTTAATACTGAAGTTGTGTAAACTTATTTCCTTTAATAATAGGAAAATGTAACCCAGAAGCCCTTCATACACAGCAGTGGTAGGCTCTATTCTGGAATAAGTTTGTGCTATCATTCTTGAATGGCTGAACTCTGAGGACTAGAGCTTTCAGCTAGGCAGCAGCTGCAAGGAGCATTGACTTCAGTATCTAGAACTGTATACTGTTGTTCCCATGAGCTAAGGCAGCACAATAGTTATTACAGTGTGGTATAAAGAAGTGATTTGATCTTGGCCATGACAAGGTTCCAGTATGAAACACATCCTTATTGTACTTAGAGGAGACCATGACTAACTTCTCAAATGTCTCTGAGCTTTAATCTGGCACAGCTGGTTTTTTTTGGGGGGGGGAGGCAGCATTAACTGGAGAATTGGTGATACTCACATACTTATCCAAAACATCTTACCTTCTGCATTATCAGTACTGCAGTGTGTTGAAATTGTTTGAATAATATCAATTAAGCATTAAGAATGGTCTCTATATATCTTATACTGTACAGTTTGAGCTTGTTTTCAGAGGACATACTGCCCCTAATATGACTCACAGAACTCGTTTAAACCACCCTTGTTAAATAGATAGTGAAACATTAAACCAGTTGGAGTAATCCAGACAGACAATATAGAAGTAGGGCTGTCCTTGTGGAACCAGCATGCAAGAGTCAGTGATAGAGCTAATTCTAGATTTTGCTTCAATTAATCCTTTTCTGACCCCCAAAAAAGGCTTCTGCTAAATTTACGTTAAGCTGATAGCCACCTTTACTTTATGGGAAAGCACTATTGAGATTATGTGAACAGGAACCCCCTTTTTTACTGGACTTGTTCCTATTCTAAGCATGTCAGTCATTGTTTTTTGCTGCAACAGCAGATCTGAAACTGTCCTTTTCACCTCTGCACACTAATAATAATTTGAGTGTTTTTATGATAAACACTTTTCCTGTATCTTAAACTTGAGCCAAGTGTGACACTCTTTCAAATCACTTATAGCTTATTTCTATTTTTGAACACTAAAGTGAATATTCATGGTTTCATCTGACTTGTGCTACATTAATAGGAAGTGAAGCAACTGAACAAATAGAGGAAGGAAAGGAAGCCTCTCTTCAAAAGGCAGCCTGGCTGGAAAGGATAGTTTCTTGCAAGATTATCTTTCAGTGCTGCTTAGAGGATGGCTTTATGCATATGGCCATGGATTATTTGAGACTATCTATCTCCACTATTTCATAGATATTGGAGAACTAGCCCCAGGTGGCCCTGCTTGAACAGGGGGTTGGACTAGACCTCCAGCAGTCCCTTCCGACTGCAACCATTCTGTGACTCTTAAACCAGAGAAAGTCAAGACACCCCACAGCCCTGGAGTACCATGTCCCTTAAGATCACATGCCAAAAACAGTCTTCTGATTCCACTTTTTTTATTAAAATATCTCATGTATATTGCTCACATTAAAATACAGTAGTAGTTTAATTTTAAATATAGCCACAAGTATAGACACTTGAAAAACCCAAACCCACATCACTTTAATAAAACAAATAAATAAATCAAAATTTGTTTATCAACGTTTCAGACCATCAGGGTAGATGATAATCATTTATTTCAGACACACTGGAAGTCCTAAGACACAGTACTACCCTACCCATATGACACTATTTTCTTGGAACACCACGTGCAGCCTACCTACAGTACACGGACTAGAACACAGAGGCACTGGGTCTAGAATGGTGGTTATAGTTACAAACCACAGCATAGTAAGATCCTGCTTTACAGTAGCTTTTGGATATGTCCTACACTAGAATGGCATGGCAAGGCATTTCTGGGAACAGTAATTCAGATAGATTTCATCTTTTGACACACATAGATAAGGGGGGTTTGTTATCCAATGCTTAGCCTTATCCTGCAAGTATGCAAAGCTCGAGCTGGTAATGAATTTGGTTTTGATTAGATACTGACAACAATGCTCTAATGCAACATTGATTTTATGAAACAGTACACTCACCTTCTGTTTTAGAAGTTATTTGCATCTGAACAGTTAGAATACAGTTTTAAAAAAGTCATAGCACAGAGGGACACAATGCCTGAAGGTCAGGTATCTGGCTTGTCTTGCTTTACACAGAGACAAAAAAAATTAGAGCAAATTGCCAGTGTGTGGAATTCAGAAAAAAGGAAGTAGCTTTAGCATGGGCAAGACAATTAGAGGACATTTGCTCCATTTCCCCTCACCCCAAAACAAGTGAGAAAAAAATAATCTACAAACTAAATTTGCACTGCAGGATCATGGATATTTCAGATTGGATCTATATGCTTTATCTTTACTGAAAGTGTCCCAGGGTGTGTGGAAAGAAAAGGACAGCAAAAAGAAATCTTACTTTCTGGTTAACATAATGAAATTCAACAAAACCGCATCAATTCCCATTGTAGAGGCACGATTCATAGAAAGCTGCATCTAAAACTTCAATGGAAACAAGTAAAAACACCAGTCCAAAAATAAATAAAATGTAATTTACTGGTAAGTTATTTTGCTGGTGCAGTGCAAGGTAAGTAAGGTCATAGAAGTACAGTATCACCTTTTTAGTATAAATACTTTCTACATAAGTCAGAAGAGCTACAAAATTAGTCTCCAAAAATAACTGTGCAACACATTTAAGATAGACAGCATGCTTATTAAATCCCAGTGTCTAAGCTACCTGTTTAAATACAGTTTACCATTCTTTTGTCTCAGCTGCCTGAGGGAATTCTGAAGCTTGGTCAGAACCAAATTCATTTGCATCTCTCACTTCCTGTAAACAAGTTATCTATATTATTGATCCCAGTATTCAGTAGCAGTTCATGCCACAATGAGTCCTGACATCATTTTTTTAGTATTGTATTAAAAGCCACAACTAGAAGAACACTTCCTCAATTAGCAACTAGATTTGAATTATTCGTGTCTGGCATTGTGTAAACATTTCTTTCAGTTCTTTTTGTTTGATTTCATTTATAGCTTCTGGTTCTGCAGGGCTCTTCTGGACCTTTGCAACAGCAAAATTAATCCCTTGAGTCAATCCTGCTTGCGTGATGTTAGCAACCTGGACCATGGAACTGCGAATTTTAGCAAAAGGAGATACAGCTCTGCTGCTGCTACTGTCAGCTGGAGAAGGAGTCATGTGGAGTCCAGTCTCAAGGTTACCAGATACAGATCCTGGGCTTTTATGAGATTTAGTGAAGTCAGTCCCACCAACAGCTAAGAGCTGAGGATTTGGCTCAGAAGACTGTACATCCAACTTTGATGGCCTGGAAGGAATGTCTCTGATGGCTTCACCCTTGGTTTCTGCCTTCTTAGATGTATTATTGCTAGTTTGATGTATTATGTGATGGGGCTCTTGAGAACCAGCCTCAGCCTCCAAAACCTCTGACATCTTATTCTGAGCATCGTGCACAAACCTCTGGCAATACACATCAATAGGCTTAGCAAATTCCAACTCCATGCTGTCAGCAGAAGGCATGGGTACGTCTTCACAGTCAGACCGGCTAGCCTGAGAGACGTGGATCTCGGAGGGAACATGAATGCTAATGTTCATGTCAGTGCTGCTTATAGACTGGGACCGACTGCCCAGCCGTGGAGCTGAGGCAATGATACCACAGCTAGGCAGCACGTAGTCTGTCTGCCCTATGTTCTCTAGAGAGTCAGTTAGCTGGGTGTCCTCATCAGATTTAGAATTGGTCAGGAAGTCATCAGAGTGGAATGAATCATTATCTGATACTTCTGTATCAGACTCAGTATGGACTTTAGTATCTACCACTGGATTCTCTAAAGTTTCAAGGCTACTATCTGATTTCCAAAGATTCACTTTCAAATTTGGTTTTAAAAAATTGACTTTCACTTCAGGTTTGGTAAAGCTGCCTAACTTCCGAAGATTGCTGATGTTTACATTGGACTTGGTTTGTTTCACTTTTTGATTGAGAGATGAGAACTTGCTCAGTAAGTAATTCTTGCCTTGGGCCAAGGACCCTCTGTTCTGAGACCGAATGCCAATGATGTCTTCATGAGGTTTACTGCTCTTCCTGGAAGAAAAAAGAAAAAGTCTCTAGTGTACAGTCAATGCAGTCTCATTTATAAACAGCAAGCAGTTACCAGCTTCCGGTCTACTTCCATAAGAGAGATGCACATTTTTGTTACTAAGTTATCCTTTCCTTATGTAATTGTACACATATAAGCTAACCAAATTCAAAACAACAAAAACAAAGGAAGGTTGATACAGAATGGTAGCCAAACAAAAGGAAAAGTAAGCTTCTGCAGGCATTTTAGTTTTAGCTGAAACTGGATTTGAATTCTCTATATTTGGTAACCCTGCCTTTGTGTATGCTGTACTCAGTAGCCAGATTTAGCAAATTTTCAGTCTTCATAATCTGTAAAGAGCAAGATTTTCTTGCTGTACTTTCTACTCAGCTGGGAAAAGAAGCTGAAATAGTAGCCCAATAGTCAAATGCAGAAGAAAGTTTTTTAAATACATGCCCTAATAGTTTTCGTTTGACAGTTTACAGTTGTGCTACACATGTTTTCTAGTAGTTCATACAGTCTGAGTTGTAAGGATCCGAAATAATGCAATAGATCACACTTGAACTGGTAAAGCATGCTAAACTTCAGCTAGCCATCCTCTTATTTCTACTCCATTGTCTTTTGTAAATGATTTCCCCACCATTAACACCTCACCGATATTTGTAGATAAAGGTTACTTCTGTTCAATTATAGACAATTGACTTACTAGAGAAAACCATCTAAAAAATTCTAGTAAGTACTTTTAATTCTCAACTATGCTTTCACATGCCTTCTCTTAATGGGCTTGCGAAACAACAAGTTCTGTGCCATTTTGACTAACACATGGGAGTTCAGAAGTTTAACTTCAGCCATTTCTTCACACAAGACCTGTAACGTTATCTGGATTTGTTAAACATCCAACTGCAGTGGAATCCAAACCAGATTTACACTCCACAGGTTGCCCTCCTACTACAGAAGCAGGCATTAAGTTCAAGTAGGAAAAATTAAATTTGACAAACTAATCACGAACCATCTGATCTGCAGTACATTATTTACATTTGGTAGTGTATATTGCCTATAAGCACACATGTATAAAATGGTATTCTTGCTTATACTTTTAGGTAGGCACCTGCAGACAGTTATTACTGGAAGCAGCATACAAACAAATTAACTCCTAGCACAGTAGCTAGATACAGACATTTCTTCTAGGCATTGCGTGTATGACTGTTGCCACGTACTCTTAGCCACTGAGAAGAGAGCAAAAGTAGGACACAGAAGGTTCACATCATTTAAGTACTCACCTCTCTAGCTTTTTCTCAATAATGGGCACATCTAATCCCATTGCTTGCTTTGTGATTCTCAGCATTTCTGCAATGCACTGAAGCGTGTCTGAAATCCAAGTAGCAGCCTGTCAGACCCTTAAAAAACCCTTAAAACCCCATATTCCAAAATGTACAGAGAAATCAGTCTAATTTTAACATAATTAAATTTGTTTAGTTTTGTTGGTTGTTTTTTTCTTTCATGCTACAGAATAGTTGCACCCTAACAAGTTGCAATTCTGATTTAAAGCTTACAAAGTAAACGTCAAGAATAGACTCTCCTTAAGCCCTAAATAGTGGGTGTAAGTGAATCACTGCCACAATTCATCATTTGTAGAAGGAAGAGAAGCAATTATATTTATTTTAATCCTTGTTGAAAAAAACTCAGTGCTCCAGGTAAGAAGTGATATTTTTCCCTTATTAGTGTTAATTCAGTTAAACAACAAGCAAGAACATTTTTAGGCATTGATTTCACTAAATAAATCCATTTCTTCTGCTCTTTAGGAGCTAATTTTAGGTTTGTTTTATCCTGTTTTGGAGCAGTAAAGATCTGGACATGGAAATGTCTCAATTCTAGGGAGACATGTTGCTTTAAAGCCATATCTGAAACTTCTTCTTCTTGCATTAAAACTGTAACATCCTAGTGTTCATGCAGGAAGCCACATACAGGGCTTTTTTTTGTTGGTTCCCCACCCCACACACCTAGATTATATTAAAATTTATCCTCCTTCAGAAGTTATTTTGAGAGCAATGGAAAAAATGTTTCCTAGAGACACACTGGTATACTGAAGACACTTTTACGTATAAAACTTTTACACATGAAACAAACCTTTTCCATCTTCTTCTGGGTTGCGTACCACAGCTCTAAGAGTGTGAAAATATCCACTCATTTCTTTGTATTTGTAATGCAGCCTCATGCAAGAGAACTTGGGTTTGCCAAAGAGAGTAGGCTCTGGCCCTGAGAAATAAGCCAGGAGGTTAGAAAACTTCTTCAAACAAACACTGAAAAAGATATTGCAGAGACTGTACCTAAACATATGCAAGTGTTGACAATCTTTTTCAGCATAAAAAGCTTCACGTTTTCTTTAGAGTAGGATAGACATTTTAAATAAGTTTTTCACAATAACTAAACAATTGATTATTTACAAAAAGCAATTAGACTCCCTGTATATGTCTAGTATAACCCAGCCTAATTGTTTATTACAGATCACCCTTTCAAATAGAAGAAAACAAATTCTACACCTATTACATCCTGTGTTTCAGGGTATGCTCCTGCAAGGATTAAAGGGAAAGCTAATATATTTTTACCAAGTGGAAGCAATGTAAGTTTCAAGATTTAGACCAAGTACTTCAACTCCTCCATGCACTGCAACATATCTGTATCATTAAACAGCATGGAGGGGTTCGTTTTTATAAAGTATTCGGTCAAGATGTTTCAACAATATTCTGCACATCAGGATGTATTACAGATCTCCACAATACACAAGTGAGAGAGACCTTTCCACTGAACTCTTAGAAATTGCACAGACATAGTGAAAGTTACAGTAAGGAGATAATGAAATCACTGTGTTGTGTAACAGAGGATTAAACTCTATCGGTTGGGGGGGGCCACACATTGGGGACCACAAAATTTCCCTCCCTTCTCTCCAACTGGAAGACTTCTCATCTGTAAAGTCAAAGATATCACATCTTTAATACTTTCAGCAGAAAATGCTGGATTTAGATTGCAGATGTTACATTTTTTAGTCAATAAAATCAGCATAACAAGGTGATTTCATAATAGCATGTTTCTTTAAAACTCTTCTCAAAGTGTGATAAAAGCTATGAAACAGATCTAAAGTACAATTCAGAACCAGCTGACAGTATTTGTATCAAAGAAAGAGTGCATTGAATGCACAAACCTGTGATTCATTATAGAAGTTGATCAAATTGTTGCTGCCATTGGATAAATGACATTTGTTTGATGAATCCATGGTTTTAAGACCTTTTAAAGAGAGGAAATTTTAGGACCCTACCAATGATCAAAGTTTCCATTTCGAGCAGTAGCAAAAAACAGGACTGTGAGAGAACACAGACTCAACTCACATCCGTTCATCAGCCAGAGAGTACATTTCTACCTATGGTGGGCTACACAGGATATATGCAATACATTGAGGCTCGCCATTTCAATGTGTTTGTAGGATGCTTTGATAAGTGCTCAAGCTATCGTTAAGAGTATTCAAAAAAAGATACATGGTGACTACATTCTTACCTATTTCTATTTTTTCCAGAGCTTCAAGACTTAACCTTTGGTACTGATTCACCTTGTCGATTTCATCATCATAACTAGAAAAAAAGAATCAGAATTTAATGCTTCCTACTGATCTAAAACAAAGCTTCTAGAAATAAACTACACATAGTAAGAGAAAGTGGTAACTTACTAGGCCACGTAGTAGGCAGAATTAGAAAGTAACAGCAGAACATCCACATCCTTATGAGTGGCATCAATAAGACTAAGGAAGAGGAAGAAGAAGAATGAATACAGGGAGAAGGTTTTATTTGCACAGCTGTAACCCATCCCCAGTGTATTTTAGGAACACTCTTCTACAACTGAAGGCACATTACAACAAGAAGTTTCAGTTATGGTATGTTATCTTGTGTGATGCTGCTACCTCTTCACAGCCACTGAAAAAACAGGTTAGGTGAGACACTTCACAAGCCAAAACACAATGTGTCATTAGACTTACCATACAATAAGTAGATCCATGTAAGCAACATTGTCTCTCTCAAAGCTGGAGTTACCTAATAGCTCAAATAGGGCAGCAGCAGGTCCAAAAATAAATAGAAAACCCACAAGCTATTAAAAATGCTAACTAAGAAATGGAAAAATATCTCAGACTCAGTTAAGGTGATGAGTTGGTGCTTTAAATAGCTATCATAACATCCTGCTTTGCTATTTTTAGATGCTGAAGTTTAAACTGCAGAAGATCTAACCACTATTTTTCCTTTACAAGTTAGTGAACTCTGAACTTGATAAGGAGTCTTATCAGTAAAGTTGGAATTCATGCTCGCTACTTTCATGAAGAGAAATCTAGGCTTTCCTACTACTAACTCATTATACAAGAATTTAATCTTATCAGATATGGCTTTGAAGTCAAATTACACTTTCCCTATAAAGCAATACGGAACAACAGTTCCTCAAACAGCCCCTTCTAGAACTAAGGGTGGTTAGAAGTTCTCTTCACAGCACCTAGCACATTTTGGCAATATTAACTGAATGCATGCAATTCCAGGTGATGTCTCAAAGGTAACTTCAGCATGCACCATTTTTATGGAACTTTGGGGAAAGCACATGTTTAGAGGCCCTTTTCTTTTACAATTACAAGTGTTCAATCCCTTCGGGGACTCTTGTCATTCTACAAAACTGCCCACTTGTATTCTGTTAACACATTAGCTATCAAAATCATTTAACATCAGTAGTAATTAACAGAGGTGTCATAGTAGCAGCTGATCAATTAAGACTTTATTCAGCAAACCTTGGATCACAGTCAATAAGCGCCCATCCTCCATGGAATTTTTCATCATCTGGTAAGAGCAGTTTCATGTAGCTCTGCAACAGCTGGCTGATCAATTCCTGATGGCTCCTCAGGTTCTCCTTGTGCAGAGCTTCATGCTCTTTCTCTTTTGTAAATATGGAGTAAAGATCCTCTGTTACAGGGATACCCTGCATCAAATCTAAATAAAAATCCACAAAAACACCAAACAACAAACCAACAGTTAAAAGTGATATACAGCAATAGTCTATTGATTACTTTGTAAATTCCTTCCAAATGTTTCATATTTGAATATACTCTTGAAAAACTTTGAATAGAACATTGCCTGAAACTGAAAACTCAGTAGGTATAACACTATTTTCTCAGTGAAAAGCAAGAGTTAACTTACCATTTTGAGAAACACATGCTACACAAATTTAACTTTGTCTAAAAAAAGAGATCTTACAAGACAGTTAATGCTGAAATGAAGTTAGAAGCAAATTCTACAATTAGTTACACTGCATGTAATCCTTCTGAATTGAGTGTTGTTTAGTTTCCAAATAGAGAATGACTGTTGCACATGGTGTCCACTACATATACATGAACATTATATCCACTCAAGTTCCTTTTAGGCCTCAGAAAAAAGAAAATCCATCAGAAGGATAAAGCCAAGATGATTTTAATATACTTTTCTAAATACCATAGTTCAGCTTAGTTGAAATTGTATTCTTACCTATGACTGCTTGCCTATAAGCATCCCTGAAACGGTTCAAGTAGTATCTGTTTGCAGAATTAACTCCATCCTTCATTACCCCTGCCAACTTTCTTTCACCAGTCCTTGTGAAGTCACCCTGTTAAAAAGAACACATGAATCATGCACATATGCAACTTTGACATAGCAATCTCAGCTCAAAAGCTTTGGAATTCTGAAATTTAGAACTGAATAGATGACAAATCAGAAATTATGTTCAAGTAACTATTTCATATAGAAGTTGAAAATATTGATTGTCGAAGAGCATCTATTTCTCATGGCATTGTTTAACTCTGCAGGGAATCTTATGCTTTTGACAGACGTGACTGTATGTGAAGTCCTAATGGAAAGCAGTAATCTGGACATACATGCCAGCTAACAAAGCAGAACTTTCAAGACATGAGTCACTAGGATGCTTGAATACAAAAAAAAAAAAAACCAAAAAAACCAACCCCACCACCTTATTTTTTGGCCTTTAATGTAAAAGGAATGCTACTGGAACAATGGGGAAGACTGGAGCTTACTGAAAAATGGTTTTCATCTTCTCTGCTTCTGCTACCAAAACAAGACAAGCATAACATACTGAAAGAAAATAGTACATATCCTCACAAGCTCAGAAACAAAAGAAAGTCTCTAGACCACAGAAGGCTTAGAATTTGAATAAAAAGCAGTTTTGGTAGTTACACTTCATTAGAGGACTCTATTTTCAGAGACTCTCTGAGCATTGGCACAGAGCAGTTGTAAAAGCCACACCAACTACTACGAAGAACACTTAATTTGAAAGTGAAACAACACGCTTAAATTTATTTTGTTTGATACTTCAATCCATGAACCTCAACTGTGAGTACAGAAATCTTGAAGCAGAATGGCTGAAAATTTAGATCTATAAATTGAGTTCTGTGCTTCAAATTTAAAGTTAAATATTCACAATCAAGACAAGTGTGTCAGGCTCAGCCTTATAATTTTAAAAATATTAATGTAATAGACTAATCAAAGTTCAGTAGAGAGACTTAAAGAGATAAGTGTTAAGCATTTCCACTGTAAAGGTTATTCCAATGCCAAATACCATGAATACTAAAAATTGTTCTGCCAGTGACTATACACACAGAAAGTAGCTCAAATTCTATAACTTTTCAAAGCAGCAGGAGTGAACAGTAAGGATTTTCATGCCTGATTTCTGATCTTGGTAGACAGACTGCATTGCAACTAATTAATATCACCCTGCTACCTACATATCCTGATCTTCAGTCCTTCAGAGTATTTTTTTTTTTTTTAAGTACTGTAACTGTACTATAGCCATGTTTAAATTGCATTAAAAGTAATGCTTAATATAGATCTTAAACTCTTAGGTCAGCTGTGCTTTGTATCTAGACATGAAACTAACAGAATTAAGTTAAAATACAGCCAGCACTGCCATAGGACACCTGGACACTCAAGTCTTCTCCAATTCACACTCAGTGTGATATACAATATTCTTCTATTGAAAGGCCTCATATCTCCAAGACAAAAACATGCAGAATATTAGGCTAACTTTGTTACATACACAAGAGTTCTCCATTGGACATAAAACCTGTAACGTAACATACTAATCATCACAACAGGTAACACTCTTTACCTTTAAGGCTGCTGTGCCAGCATACTGCCGGCTTATGGCATCTCCGTTGTTCGCCCATATTATCTGGTAGATTCTATTGCATTTTACTGGCAAAGGCTGTTCTGGTGGCATCACACCTAGTTTTTTGAGCTGAAATTTGACGTACACATTAATATAAGGTTCAAAATAAAAAAATAAAAAATCATTCTCAATAACAGAGCTTGATAAAGAAAATGGGAACACTTGCCAAGCATTTAATTGTTGCATTTTATATGATCTGGAAAAGGAACCAATTCTGCTAATTTGTCAGATTAATTGTTAACAATTAATCACTAATTCATTGTTAAACACCATATCACTGGACACAGCAGTAATATATTAGTTATGGATGTAGGAGTCAATCTTCAAAAAAATTAGCTGAAGGCAGGCAAGTTACTCTAGATTACTCAAGATATGGGAAATAGTTCTCTACAGAAAATAGAAACATCAAAAGAACAGACATCACAGAATTTTAACATGGATAAACAAGTTAATGTCTTCTATTGCAAAGGCATTCATGACCTCAAAAGGTCTGAAAATAGATGGAATCTCTTTCCAGTTATAAGAAAGAGCACACCAGATTCTTAATCTTCTGCTTCTAGACACTAAAGCAAGCGTATTGGCTCCATCTTCAACTTTAATGCTTCCCCAAAATAAAACCTTAAAACGACTTCATATTTTGTGTTTATTATTAATGCTTGTGCATTTTGGACAGTTACTGTTTAACACTGATACTGAACGTAAGATATCTTACTCTTCAGAACAACCGGTACTTAAGTTTTCCCAAGATAAGTCTCAGGTACAATACAAACTTTAGTCTTTACACACACTAAATTGGTAAAGCCAGACATAACATAACTGCAGTGTAGTCACTGAATGTTAGGCCAACTGCAGGAATAACTTGGACTACGTCATAGGCAAACCTCAATTTACAACCAATAAAAAATGCTCAAGCACTCCTTGCAAGTTAGATGAAAATGGATACAAGTCCGTTCATTGACTTTGAAAGCCCTATCAAGTTTCTAGCCAAGAGAAACAAGTCCTATGGTTCTAAGGAAGTACAAAGGTAAGGCACCTGTAACTCTCAGTCTTCTACTTTATGCCAGTCACCTTCCAATGCTTAGGGCATTTCTCAGTTACGAATTGATTCCAAAGTACTTCAGCTATAATACAAGAATGATGTAGCACATCACAAGCTAATACTATAGCAATGATTACTGAAGTCCTTCACAAAAAAAAAATATCTATGTAACTCTTGATTTTAAAAGGCTGCCTTTGGACCCAGATTTAACATATACAGAAATCCTATTCTAAAGTAACAGCTGTGGGATTGCTGGTGCCACCCTTCATCCCCAGTACTTTTTTCTATGTTGGGAGTTCATAAAAGCAGATGACAGACAGGAACTGCCAGATACAACAATTAGAGCCATTCATTTTTCACCCTAATGAAGGGCCCACTTCATCCTTATCCTTCACTCTAAGCATAGTCAGATTTGTTCATTTTTGGCTGGGCAGTAACTGAGGCTTCAAAGTTTCAGTTACAGTACTATTAAGCCTTCACAAGGGAAGACAATCATCACTGAGCTTCTATATCAAAAAAGCAAATGGGGTGCAGGGCAAAGAGGAGGAAGACTAAAGGAAAGACTCTCAGCCTGCTTCGAAATGCCTTCTCTATGCAGAGAGAACTATTCCAGAGCACAGTAGTCAGCCATCTGGGGTATTTACATCGTGAATTAGTTATTCCTCTACATACAGAAGAGACAACTAATCTCCCTACCTGCTGCACCACAGTATTTCACTTCAAAGTAGCTAAAATAGCATCCAACTTCTAGTTAGATTTTGGTCCTTTAACATCTCATATGGGGAAGGGATTTATTGGGGGGGGGGAGGTGGGCAGGGGAGGGTTGTTTTTAAAATTTTTATTACTGCATAATTTAAGATGGCTAAACCAAAACAAGAGAATCCTCTCTAAGATGTGGACACAGTCACTCTCTGACGGAGGACACTAGGCATCCCTCTTTTAGAATTATTTCAAGTTATTTTAGTTGTACATATTACTTTCAGCTTCATAACTCTCCAAGTAGTTTGCAAAGATCCTTTTCAGTAGAGATTAGTTTAGTATTTTTCAAACACACAGGTTTCCCTGTGAATAACAAGTTCTGAGGTACTCAGCACTTGAAAAAGTACATTAGTTATACATGCCTGCTGTTCCATGACCACCCTTGCAATAGCAGCCTGCACAACATTGGTACGATCCAGACAGTCCATGCAGTTAACTCGAAAAATTCCTTCCTGTTTACAAATCACACCAGCTTGGTCAACCCTTTCAACAGAAAAATAGAGCAAAAGCATACTGAGACACTTAAAATCCGGTGTAGTTTATCAGCTTCTACAAACAGTAGAAAACTTTACAGGTAGAGTACTATTTATAGTTACACTTATCACCCAGCCACACCCCACTCAGAATTAACTAACTCTGGTTCCCACCTATCCCCCTCTTTAGCTTAGATATCCAACATACATCCTATTGGAGCCACAAACTTGATATGTAATCAGATGTCGAATTTAATTCATACATATATAATACAAGCTTTCAAGAGAAAAGGCACTGAATTTCAAAAAACATAGACGCCAACGACAGCAACACCTCACTCACAAAATGCATTGAACAATATACAATAATTGAAGACTGCAGCCATACCCATTACCAAAATGCATGAACTTTAATCAGTAGAAACTAAAGATCAAACATGCCTACTGTTTTCAATTGTAAGGTTGGCATTCTAAGGTTTGTGGGTCAAATACAAAGTGTTTCATGTTAAATACAAGACACCCTAGAAGTGTTAAATGCAGTAAGCCTCAGGCAGAAAAACAGCATCTGAGAATTTTTGCTGTTAAGTGTGTAGAACACCAATACTTCAGAACACAAAAAACTGACACACAAGCTGGGCACCAAGAGAGGAATATAAAATATACCAGTTATGACAAAATCAAGGCCTCTGAATATGCACTGCTTTATTGTTTTCTACAAATACTTCGTACTAGTCTAAAACTGTTAAGTACCTACCAGCACCACTTCATGTCAAGAATAATATCATGAATGGCATCAGTCAGTGTTTGAACATTTTCAAACTTCATTCCTCGGCTAAAATACAGAATTTCACAGAAGTTAGTTTGAACTAGAGTAGTGATGTTTCTTTACTTAATTATTTTATATTATTTGTAATGTTAACAAAAATAGCATTTTTGGTTAAGTGGGAGAGACAAACATTCTCTCTTGCAATAAACTTAAAATAGTTCTGAATATTGACTGTTATTTAAAAGTACAGTTCAATATCTAAATCCAAGCCAAGAGCTTCAGATCTCTAACTTCTCAAGAATTTGCATTCTTGAATGCTGCTTCCATAAGGAAGAACAAGTGAGCAGCTATTCAGGCATGTGCAACATTCTGTCCTCATTTTAGGCAGTCTCAACAAAAGTAACCACTATAGATTTGAAATTGGGATGGCCTTCCCTGCTTTACCAGTGATTCTACAGAAAAAACAGCTACAGACATATCATCCCCTCCTCCTCCCCCCACCCCACCAGGTTGTTTTCAGCATTGTTCCCTGTTCACTCACAGTGCAAAAATAAACAGTCCTGGTCACTACAGCAGTTCAGGAGAAAAGCAAACAAACAAAAATGAAAGCTCATTTAAAAGAGTAAGTATCAGATCAATTCAGGATATCAATAGTCCTACAGAAGTCTCAAATGCCATTACTATTGTCAGGGGTTTTTCCCTTTTCCCTTCCTCTCTCAGACAATATCTACTAATGACATACTTATTCAGTCAGTAATGCTTTCCCAGGCCAGATGTAATCCCTAGATTAAGTTAGGAAATGAAGATTAAAACAGTTTTTCGACCCCATATTCGTACACAAATATAGTCTGCTTGAGGGAAACATGAGAAATGCGTGCCTGTGACAGATCACATGCTTGGGCATGTGAACACTGCACTAGACCAAGCTAACAGAGTGGAGTCATGAAAACACGAACTATTTCTACCGGATTAAAATAAAATCCGGTTTATTTTATAATGGAAAAACAGCATTAGGGTCCTGAAAGAACCCATCATGTGTTTATAGAAACAAGCAAGAGAAACAAGAAGAATGGCTTGCAGTAAAAAATTAAGAGCAGAATGTTACATAGTTTGAAAAGCAGGTCAGCCACAGCTTTACATTCATAGCATGTTTAAGGAAACCCTCTTGCTTAAAATGCTAACAACTTCTAAGCTTTGCCTAATAAATAACTGCATGTTTAACTAGTCAGGGACACAAGATCAACAAACAGCAGTGTTTGGTTACTCAAATTTGAACTTTTATAGTGCTTTAGTTTACAAAATGTATTATAGAATCATAAAATCATAGACTCATTTAGGTTGGAAAGGTCCTTTAAGATCATCAAGTCCAACCATCAACCATGCCCAATAAACCACGTCCTTAAGTGCCTTGTCTACACGCTTTTTGAACACCTCCAGGGATGGTGACTCAACCACTTCCCTGGGCAGCCTGTTCCAATGCCTGACAACCCTTTCAGTAAAGAAATTTTCCCTAATATCCAGTCTAAACCTCCCCTGCTGCAACTTGAGGCCATTCCTTTTAAATAGGAAGAACAGGACGAGAGGAAAAGTGTTTCATGCAGAAGTAGAAATAATAATGGCTTTTCTCCTCCCTTCTAGTCTCCTTTCATGCTAATAAAAAAAGATGCAAAGTGACATTTTTAAAAGGTTTCTTACCAGTGCTCATGGAAGTCAAATGAAACATAAGTCAGATTTGCATTGTTGTACAGAAGAACTTGTTTAAGGTAAGCATCTCCAATAATCTTCTCTCTGCCTGTCTGATCCACCAAATTAATAATAACCTGTTCAAAAGTGTAGTTATTTAACACTTGTCATCTGCCACACAACTTGCTTAGATACATAGCATGGAATAACAAATAGTCCAAGAGTTAAAAAATTTGTAGGCAATCTTGCTGAAGTTACAGTCTTTGCTACATTATACCCAAGATCAAATAAGCACCAACAGTTACCTGCCTACCTGAATTTTTGTACAGAGAAGCTATGAATTCACAGGACAGGTACACAAAAGTGGGGCTTACACATTTCTGTAAGTTACTGCTGTTTTTTAGAGGTGACTTACAAGGATACTTGAAAAGCTTAGTAAAATTCTATCTATGTACCACCCTTACAATTGTCTACGAGCTTCTAAAAAAAATCACAACCCATATCACCAAGAAAAACCTAAAAACATTAACTTTCATCCCCTGCATTTTCAGAAGATAACTATTTTATCATGTAGCACTCACCTGCTTTTTGTAATTTTTCAGCTGTTCTTCAAAATGTGCACGAAAACAGGACACCGTTTCATTTTCACCTACAAGGCAGAGCAGTGTTGGACAGAAACAGCCTGTTCAGCAACAAGTCCTGTTTGACGCATTAAATCACGCCCAAATCTATACTCTAAGAAACCAAGATAGCTTTGCTTGAAGTACTTAGACACACAACATAACACATTGTACAGAATTACTTGTAAAGGTCTACCATCAACTTGCTCAACTTCAACATTGTTGTTCTACTACTATAGTGTATAGGAAACACCATTCTTAAATTTTGCTTTATTTTGCTTTTTGTGCAGAGCAGATTGGACAAAAATTTAACTTCTAATAATCCTGTTTAATCCTTCTACATACACACCATACACCCACATAAACATCTCTTCCAAAAAAGAAGAGTGCTTATATTTGTTTTGCATTTTTTGAAAAAGCAAACTGAAGTACAAAAAAGGTTTGCAAATTGCAAAGAGGGACATGCAGATCAGGGGATAATACTGAAAGTGTTACCCAGTTGTCCTAGAGGACAATACTACTTGCAAATAAAAACCAAAAATGCTACCCAGTTGATTCAAGGCACCACTGATTCCTTGAAGTCTCAATTCCTACCCATAAGTCTATCAAATTAAATGCAATTCCTCAATATTTTTTTAAATAATCCTACTAGAAAATAAAAAAAGAAAAAATAAGATGAACAAAAAAAAGAACTGCTCAGCTTAATAAACAGATGTCACAGCATAAGCTTATCGGGGCAGGGGGGGATTAGGAGGTATTTTTATTTTCCTCACTTTCTGAATTTATTTAAATTTTCATTTCCATGATGTGGCAACAAGTCATCCCTCTCCAGTAATCTCCAGGTTATCTGGTATAAAATCACAAGAAACCCAAATTTGTTGATGCATCTTCCTTAAGTTTGCAATGATCGTAACTGCTTGTCAATTTAAAATTATGTGCTTTGCCCAAGTTCCTAAGCAAGCTCAAAGGCCCATTTTACTAGGTCTTACTCAAGACAGAGAAAAACAGTCCCTTAACTTTCCATCATCACAGCCCCCTCTGAAAGGGCAGGGTTATTTTATTTTCAGCCCTAAAAATTGTCTTCAATGGCAGAAGACCAGACCTGCTAATACTAGAGGAGAATGTGAATCCAACATACAAGTTGGACTCGTGGAAGTACATACTTATGATCTAGGATGCCAGTCAACCCAATCCAGTGGCGGTCTGATTGTACAAGATCATGAGCATACTAGCTTCCTTCCAAGAAGAGTTTCTCTTTTACAATGCTAAACCTCGAGAAGATACTGTTGACCTCTATCTTAAGAAAGTTCAGGCTATGAATACCTATTCATACAAGCATCCAGATTTGCCAGAGTCTCACCAATAGTCTCACATGTTTTGGCTTTTGCATTATCTTTCAGTGGAAAAGGAAGCAATTTAGATCTGACAAAGACCCATAGATAGGACTTAATTTCAGAGAAGACAAAAGCACACTATAAAACTGTTTTCCCACATTGAAATAGCAGTTCTTACTGCAGACAGAACCTCAGTGTAAGTTAAATTTGTGGACAAAAGTATTTGTAAGACATCAATGTCTAAGCAGGTTCTCAAAAGAGAAAACCAAATTGTCTCCCTTCCCAACTCAGAAAACACTGCAACAAATGAGACTAGACATAAAACGGATACTTCATTAAATACTGAAATTCAAGGCCTGATGTAATTTACAATGGACAAGAAGTTAGAGCTCTGCGTAGTTGCAATTAGAGTAGGAGTTAAGTGGAGTCAAGTCATTACTGTTATTCCTGGCTTCTAGAAAGTGCCACTGAAAGACTAGTAGCAAAGCAACAGTCCAATGAACCTATTTCTAGGGGAACTCTCATCTTTAGGTATTCCACTCAAATACTTACTCTTGTCCAGTCGGGGCCGTGGGTTATATCTATATCCAACTTGGCTCCAGAAAACAGGCACAGAGCCTCTTGTTTGTATAAATGAAAGAGTATGATTATGAACATGAATCAGTTGCTCTGTCTCAACATAATTCGCCACGTTTCCATTTTTATCAACACCTCTTCGCTTGTACCGCATTCCTAGGAGGAACGAGAATGATCAATTCATATTTAAGTATTAGTCTTAAACATTAGTAACTTCTGTTACTGTTTTTGACACAGTAACACAGGAGAGTTCTAGCCAAAATCCATGATCAATGGTAAAGGTCACTCCTATCCTACTCTAATCCCAAAAAGTTATGTTGACTATACGGATAAAGTTTATTTACTGATACACAACAAGCAGCAGAAAGTAAGTTGACAGGGCAAGGCAGTCTACTGGCACTGTAAGTCACAGATCTTTCTAGTCCACGCTAAAGGATACACTACTTCCTGTTCTGTCAAGTTTAGCAAAAAGTTTTACTTTAGTGTTCAGTATTTTCCATGAACCTGAAGGCCACTTTTACTGACAGATGCTCCACTTCTCACAATGAGATCCCACAAGCAGCCCAAGAAGATTTGCACATTCCACAAAACAGAAGACTTCCCCTGCCTTGTTTTAACCTGTATAATTAATTCTGCATTTTAAGAACAGATACTGCTCTTCTGACTACACAGTTTTTTTGCCTAGCCACCTCTGACTGATCATTAAACAGAACAGGTAAGTGTTTGCATATGGAGGTTTGCCTAGCTTTTACTCGAAGGAGAATATATCACTATTTCAGAATGGATGCAGGTGGTAGCAAGGGATGGAGAAGGAATAAGTAAAAAGGGTTGGAGAAAGATTCAAGACCATGGTTGATAGCATGGAAATTCAGTTCCCCAGAATGAGAACAACTCTGTTCCAAGTCCTGAAGTAGCACTGGACCAAACTTTTGAACTGAACCTCAACAGCATTAGCTAAGGACTGTGGGAGAGAAGGGAAGAGGTTAGAAATAGGGAAGTGAAAGTAATGTAAAATACCTATCATAGGGACCTTTATACAGTCACAAAATATCAGACCAGTATAACAGCCTTTAATCAGACAGGGGCTTTTAGAATAAAGAATCAGTCATCCACTACTTACATCCTGCCACCAATAGTGGCTCTTACACCAAAATCCAAACTAAATCTTTGCACAGGAAACTTCAGCTCCCTTACTTTTGATATCTCAACTATTGCAGACACCAGGCTTTTACTCTCTTAAGCTTAGGAGCAGCTGTCTTTCTTTATCTCACAATACCTTTCCTTAAGGTCTTGGGCATGTTGGTAATTTAGTGCAGTGGTGGTTTTGTTGATTTTTTTTTTTTTAAATCACAAACAATCTGCCTGAAAGAATGAATGTATTTAGCATAGAAGTATATTAGGCTTTCAAATCAGTGTTTCCTCTGGGGTTTGTTGAGGGGGTTAGGTGTTTGGGTTTTGTTTTGTTATTTTAACTACAATATTTCAGAAACGTACTCTTTCAAGTCTTGGCTAAAATTACATATTACAGGATGAATTAAACACACAATCCTATAATTATTCTTCAAAATATTGCATCAATTTACTGAAACAATCTTTTTGTGTCACAGGAGAAAGTTCAACACAGTTTATGCTCTGGACTAGCAATCAGATGAGCATAGTATCATTAACAGTAAGAGAGAATCAATAAGAAATTTGCCCTCTGCAATTCAGTTTCTGTATCTGCAAAACAATTTAGTATAAATAAGGCATACTGCAAACTAGATACTACCCCGAACCCCAAAGTATTTATTCTGAGTTGGTTTGTCTGACAAATAATTTTCCTGGGAACTGAATTAAATGCATTGAAGTGAGCTGTGGTACAAAGGTCAGTCCCATATCAGGGTAGGCTTACCAGTTTGTTTGGGTTTGTTTTTTTTTTTGTTTGGTTTGACATGTTAAAATCCTATGTAGGAAAGGAGTTGGACATGGTGGAGAATATCTTAAAAAAGTCTCAGACTGAAAAGGCTTAGAGTTGAACAGGACCTACTAAAGTATAAAGTGATTCAATCTTTCCTTCTGTGCTCCTAAGGACGGGGAATATTTTCTGTTTACCTTGCTACTATTAGAATAAGTCAAATAAGGTGCAAGAACAAAGCATGATTCTTATTTCACACCTTGGTCCTGCATAAACATCTCCTGGGACACAGGCATGCAGACACACCTGCCTTTTCAAGTCTCTATTCATCTGCTGTCAAAGCCCTCAAAGGAAGACTTTCAAAAATTTAACTCCAACCCAGGCCTACCAAAACGTATCAGGACAGAGCTGTACGCAAGGTCCTAATCAAGGTGCTCTTTGCAAAGACAGAACTTTATCTCAGAACTGCAACCTCCAAAGATGCATTCAGTGCTCAAGACGAGACTAGTGAAGCTCACTTAGTAACTGCCCTAAGAAACAGCTGTGTAGTGCTGTATGCACTACGGCCTTTTCTTTTCCTCCTATAAGTGGGAAAGGCTGTAGCACATACTTTGACAAAAGCTGACCATCTGCTGAGCAGCACAGCACTCTTTCAAGTTTTATCTTCTGCATCCCCTTCCAGTGTTCAGGAACAATCCCAATACCTTGAACTCTGTTTGCCTACCAGCTCTGTGCCGACTCCGGCGTGAAATAAGTGCCACCAGAAATGTTGGATGAATGTCATCTACACAAGTTGATTCCTGAGGAGGAGTTTCAGGACTGCTCTTATCATCATCAGAAGATTCACTATAGTTTACTACAAGTTCTTCAATTTGCACAAATCCTTGTATGATGGGTATAATCCAGAAGTCCACTTCAGCATTCTGAAGGTTACAAAAAACATTTACATTCCTGTTGGTTCTACATTACCTACAATGATTTCTGCCATTTCTCATGTTTATAAACAGTTGCTTCACATGCTTTTCATGTTCTAAGAAGTTTTTGCCATATCCTTGTCTTATTTCTGTAAGAGATACCAGCATTTTTCCTACATTAGTCATAGGACTTTTAAATCAAGAGGAAGAAAGCAAGCTACTTAAGATTTTTTTTCTGTGGAGATTAAGCAAGCTGAATCAAGGCAAGGCAAAAAGCCTTCCTCTACTCCCAGCTATCTAGGGACAGAAGGAAACCCTACAATATCTAAAAGCTTCTTTTCCAGTTTCCCCAAAGGGACTTTTCAATACAACGTTACATCTGATGTTTAAGCACATTAAAAGCTTATAGTAGTAACTTCCCATGTCAAAAACAAGAATAGTGAGTTCAGATGCAGCAGGAAATAAGGTAATTTATTACCTAGTTTCTGCCTTAAGGCAGTTTTACAGCCTCTATATGGACATATAGTATATTACATTTATGTAGGTAGATAGATAAAAATTTAAAAGTGTAATGTTGTTAGCCTGTTTTCAGCAAAACATATTAGCATAAGCTTTATATGGGCCAACTTAGTACCCAAGCCAACTGGTTCAGTGCTCTGCACATTAGTGCTTTGTCACCCTAAAACATCAATTTCTTAAACAGAATTGAGATCCAAATTCCCTACTAATTCGAGGTTATCCATTTATATCTTATAATGTGAAAAATACAACTAGTTAAACTCCTATGTTGTATGCAACTTTTCACAGAGCATCTAGGTTTACCCTGCTCTGACTCCATAACCAATAGAGTATGTAAAATTATTAATGAAAGAGATGCAGGGCATAAGGTAAGATGTCCACTGTCATCTTTAAAAGAACCCAAGTCTTGGTCTAAACTGGCATATAGTAGTTAGTAACTCAGTCCTTTATCTACAAGGTTCATTTAAAATGAAGTGAGATGATATATTGAAGAAAGAGCTGTGGTTCTATGTTTCTTTGTGTGCTCATTAGCCAGGAAAATGCTTTATCTACTCTGAATAGCTATTCAGAATAACTTGTTCTACACTACTGTTACATTGATCAGCTACTCTGTTGAAGGAGAAAAACAGTATTCTCTACTTAGGAGGACAAAAATCTTGTCTCAAGAAAACTTTGGAATTCAGAGGTTTTTTCTGGCTCCTCCTTCTTATCAAGTTCAGCTCTGTCCAGGGATAAACCATTTCACAGATGAATACATCTTAAGTTTACCTTTGAAATCAGCACAAACATATCACATCGAGTTATTCTCCATTGCCTTATTGTAATAAAATTTCAAATTTGGTTGATGCTCATTCATTAGCAATGATCACAGGCTAACTAGAAGGCTGCCAGAAGGCTGGCTGGAGGAAGAAGGTAATGCCAGCTGCTCAGCATCAGAAGGCACAGCCCTCCCTAATCCTGACCCATCTGCCAAGCAGGTTTTTAAGTAAACTTCTACAAGGCCTTAAGTAAACATTTCAACTAAAACTAAAGAACAGTTCTCATAATACATGTTATTGTTAGAAGCAAGACTCACATCAATGCTGATGAGATCTTCAATCATATGCTTGTTCCAAAAGAATCTGTCATCAACCTGTTTATAACAAAAAGGGCAGTTTCACATTATTTTACTTAAGGTTCGGCAATATATTTGGTAAAGACACCAGTGTTATTCACTACAACTGTACATACAAGTCTAGTGTTCTTTGCTTTCGACTATAACAGCTCAGTTCAAGACATGACACTGCAGACTGTTTCATTTCCTTGCACTGAAGCAGGTTACAGGGCAAGACCTGCAGCTGCTGTAGGTTATACCCGCAGAGAATGTGACCAGTTAAGTTTGGACCACATACATTATTGAACAGCACATGTCCCAATAGAACAAACAAAGAAACAAAACAACTTACTTTTCGCCACAGTGGTAAGTTAGTTTTCTCACACGCACTCTGCCTCTGCACAGAATTTGTTAGGTCATAGGTCAGGCTGTAGTAAAAGGAGTCTGAATCCATGAACATTTTGAACAACTCCTCCAATAATCTCTTCTCCAGCTTCTCTTTCTCTTTACTTTCTTTAATCTGAACAAAAAGTAATAGCTTGCTTATGTCTTTCTCTTTGACTGAAAAAGACTCCAGCGATATTTGCTAAATGCCATTTCTAACCTTGTAGACAAACATTTTCCCACTGAGGAGCAGGATCTTAAAATTTCTAGCAGAGTTAAACACATGGGACAGCATCTTCAGAAATATCATGCTATTACTTTTAGCAGTAAGAGCATTCAAAGCAGTCAGACTCTGAAACTTTTGGAGGTTACATTCAAGTAGTACTTTTCAGTCTCAAGAGTTTCCAAGAAATATTGGATCTACCTGTTCTAATTTTAATAAATATTATCTGGACTTTCTAATCCAAGCCATTATTGTGTTAAAAGCATTTTGATAAGATTATATGGTGTTCTCTGAGGAACTGTGCACCAAATTTTGTCTCCAATTGCATATTAGAAGAGACATGCTTATGCAGAGCAATATGTAGAAGTGTAGAATCCCAGTAGAAGCTAATCCTGGTAAGAAGGCATTCTATTAGTAATTCTGCCAAAATTAATAATTACAAAATGAAAAAATCATAGAAGAGCCACAGTTAAATAATTGAAAATCAGATTGAACTTCAAGACAGTAGTTGCATGTTCTGCAGTTTTTCGCTACTTCTCTTTTTAGGTCTTAGTACTCCATTTGATCATCCACAACCTTTGAATTATCAACTAAACATCTTGGAAGAACAAGAAAACAGTAGAAAGCTTTACCTTCTTTTTATTTGGAGCAGACACATTTGATTTAATTTGAGTAAGAGTCTTCAACAGAAATTTTGTGTCATCTGGTGACTGTGTAATCTTCTCTGGCTTGTTTATTCCAAAATGGTGCTTTTTACAAAGCTAAATAATGATATTGAATTAAAGCAAATACTTAAATACTCTTTAAAAAGTTCAAGGAAATTTTAATTAAAGTCTACAAAAGCAAGACTGAAATGTCCACAAACCTAGGGGAGACACTCTGGAATAAATACAGGGGGAACATGCAGGTTTCCATCTATAGCAAAATTTGCCCTCTTTTATATAAAAGGCATTTTCTGCTGTGATTGTGAGAATGTCTGCCTCAATTTGACATGACGTGAGTATCCAGACCCACTTCAACTTCACACCCAAATTACAGTGTAAATTAGTATTACTCACTTGTATTGTTTTTCCTTTACCCATTCTCTTTTGGAAAAAAATTCTGCAACATTTAAAATAAGGGTTTCCCTTGAAGCCAAGTTATAGAATTAAGATTCGAAAACAGGATGGAAGCAAGAGCATCCATTAAAAAATACTCTCTCCTGATTCAGAGGGCAAAAGATATGACAGCTTCTTCCCCAAAACACACCCACACAAAGCCCTATATTAGAGATATTTGGGGATAACCTCAGGAGTAAGAGTTGAAGTACTTGGGAGAGGGCACTGCAAATCTGAGTTCTTGTACAGCTTTCTAGGCACAGAAACACCTAGCTGATGCCGTACGTTTTTGCCTACATAATTAAGAACAGGAAGGTATTGCATCTAGGTTTGAAGTCACATTCTTGCATCCCAGACCCTGGGAGGTTCTAATGCCCAGACTCCAAAACAGTGCTTCAGCAGCTGTTCATGCTCCTAGAGTTCCACCAAAGCTTTGGAGATTCCATGTTACTCTTTCCCTCTTCAGGGAAGGATTCTCATGCTGTCATACAGGCACCATAGATACTATCACAAGTCATCCTGTACCCCTATCATCATCCCTCTCTGCCACACACACTCAAAAGAGAAGCCTGAAGCCAGACTTGTTCTCCCAACAGTCTACTAAACAGTGTACATCATCTTAGAGTACTAGGATTTACCGGAAGTCTTACCATCCTAGTCATTAAGAAGTAATCAGGATAGCTTTTTTTAAGCAAAAACCCAAGGTTCCTATTCTAGTCTACAGCTTTGTCCCTTTAGATGATTCCAATGGATTCAGTTCTGTTCTCAAATGATCTGTTGCTCAGTTACACTAATAAAATTCTGTTCCTGTGTGATATTTTCAAGGGTCTTTATGAAATTTGGCTATAATATTATTGTAATTTCCCTCCCCAGCAGAACTGGTGATATCTATTTAAAAAAATAAAAACTTTTAATCAAAAAAACAGTATTTAAAAAGCACAAAATGTTCAATACATCCACATACACCAGCAAAAAGAGATAAAAGAGGCATATGTTTAACTATTATATTTCACATTTAAATTTCACTGAAGCACAGGCAGGAAAGTCAATTCACTGAAGATAGTCATACCTCTAAGTCCAAATCCTGAGGCTCTGTTTCAGAAAGTGGAATCACTGCAATCTTTGTTATTTTGCAAACCTCATGGTCTCCTGGAAGTTTGCCAATCAATGCTTTCTGACGAATTAAAAGTAGCCACCACGGTAAATCTGGAAAAAGAGTAGTAGATGCTTTTATTTGTCTGTCAGACATTTACTTTGATTAGTCTGCCAGAAGCTTCTCCCCACTGTAAAACCCCTGCCAGGAACCATTTGACTAGAAGACTCCAGTGAATGATGATTTGCTATTGCTGTTTTGTTATTATGCATTGCAATTAAGAAAAAAACAAAACACCTCTACAAAAACAATACTTATTCAGTCTCTAATATAATAAGGAGATCAACTATTTCATAGACTTAACCATTAGAGGTAAAGTTAGCACTGCATCTATAGCAATTAGGCAGTCTCTAGGATGATGCACATTCCCACCAACATCACTAATGGCAGTACAATTTGAAAAGAATAGCTGGAGCTCAACAGACAGCAAGCTAAGATTTTCCCTTTGTACCTTCTGTTGTGTATAAAACAGCAAACAAGACAGACATGGGTAACATCCGATTACAATATTTAGAAGTTAAGAAATCTGGTGAGCAAACATGGACTGCATCATAAAGCAACTCATGTACATTTAAAGCTTCCCAACATCATTCCTGAAGTATGTGCATCTTAGTGGTGTAGAAATTAATGAGCCAAAGATTAAGTTATTGGTAACAGGTGCGTTCCATACACACACTCAGTCTACAAAATTTGCAATCATAGCTTCAACACTTTAAAGAGACAGGGAAACAGAACAAACATTCCCACTGACTGCTGAATAGTGCCTGGACATTATTAGCTTCCTAAATTTTAATCCCTTGCTTAGATCACTAGCATGCTAGTAGTATGCTGGGCTTTTATGAGTCAAAAGTGAAAGTTCTGTTGAGAGATAGAAAAGGCACAGAAAGTCCTAGAGACACACATGTACACTCACAATTTCTCCCAAATGAGAAGCAACCAAGTTTAGCTGAAGAGGTCACATACAGACATTGAAAGCCTGCTATGGTAGACTTAAACACACTTCCACACTTGTGACAGTTGAGTGTGTCATATTTTATGCCTTTGAATACAATATACAGCCTTTGAAAAATCTATTTACAGGCTTTATAGCAAATAAAGTCTGTTTTCCTTGCTCAGTAAATTCTAAGCAGTATTTTATCCTCCAAGTGCTTAAGAAAAACCCAGGATAACATGTTTAAAGTCACAGGACACCAAGAATTGTTCTCTTTCCCAGATTTTCCAATACACACTCAGCATAGAATTAAAGGTCTATCAAAGCTCCCAATAACTGCAATTAAAAAAAAACCTTGAACACTTCAACCCAAATCTGACAATGTGTACAAGCAGCAGTTTCTTCTATCTAAAGAAATTGAATAATCATTTTAAATAGACTACTGTGCATTATGACACTCCACTCCTTATTTTGCTTTTGTATTACTATCTTTAGAAAAGAGATGTGCATATGTTGGGTATTAAGAAGCCTTTAAAAGTTACAGATCCTCATAATTACAAATACACTGTGAGAACCAGAGGCTGCACCCCAAAAAGGGAGGAGGGAAAAGGGAATAAAGACATGCACCACTTATTGAATATATGTGATCTTCTAAAGCAAGTCCTGCACTAATTCCTGAACACAACATCAGAAACATAATCTCTATAGGATCACAGAGACAAGTCGGGTCAGAAGGGATCTCAGGATGTCACCCTGCACAAGCAGGATCAGCTCTGAGGTTGCATCAGGTTACTCAAAGCTGTGACATAAGCATCATCTCCTAAAAACTGGTCAAAGGATAACAAATAAGGGCAAGAGTGACAGCAAATGCCAGCAAGACAGTTATCCTCACTGACAGCAGGCACTGGAACAGCTTTTCTGTATAGGTACAGGCAACATGACTTGGAGAACACCTGCCTTTGCCTCCAACATTCCACCCAGCAACCATGGGGGTAAGGTGGAAATAAGAAAAGGGAAGCAAAGGAAAACAGGACAGATTCTATGCAACAGTGAGAAGACCAATAAGTAGGTAAGAAAATCCTTTTTAAAAGGCGAAATTGAAGTGCTGCCCAAAACACCAGCAACAGATGAAGATGTCTACTGCTTCATCTAAAAAGGTCTACCATTTTCTATATTGCTTTCCAGTAGGCAAGAACAATACAGTCTCTGGAAACCCAGGGCAATCCAAGCTTAACAGAAGGGTAGTACAATCAGATATCCAGGCAGATATTCCTGGTGGGCAGTGCTATAATCGCATCTGTTCCCACCTACAGAAGGTTAGCCACACAACTTACTGGTATGAGGAAATCACCAGTGTATGTCAACAGAACAGATACTCTTTTAAGAATGGATACCATCTACAGCTCCAGTGAAATAATCAATATGATTCCATTGGAAAAAAGTATAATGTAAAAGCACTTCCAAGCAGATAGACCTTAGTGAAAACTGGAAAAAAATTCTCTAGTTTACCTCATATTAACAAACCCTGGTAGTAGTAAACAAGAGTTTAATACAGCCAAGTGAGTTCTGTATCCCTATATCATTTTTTAAAATGCACTCAAAGTCATCTTGGTGTACATTTCAAAACTCTATTTGTATTATAGCCAGAGCCACAGAACATTGAAAGAAAACAGGAATTCCCCAGCAGATCAAAAGAAAACAGTAAGGAAGTAATTATGCAGATAAAGTATGCCCTACAGTAAAAGCTTCATCAACAGCCAGAGAAGAAGCATATTATAATTGCCAGCAATATCTAAATAACTGAATACCTAAATAGAGTATGTGCTTGTGCAGTTAAAAAAGTAGCTCCACAGAATAGCTTTTAAAAAAAAGATTAGTTATTGTCTACTCAGTGTGGGAGGTATGGTGCGTACAAGAGAAGAACACTACAGCTATATGTCATTCCAGAAGACCTCATGTTTTAAATCATCTCTCAAGATTGAATGTTCACTTTTAGTGTTTTATGAACTATGGCAGAGCAGATGGCAACAACTAATTTAAAGTACTATTATCTAAAGTAAGCTACTACCTCCCATTCCTCACTAAAACAGGAATTTAGCTCTTTTGCTTCAACAGTGTTAGCACACCACTGCTGTTTATTTTCTCTAACACTTCCCAAACAATGTAGTATTTAGTTTCCACAAATGCTTTTGCAGTAACTTTTCTTAAACTGTGCATAACTTTACTATAAACACTGCTTTTTGCAAGTATTTTGATTTTAGCCAAGAAATTCCATGTTACCATTTTCTTATTTTTTTGTTACTTGAATAACTTAAAATTAGTTGCATGCAAAAAGAATGTTTTAGGTTGTTGATTGGACGAAGTTACAAATGGCAGCAGTTACATCTCATTGAAGATATTGCAGATGCTGAACCACTAATTGTTTCTATCAAGATTCAGAGGCATGCTAACAAAAAAAGTTTTCCTTTCCCGGGGACAGGAAAGGAGGAACTCCACTTCTGTTTACCGAGTCTATGGAACTTTGCCAGCAGCATTTAATTTGGGTCTTAATTAACCAGCACTGGAAGAGCACACCAAATTGAAATGAGTACAGACATTAAACTGCATAGGAATATGCTTTGACCAAGAAACAGAAAAATGTGTGGTGGTAATTAAGCGGAAGTGGCTAAGAAATCCAGGTTTGGTTATAGTTAGATACACAGTATTAACTCTGAGCATATTCTAGCACTGCAATGTTTGATCAACTTGCTAAGTAGTCTTTGATCAAAAGTGATTCAATTTCAGGCTACCATTACCATTTTAGTGTATTAAAGTATCTACTTTTTATTTCAACAAAAAATAACACAACCTCTTCCTAGTTCTGTATTGGGATTTTGACAAAATTGAATGGCTACACTTATATTTTGTATGTATGCACACTAACTGGACCACAAAACAAAATTAAGATTCTGTAAAGGAGACACTGTTTATGCAAGAGACATGCTTGCCTCTATACGGGAAGATCATGCAGAGAGTTTTAATTGTGCATCTGTACCAAGAAAACGTGCAACATTCTGTTTCAGTAACTTATCTCCACAACATATTCTAAAATCATTTTCCTTCTATTCCCATTTTTACTCCACATTTTCTTACAAGTCATCTTGGAAGAGACCAGAAAAAGGTAAGAGACCATATCCTCGCATTCCGATATTCAGCTAAGGTTTTGTTGTTTGGCTTTCTGCCCCACCCCCCATCCCCCCAAAAGCATCTTAATGTTTAAGAAAACTCAGTATTGGGGAAGAACCAAGTGATACTTCAAGTCGACTTTCATCTCCAATGTGAGCGTACAGTTATGTCCAGATGTACAACCGACCATCTCATAGCAAAAATTCTTTAAAGAATTAAAAAATAAACCATGCAATATTGGCTAGCTGGTTTCTATGAGACTGCTTCCCTGCCACAGAAGCTTTACTACAAATTCTCCTGTACTAGGCCAGCAGCAGAACCAGCAAGATTAAGAATAAATTAAATCCCATCCATAGTTACAACAATTTGGGAAGGGTATTTCAATGCTAAATTAAGGACAGCCCAAAACTGCCTACAGGGACATTTCAAGGTCATTTTAGGACTACACCGGTATTCTCACATTAAGCAAATCTTTCAAGAACTTATAAGCATCTATGCTCAAGACATTAAAGTGTCTATAGACTTAGTTACAGCTTTAGAGTGCACTGGTAGCAACTTCAATACTTGAAAAGGTGTTTAAAGTTTCCAGTATTAGTCAATATGTGCTAAGCATTTTTAAAACACACCAGTACTTCTCTCCAACAATAGCTAATAACAAGGTTCTGAGCTGGACAAGCCCATACAGGACTCTAGCTAGCCAGAGGAGCTTCAAATTAAGTTTTCTGATCTTTATAATCTGGGGGCAGGGGAGAAGAAATCAGAGCAACAAGTCTTCCTGTTCCAGATTAGCTCTGGGAGAAAAGCATTTCACCCAGCTTCTGCAGCACAGTACTCTTACTAAGTTTGGAGACAATGGTCCAGCAATGTTAAATATTTATACAACTTCTGCTGATAAAGTTTCCAGGTGACAAAGATTGATACAAGAATAAGTAATGAAGACAGGTTACTGTTACAGACTGCTAGATGATTCAGCTAGAAGATTACACAAAACTACACTTGAATATGATCAAGTGAGAGTTCATTGACAGTAATAGGTTTCCAGAGACCTACATAAGACATCTCAGTCAGCCCTCTCATTTGGGCTGCAGCCTGATGGAGGACACCCATCAGCAACTGTCAGCAGATTCAAGGGAGCACTAGCTCCCAGCAGAAAAGTAAGGATAAATAGCTGGAGATTGTATCCTTCTTCAGACACTTAAAGGTAGAAAACAAATGTCTGTTTACAGGACAGTTGCATCACTAAATACCAGAATATCAACAGCAAGAAGGATAGTCTATGAACAGTTTGTGATGGTATCATCTGAACAAGGCAGAGAGGAAATAAAATGCTTCCACTGGCCTAAGCAGCAACTGACCAGAGTGCCTGGATGAGAATCATTGATTGAGTAGCTCTATAGGGCACATGGAAAGACTCTTATAGGCTCTATTCAGTAGCTCTATAGGACACATGGAAACACTTATTATGTGATAATCTTAATTTACTTGACAACAGCAAGCTGGCACCTGTTGAAATGTCACATGCTGGGGAAAGTTTCAACTCAGCTTTCATAAGCAGAGGAAGTACTTCACAATAAGCACACATGCAAGGATATTCAGTTGCCATAACATTCTAGACCTTCCAGAAAGCATTTGACAAGGTCTGCCCCTTCACAGGCTTTTATACTAGACTCCCTAGAGAGAGGGGGGAAGGCCTTTGTGTACCTAAGTACTTGGTTTAAATAACAAAAAAACCCACACGCAACACCACCACACAACACACGCAAAAAAACATGTTAAAAACAATCATTGAGCATTTTCCCACAGCAGAAAGAGGTCATTACTGGAGTTTAGCCATCATTCATCATGAACAGCACATGCTGAACAGCACAGACAACCTGGATGAGAAGAGAAAGTGAGATGGCAGAGTCTGAACCACTTCACATCATCAGATCTGAAAAAAAGGATGGCTGAACAGATCTGTAGAATGAGCACAGACAAAAATATCAGGTGAAATTCAAAGAAGATAAAGCGATGCAACTGGAAAGAGGACATGACCATAAACTTCATGGAGAGATAGGCTCTGAACTATTAGTCTCAGAAACAAGACCTAGAGGTTACAGGAGCTATGGAGCCAAGCATTTCCTAGAACTACGTCTGTCATATGCTCATGCAGTGGTGTACCAGTCCCCATTTTCCTTCCTCCCCTACTGCTAGTATGCCACTGCCATCTTGACTAATCTGTTTCTATTCAATGGACCACAAACATCTGATCCATTTCAGCACTTAATCCGTCCTGCTATCCTGGAACACACTTGAAACTTTACCCATATTGATCATATTGCCAGGCACTACTTTAAATGCAGAGTCTAAGCATTCACAAAAAGAACAGCACACAGTAAGTGAAGCAGAGCTTATGGCTGGATATCTTTTTACTGACAGGTAGGAAAGCTAGAGCTCTACTGGCAAAAGAATCTTTCTAGACAAAGCTGGTATATATCAAAATAAATATTTATTATGGATACAGGAATCTACAGCTGACTAAAGCTAGAAGAGCATTGACTTTATTTTACAGGGAAAAGGTACTAGAATCAGTTAGAGACAAGCTTAACATTAAATTACAACGCATTCTACACCTGCTTTCATTTTATAGCTATCTTAAACTTATTTGTAGTTAAGTGTAAGCATTCCTTTTACTTTCAAATACTCATCTACCAAGGTAGTAATTATTCTTCAGGTTTTCATATAGCATTGAGAATTCAAGACTTATTTTTGTGAAAGCTGCCATCATTAGCTTTTGCACTGTATCATAGGAAAACAAAAAAGTTTGAAAGGATTATTCAAAAAGGTACAACAATTTTACAGATCTCACATGGAGCCTCAGATAGAACTTCAAACACAAATTTCTACTCTTTGTGAACACAGTTCTCTATTTTTAGAGGACAGTGATGAACCAAAATACATACACTGGAAAGTAGAAGGAATTTGCATCTGCAGCTATAATATAATCACTTTGACAAGTTCACATAGTTGGGGAGTACACCTCCATTGCAAAAACCACTACATAATTCCATTTGAGCTACACAGTATTATTTGTAATATCACTGACTTCAAAACAAAGTGCATTAGCAGTAAAACAAACAAAAAACCCAACAACCACATACCTGTATGAAGCTGAACTTTACCAATGACTCCCTCTACCAGGCCCAGACAAATGGGATTCCAAGCCAAAAGAAGATCAGTGGCTGCAAAAAAGAACAAAACTCCTGTTTTTTTAAAGTTAACTCAACAGGACAATTAATCCAGTGATGGTCATTCTCTCCACTTTCCCCACCTTGGAGGGTAGAAAATACACCACTATTCCTGCAATAAGAATAAGATACATAGGCTGTCCAATTTTTGCTTGTTACCAGGTAGCTATGACCAAATTACTAAGTTTCCAATTTAAAGTCCTACCCCAGATATTTTAAAAAACAAACATAATTGTTTGGGGCTACAGTAATTCAGTTCAATGGAAGCTTAGTCCTTCTAATGGCGATTAGAATTTGTAACTTAACTGATATTGTACATGGTACGGTGGAATTGAATACAGGTCATTGAGTTAGTTACATAGCTTCAAAAACCTAGCAGATGTTAACTTCCAGCCCCAGCTCTCTCCCATACCTATCCAATTACGATTAGTTTGACATCCTCTTTCTATATACATGCACACACACACTTCCTCTTTTCTTAAAACACTCTCAACAACTACACGGAATACTGAAGTACACAAACTTAAGTTTCAGGTTTATAGTTCTTCTACTGTTAAGAAATTCCAGTGAACCACACAGGAAGAGAAAGCAGGAAGGCAACACCATCAACTTTCTAAGCTATAAAGGGTACTCCTCTCAACATGCATTCAAGCCATCACTTGATGCAAGTCAGTAAGACAGTATAAACACTAAGAGTATTCTGTAGTCAGACACACATTGTTGATACTCAGAAAGAGTTTCTAATTTTGGTGTAGTACCTGTTCAAGAGCTCAAGACTGTGGGAACAAGTAAGTTTTGTAAGTCAAATCTTTTAAGTGAAAACAAATCCTTAAAAGCTATTAATATCCGTGTAGGAGAGAACAAACTCGCAAAGGCAGAGAAGAGAAGGTATTTCTATACCAAGGACAAGAAGCTTGTTATTATCTACCAGAACTCACTTGTTCCAAGGTGGAAGAGTTTCTCCAGTTTTAACATCCAGACAAATTAAATATCTTGGCTTACACTTAGGTGTAAGCAGATGAACATTTGAAAGAACAAACTCACACAGTATCTTAAGATACATAAGGGTACAAATCATCCACCTACATACAGTTTATTTACAAGTCCTTAATTTCTTCTTGGAAGTCAGAAATCTGCAGGTAACAACTGATACTCAGTCTGATACTTTTTACATACCTATTTTCAAACACTGTATCCTCCTTGAAACATTGTAATTAAGACTTTGCTATTCTAAGAACACATATTTAATCCTAGCTTTCAGCATAACATTTAAATGTAAACCAGACTCAGCTAATTTCATCATTAAATGCAAGAATTTACATGAGATACAATAGAAATGGTTTAAGTCAGGATAGATCTAAGTTGAACTCATTTAAAGGGGATATATCACATGTGCTTGTATGCAGACAAGCAAGAACTAAGAGCACGTGGCAGCAGAACTTAAAGCTATGTTTGCAGAAGGCAGTACAGGGCTACAATTAATGTGTGCAACCAGGCTGTACCATTTAATGGGCTATATCTGCAGAGAAACTCCTGGTTCTTCATGTTTCACTGTAAGAGTGCTACAGAAAGTTACTTGGTCTGTACAGAACCTAGTATGAATCATGCAATAATTAAATGAAGTTAAGGAGACTAATACAGATAGACAAGCACCAGGAAATAAGCAACAGTGGCTATGAGTGTGAACAGTTTGATTTACCCTCAAAACTTGCTGAAGTATCTAAACTCATCTTGTATCTGTATGCCAAAGACTTGTGCTCATACAAAATAAGCTCTAGGACAGTCTTGAGCTCAGAGTTTCAGTCCAAACAACATGCAAAAGCATCTGTATGCTGAGTGCAAGTGGAAAATCTGCACTATCAAACTTATAGGAAAGAGGAACACAGGCAGGTTTCCTCACTCCCAAGTCTTCCACCTTCTTTCCCAGTTCACCCACACAATCCCCAGAGTCTTGTCTTCACCTCTGAATTTTCCAGAGCTGTATTGTCTCAGACTTCATCTACTTTTTGCTTCTTTGCAGCTGACTTCTGCATTCATATTCCACTGCGAGAGCTAGAAACCAGCTAGATACATCAAGCAGCCAAAAAAAGCTAGGCACAGGAAGAATTTAAAGAACCAAACCACTGAAGGCTTACCATAGCCACTACAAACCTAGTCATCTAGAATACCATCTAAGTCTTTTTAAACTACTGATTTCCTGCTATGACAAGAGATATTACTAAGAAAGCTCTGGATAGTAAGTGATATTTTCTTCTAGTAGCTTACAATAGATTAAAAAAATGAGAAAACAAGGCTTTGTTTTAATTAGATATAAAGAGACAATAGTTTAGACTTGCCTGCAAGAGGACATAAGGAAACTGGAATCACTAACTGTAGGACAAGTGGGTCTTATGTAGCTGTTCTATTAGTTTTGTGGACATATGTAGCCCTAGGCATAATCATACAAAATGTGTCCAAGACTTCTACAGGAATACTTCTCCCTCGTAGTGCAGAGGCACAATGAGAACTGGCCCTAAACTCTGACTCCTATGTTCACTTAAAGTATAGACGAGCTTGGGAAAAAAAAAAGAGAATGCATTTGGAGTTAAATGAACATTACGGTTTAAGAGTTTAAAGACACAATATGTGGAGCCACCAGCTGGACAGCACTGGCTCTTGAGATAAGCGTGATTATCAAGCTACTAACAGTAAAGGCTGACTGTTTCAAGAAAATTCTCAGTTAAAAGTTTTCAGACAGCATTCGTATGAGACATGTGGCCACATTTCTGACTGCTGAATGCTGAAACAACACATGGCAAGTTTGAATTTTATTTTATTTTTTTAAGAAATGCCTTATCAATAAGAATTAACTACCACAAGGCTCTATCACTGGACTTCTCTCTACACCCAAAACAGACCAAATGCTTTGAGATATAATGTGAAATACAATTTATCAATACAGTTACTCTTGCTTCCCCACACAAACTTATATTCCTATAGATGTCATGCTCATCATCTAGTGATCTCTTGAAACTCAAACAGCCAGGAATAAAGACTTAATCTGAAACTGCAACACATTATTGTTGAAACAGACTTCTTACAGTATTGTGTTGGTTATAATGAGCACTGCCAAGACAGTCATTGTCCTTCAAAGCAGAAAGTAGGAAGCTCTGTGCAGAAAAAGTCACTACAAGCAGCAAGCTGAGCCCTATGGAAGATCTTCAACTTGGGGAGTTCTCTGGTGTCCTCAGTATGTTTTAATTTGAGACAATTGCTAGGATTTGATAGGCCTTAACACATGCCCTTAATACTCTGAGGTATGTCCTTGCTTACCAAGTTTCCATCCCAAAGTACAAAATTGCTCATTCTTTCCCTTATCCCACCAACTAAATTCAAGCTATTAAAATAAGCATTGCCACTTTTTGCTGATTCCTGTCAGAGATTAACGATCACTGATGATACATTTATTATTCACAGCAATTGTATCAGCATTGTAGTTGCAGCACAATAGAACTTCCGTCACAAATTCAGAACAAAACCAGCTTTGATGTGATTACTTCCACCACCACCCCTCAGAGCTTACCAGCAGTGATACGGGGCTATGCAATACCAGATAAAGTTTCTTTAATTCTTCATGCTTACACAAACATAACCCTGAAAAAGTTGATACAAAAGCAACTTGGAAGAGCATCAAAAGCCAAAACTGCTTTCTAGCTCTTTCTCCAGTCTACCACCAGCAGAGTTGATCCTAGGTCAGGCACAAATTCTGATAAGAAAACAAACCACTGCTTTCAGATAAGCCACTTGCTCAACTACAATGACTCTAGGCAAGTCTGAAGAGTTTAAGGAGGCAGGCTGTCACAGCTTCCTTTGGGGAGAAGACAGGAAGAAAAAAATTTCATTTGTAATCACTTGAGCCCTTACTACTGAGCCACTACCTGATTCAATCCATCAAATCGCCATAACTATTTATCTTCCAGTCTTGCTGCAGTTCAGGGAGTATACTCCTCTTATCTTCCTCAAACTTCACTGGCTTTCAGGAATGGACTTTGGCTAGAAAGTGTTTCCTGTCAGTGTGCTCAGTACAGAAACACACAAAACATCACTGAACTTCAAAAGCTCAGTTTATATGCAAGTGTACAAACAGACATTGAGTGCATGCTACTTCTCAAAAAATTCTTTCCATAGCCTGACAGAGTAGTAATTCTCACAATCATTCTCACCATTCAACACAAGCAATACACATTTATATATATAAAGTAAAAGCCAAGTAACTCACTGTAAATAGCCAAAGTAAAACTTTCAGCTCCGCTAATGTAACTTCTGATACTAAGTGTTAACTTTCAAGAAAAAACTTCCACGCTATTTTTAAATAGATTTGAGAATTTTTTTTTTCTTTAAATTGCATCTGCTTTAGATCAAGGACAACCACAAGACTATTATTAGCACTATTGGACCCTCATGACCTCTTGTGGCTTTTGAAAAGAAAGTCTGCTTCCAAGTTCCAGTTCATCTTTGAATAGTGTTCTGAAATATTAGCCAGGATTAAGAGATTACAAATTAACTGGGAAGACTTAAGAGTATAAACTTGAACTTCCTTCTCTTGTAGGAAATGAAGTACTACTTATGCAAACAAAACTTAGGCTAATTAAGTTTTCCTTTCAGCACAGATTTCTAAGTTTAAATATAAACTACTATAATTACAGAAAGATGGAGGAGTATTAAGACTTTTAGTATTACAAGTACAAGCTCTTTATTGTCATGAAGTGTTAACTTCATTTACTTGCATAGTCTCCCCCAAACTTTAAACAAGTTATCCCTTCAGCTAATCACCTTTTTTAATTATCTTTAATTTGTCATTTATGCAGCTTGCACTGTCTGTGTTAGTCTTGAGCCCTCAATCCCTTATAAAGCAAAGCATTTCAATTCTAAGAGAGAAGTGAAATCACCACTACTCCCCAATATGCCTCCCCCCACACTCACCCCCCTTAAGAATCCTACAGCTAGGCTACACTAGGAGGATTTCAAAAAAATCCCAGTTAGTCTTCTCACTGCTACTACACCTTACAGCCTTGCTATAAGGCCTGCTTATCCTCCACTCTCCGATAATGAGAAGTATGTTTTCCAAACAGTAATTCAGTGCAAGTTTCTTAGAGTGCCTGCCTCAACTGTAGAAGCACAGCACACTACAATGTATGCATCTACCCACTTGTGTCTAGGAAAATGAAACAGTGATTTAGTTTCTTTGGATGCTTTCCTTCGGTATTTCAAAGTTAGACTAGATGAACAGGAACAGTTCAAGTACAATTCAGGTTGTATAGTAACAGATTTAAAGCAATGGGGATGAGAGTATACAAGTTTGTACTATTGCTGCAAAAGCAGGATTCAAGTCCCAGAGAAAGTACCTAACAAAAATGAATCATTAATACTCATTTTGATAAAGAACACTTCTTTGTATTCTCTTGCAGTCAAAATCCCCTGAGACACCAGGCATTGCTCAGGAAGCTTAAAAACATACGGAAAATGTCAGTTGTCTGGAGAGTATCCAGTATTACAAGTAACTGCACAAGGAACTCCTGTACTAGAAGTGGTAACAAACTGCGGTTACCAGGTTTTTTTACCAGGTGAAACATCTTCCCTGTAGACAGAATTTGACCATGTAGATAAGTGGTCTCCAAACTTTATCACATACCACACCAGTAAAAAAATTTTAGCATACACCCCAAATATATGTACATTTACGAAGTTATACACATGTTCTACTGTACTAATATCACATACATTACAAAACATACACAAAAATAGAAATTTTAAATGTATGAAATAATTTTAAAATATTGTTTATTTTATCTTCATTGATGGTACAAAATATTTTCTTCCCACACCCCAATGGATTGTCTTGTGCACCCCAAGGTGTTTACACCACACTTTAGAGACCACTGCTGTAGCTGGCTAAATGTGTGGCATGTTAGATGCATTTCAACCTCTTAAAATTAGAATCACCTCCTCACCCATTCCACAAACCTGTAAATACCATTCAGGTAAGTGACCAGCAGAGACTTTTAAAATGCAAATAGGCACTACACCACTGAAGCTCAGTGTTTGTTTTTTTTGTTTCGTTGGTTTTTTTTACTTTAGAATTTCCCTTTATTCTTCTTCTACACTGCTGAACTCTGCTTGTAAACACATACTTTCTCAGAAGTCATACCGGTAAGGAAATATCTTTTATCCTTCCAAAACTAACAACACTGGATTAGTTAATATTATTACAGACTAAGACACATTCCCATTTTCAGCTGATATTTTAACAAAGCTCAAGTTGTTTGTGGGTATATCCTTAAAGCTAGGAAAGCAGTAGGTTGTCTGCATTTATTTTTTTTAAGCCTATTTACTTTGTAAGAGGGAAATTATCAGAAAGGCAGGAGAAAGATTTTACTCATACCTACTTACAAAACTGACAGTTTAAACACTGTGTTCATGCATTCTGAAGATAAGCTCTTTTAAAAAGTTTGTTCTACAGCTATACTCAAAAAAGAATGCAAGAAAGCTATCCCATCCTCAAAAGATTTAAATACAAACATTGAGCAGAAGGATTTCACAATTATGAAACATAGTTTTATTTATCACTGAACTGATTTATGTTAATGCTTCTTAAGAGCCATGAGAAAAATACTGGTATAGCCATGGTGAGCCAAGTCTAACCAAGGTAAAGTTTTCCCTCACTGTCACCTTTTCTTCTTACTCCATAATTAACTTTCTTCTCTGACTGCTCAACTAATCAAACTCAAAGCAGAAAACAAATTATGGATTGGTGTCATGGTTTAACCCCAGCCAGCAACTAAGCACCACACAGCTGCTCACTCACTTCCCCCACACCCGGTGGGATGGGGGAGAGAATCAGGAAAAAAAAGTAAAACTCATGGGTTGAGATAAGAATGATTTAACAGAACAGAAAGGAAGAAACTAATAATGCTAACACTAATGACAATAGTAATAATAAAAGGATTGGAATATACAGAACAAGTGATGCACAATGCAATTATTCACCACTCACAGACCAATGCCCAGCCAGTTCCCAAGCAGCAATCCTCCCCAGGCCAACTCCACCCAGTTTATATACTGGGCATGACGTCACATGGAATGGAACAGCCCTTTGGCCAGTTTGGGTCAGCTGTCCTGGCTGTGTCCCCTCCAGCCTTCTTGCCGGCTGGGCACAAGAAGCTGAAAAATCCTTGCCTTGGTCTAAATACTACTTAGCAACAACTGAAAACATCAGGGTGTTATCAACATTCTTCTCATACCTAACTCAAAAACATAGCACTATACCAGCTACTAGGAAGACAATTAACTCTATCCCAGTTGAAGCCAGGACAATTGGGAACAACCATTTCAAACACTAAGTAAGGGACTTGTACTCAAAAATTTGGCACATGTGTTTCAGGAACAGAAAGTAAAGGATCTCATGCCACATACATCACATATTCCCCCACCCCCTTTTTTTTAACCTCTGGGGACAAATTGACTATTTAATCAAATGTCAACAAGCAATATATCATTTAAACATTACTGGAAGATGTGTCAGTATAAGGAAAAAATTAAGCATCAGCTATATGTGGGAAAGTTGCTGGTTTTTTCTAAACTGAGAAACAGACAAGGAGAAAACAAACCAGAAGTTAACAATTAATGACAGACCAGCGCATTTGCCATTTACATTTTGCAACTACCTCTTGGGCAAGGTCATATACTCTTAAATTTGGCTCAGAATCCCGTTTCACACAACACTGGCATCTTTTATGCCATCTACTTCAGCATCTCAGTACGATCTTGTCTACTATCCCTAACATTTTATCAGAGATAAAGACTTAGTACATTACTCAAAATAGAGCATAAGTTTTCAAGCTCAAAGTATGTTCAAGTGCCTTGGTTTCAGTTTTTCAAAGACACAGTGTACACTGTTTCAGGGCTTCTATTCAAGTAAGACTTATTCCTTAAAAGGAAAACCTAAGTGTTCAAGTGGACTTCCATTCATTTTGGTTCAGCTTTTCAGGAAAAAAAAATCCTCTCCCAGTTTTCATTGCGGGAGCAATTAAAGATGTTTGGAACAAGAATACACAACTGATCATTGAGTATTAATATTCCCATTTACTAAAGCAGAGCTTTCATAAAAAACGTTTTTACACTGTCTCCAATTTCCTCCTCTAGAAATCTGTCCAACAATTTCTTCTCTTCTTGATACTCTGATCCTATTACTTTGTTTCCTATGATGACACATGCAATGCAATTATTTTAACAAATAAGGATATAATAAGAACATGATCAGCTGATAGAACTGATGACCATCAGCTGGAAGTGTTACCACCACAGACAGGAATTAGAGCACTTCACAAAAAGTTTAAACAGATGGAGGAAGAAAAACCCACACATACCCATAGGCACACCCCTCCTCAGTGGGCTCTGTTTTCATATTCTATCTTACAACAAGTGTTACTTCCGGGTTAAGATTTTTGCAAATGATTCTTGCAAGAGCAAGTGATATGGCTAAATCATGACTGAAGATAAACTGGGGAAAGTTTGTTGGTGTTTGTTTAAATAAAGAGTTAAATCATCCTAGATCAAGGTAGATTACCATACAAGGATAGTGGGTTTTCAAGAAATACAGATATAGTTTGCATGCAAATTTCTCCATTAGTATAACTATATGTTGTTTTGTAACAAATCCAGAACATTCAATGAGCAGAACTACTTTTTTTAAATCATGTTTATAGCAAGTTTAACACTTAATGAGAAGTAAATTTTGCGTTCCCAAATTTGTATCTTATTCTCTAAAAACCTCTATGTGTATTAAAAAATCCATGCTCTTCATAACATTAAACATGAATCATGAAACCTCTAAACACTGACAAAAAAAGCTTTTGTCAGTAGCCTCAAACCTTTGAGACATTTGAGGGGAAAAAAAGCACAGTCTGCCAAACTCTGGGCCCTGAGTCTCAATACACAACCCTAACAGAGTGAGTTTAAAACACACATTTGATATTTAATTAAGCTGTATTTGAGGCCTGTTTGATATTGCACTGAAGAATTTGCTTCTAAAAGAAAATTTTAAACGACCACCTGAGAAGTGTCACAGTTCAAGGGAAGCATTTAGTGGAAGTTATTGCAGAGTCCCTTGACATCTCAAGGCTCCTGTTGCAGCTGCCATGCCGCATAGCAGTTTGGAAGAGAAGCAAGAGAAAGTGTTTTCTTGTTGACTGTCTCACTCTTTCATTACCAGCAAATGCCCCACTGCCCACCAAATCACTTCCTGAAGTCATCCAAAACCTTCCAGGAAGTGTCTTAAAAAACCCTCAGATTAAGAAGCTACAGCATTAAAACAATTCTTTCTGGGGCATAACTTCAGCAACATAAGGTCTCTCCCATATGCTTAATAGTATCAACTGAAGACCATTAAAAAAAAAATCACATTCCAATCTATAATAGTTGTTTTGAAAGAACATAAGGGGCATATCAAATAAATGCCTTTTACTGCAGTTCAGACAGTTTAAAACTGAAGTCACTTAGAGTTTTAATGTTTCCTTACGCATACAGCTGAAATATCACCCACACTGTTAAACTGTGAAAGTACCTAGTAAAAACAACAGTATTCACAGACCGAAAACCCACAAGCCTTTGATATAGAAGCAGACCCTTCTTAATTGAAAGGCCTCTACCTGTTAGTGCCTTCTGTTCTAAACATTTTAGTTGCAGTTAGTCCACAATTTCTTATTCACTATTTAGTTAATACTAACCCATCAGATAAAAGATGAGTCTAACCTCTGCTAGCAAAATACAAGCCACAAAAATCCACCTGAATTAGACTCATTTTAATTTGGGGGCAGGGGAAGCTTTTTTTCCCTTTACAAAGCAAGTAACCTTCAGATCACAAAAAAAAAGCAACAGCATATCAAGCTTAAGAGGTTTCTCATGTATTTATTTAAAAACTAAAGTCATTTCAGTGTGGGCAGGAATTCTAAGACACCTATGCATCTGAGTTGGGACAAGTGTGGCATTTCCAGGCGTCTTCATATAAGGAAAAGGGGAAGGAAAAACAAAGAGACAGGAACACTCTTGTTATATCCAACTCGTCATCTGCTATTAAGACTCAAAAGGAAACTAAACAAGAAACATCTCACCTCAAGATTTAATTCTCACCAGGTTACAACGTAGCACGCTATCAACCCATTTCAGTCTCAGGTTTAGGTTTGCTATGCTCTGTAAAAAGAATCATGGATGGAATTACAAAGTAGACTTATTTAATTAATGTAGAAAATTTATCTCTGGTAAATACATTTTAAGATCTCGCCTCACAGTCGGAAGCTACAAAATTGACTAATGTATGTAATATTCAATCAGATGAAAGATATACAGCAGCCTATCCCTCTCCCCTAGTCTTCTCTCTTCTCTTTTGCAAGAAAGAGCAAGCAGCAACAGGGAGTTAACTGCTCAAGATTTTTTAAGCATACATCCTTACTGGGTTGCAGCTAATACAGATCAGTTCTGACATCTGGTTTGTCACATATACCACAAGTATGTTGTGCCGAGAACCAAGAAAGGGTATGGAAAAGAGGGAACAGAATGAGCAGGCAAGAGTGAGAAACAGTTCAGTAACCATTGCAGCTAAAAAGTGTCAAAAAACAGCTTGAGGTTCCTTATGAAGTAATTTGAAACATGGAGAGAATTTTTCTAAAGCTACAACTACCTCCTCTGGAATTCATTTTCCAGAATAGATAGGCAGTTTCTAAGACATACTACTGAAATTCAGGAAGTCAGTTTTGTTTGAAATACTTAATCCCATAGCACCTTTAACACTCGGGCCATCATCCCTCAGAGCCAAGCTTAGGACTGTTCTATAGCCTTAAGCCTACCGATACATCTGGCATCAGTGGCATTGCTCCTTATACCATTCATTAGCTCAAGGTCTTCACTTGAGCATTTACAGGCATTAGACTTCAAACAAAGGAACTACTCTTCTCCTCCAGTCTACAATCATGAACAGCAGCTCAGGAATTCCAACAAGAAATTTCTACATGACTCCTGTAATGTCTTTGAGGAGTAAGGCAAGCACACATAACTAGAGTATTAAATGGCCTTATGATTTGTGATTCAGAGAAGATTTCACACTATCAGACTAAGACATCTAACCTGAAATCTGTGCCCTGATACTCTGAAAATACTGTTTGGTAACATGTCTCATTAAAAGAAAAATATTTCAGAGGCATTGCTTCAGCTGCTGATTCACAACAGATGAAAATTAGTACTGTAACACTTATTTCCTAAAGTGTTTAAAACAAACAAATGCTCATTTGCCTCCAGTTATAGGTCCAGAGGTAAGACACCTCTTAACACCACCTTTCTCTTACAGGCAGAGGCAATAGAGTCTTTTGAAAATTAAGTCACCAAAAATTGTGTTAGAAAAATTCCAATCTATATCACTCAAAATATCTCATAGTTTGGGGTTTTTTTTCTCCAGGGTGGTGGGAACCAGCACTACGACTAGTAATAGTTTTAGTAGCAACTATTCCCAATCTTAGTCTGGCATTACTGCCCAGAATATTATCAAGGCCAACACAGTGATAATAGAACTTTTCACCCCATAAAATACTTCATTCCTTTTTCTGCTGATAAGAAAATGGTGAAAAGAATTCAATGCCTTCAATACTTTTGCTCTTTTCTATATGTGTATACACATGCATATATAAATACATAATTTATATCAACAACATCAATAAAACAATGTTCGTAATCTGTGCAGAACTACCAGTCAGGAGCAGCCAAGCAGAGCGTAATCAGAGTAAACCAAGAGTGAAATCCCAATCCAAGACCTGATGTAAGTTATTTAAAGCATGGTTGAACTACATATTTTTTCACTGCACTGAAAAAAAGAGTACAGTGTAGACAGCTAAATTCCTAACAAAATCTATGATGCCCAAGTGATTCATGGATTTCCTGCAGGTGACTCATTAGTGCTTTCACTTCAGAGAAAAAACCACAAGAAATATCTTGTAAACATAGACATCCTTCAGACTAGGGCCAACCTCAGGCTTTGCTTATAGCAAATATTTACCAAGTTTTTCTGCCTTTTTTTAATTAAAGCTGTTCACGATTCAAAGAGGTCAGAAATACAACTTTCAAAATTAGCAAATTTCTGAACTTGCCTTTATAGTTGAGGGAGGAGAACATTATAAAGCTTAGCATCAGATTTAGATTCAGACCTATCATATAAAGCAATACTTTGCAAGGTTTGCCAGTATTATGTATTTCAATCCATGAATGTACAAAGATTAATTCAGAGCAGCCTCTGTGGGACAGAATAAAACTAAGGCATCCAGAACCAAGTAAAGATACAGAGTTAGATTATAGCCTTTTGACGGACTATTAAACATGTCAATGAACACAAGTTATGACTTTGTTTATTTTAATATGGGAGTGACTCATCACACAGTAATCTATTTACTCATTTCCGGTCAGTGGCCTTGATTATAAATGGTCAAATGTAATAAAAATCAAACTTGAGGATATTCAGCTTTGTCTTAATACAAGCAAGAGCTATCGATCCAAGCAATACTTCTTGTGAGGGAACTGTTTCCTTCATGGGTTTACTTTCAACATACTAAGGTATTTCATTTCACAGCTCTAGTGCCCACTTTCAATAAGATGATCCACAGACAGGGTTTGAAAAACTAAACTATCAACAGATGGAAATGGGAAAGCGTGACTAACAATCAGAGTTTCAAGCAGACTGAGAGACTTCAATATCATATCACCTTTCATTAATCTATAGGTCACACACAACAGGGATCACATTTATACTGGCTGAAAATTTAAAGGTAGGCTAAGGACAAAATGCTGCTGAACACCATGCAGACAGACTGCTGGGTGCTGGCAAAGCCTCCATGAAGTTAAAGGACTTCAAGAAAAAAAAAAAAATCACAGCAATGGCTGCCTGAAAACAAGTGATCAACCCTGTTAAAGTTAAAGCTTTCAAACAACAATCTCCTAGAACTACTGTTCACTAGTTTGAGCTTTTATTACTCTGGGTCAAGTAAGAGCTTTTGTGCCTATGCAGATGATTATAACTATAGCAAATCTAAAACGGGGCGGGGGGGGGGCCCATGAAAACATGGATTTCATTGACTAGCAGTATTGTTTGCTAGCTTGACATCAAGTATTTAGTAAGATGAATTATATTATCAGAGTATTACTAGACTTTCAACGATAAGTGAAGCTGCTAGACAAGAATAACTCATGTTAATTTGAGGCAGAGTGTAATTTTATCTAAGAGAAACAAACAAATTGCACTGACAAGACATGACTCAAGTATAAAAACAACACAAGACCAGTATGAAAAACAGTTCTTTGGACAAACACAGGTAACAATAGTATTTTATGTTTGCGTATAGTTTTCCAGCCTTTTAGAAAAAGCTCATGAAACGTACCATACACAGATAGCAAATCCAGTCATATGCATGCTTAACTGGCTTTTTTGGTATAAAATGGACCACAATTTTAGAAAGCTGTAACATCTGTGCAACCAGCCACATGTTTGGTGAAACATCCTGCTCTTTGTTTTTAACTTACAAGCCGGCACACTATGGTCCTTTACATCTAAGGTACGTATATTACTCAAAGCAATCTAATTCCTAAGGATGGTATTTCATTTTATAGACACCTTTACTGACTAACCTCCCAGATAGGATATTATAATTACCATTGTTTCAAAATTTCCGTTAACACAACTCACTCCACCTACAATTTTTGTTCCCACTACCTTCTCCACAGCTGATATTAAACCACATAGCTCCCCGCTGTAATTGTCACTTATACTACCTATAGTTACTAAAAAAAAAAAAAATCTGAGAGCAACTCGCAAGTGTAGGCACCTGTTCAATTTCTCCTCAAAAAGGAGAATACATTTTTTCGAAGACGCAATCAACCATTTATCAGAAACACGGGCGAGCATCACTTATATAAGGCTGGCACCAACACAAGATGGCCCTTTCTTATTTAGCGATGCTCCCGTAAGAGTGACCGGGTGCATTTCAACACCACCAACTATTCCGGTTCGGCACGGGGAGCTCCCAGGGGCAGCCCTCATCTTATTTCGCGGAGAAAACAAACACAGGGTGCCAGAACCGCAGCCCCTCGGTCCGCAGACGGTCCGCGTCTCGCTGGGGGCCGCCAGCGCCGGGACACGCGTGACCCCCCGCACCGCCGCGGCGGGGACGGCGGTCACACACGCCACCACCCCCGCCCGTGGAGGCCTCAGCCCCCACAGGACCGACCCGCGGCACCTCCAGGGAGACCCTCGGCGTACGAGCCCTGCCGCCCCCGGCCCTCACCCGGGGGGCTCGGCGCCGCCACCGGGCGCTCTGGGCGGCCGTCGGGGTGGTCCCCGCCACCGCCCTTCCCCTCAGCGACCCTCAGTCAGCCGCCCCCCCACTCCCGGTCAGGGCACCCCGGGCGGGTGGGTCCCGGCCCGCCCTTCCTCACACAGGAAGCGGGCAGGGAGGCGCGCCCCGGCCCCGGCCCCGCCGCGGCGGGGGCTCACCGGCTCTCAGCTGCAGGCTGCCGTCCCTCCGGCTGCACCACAGCGCCCGCTCCCCGCTCTGCAGGATGTAGTGGTCCTTGGCTTGGAACAGCTCCATCCTCGCACGCCGCCGCCGACCGACCGACCGACCGACGCCGCCGGGAGGGAGGGGCGGGCGGGCCCGCCCGGCCCGGGGGG